>NC_047023.1:13767764-14126156 GCF_902652985.1 Pecten maximus | reverse complement strand
TACACAGGAAGTCAGTGTACAGTAAAACATTGGATATACACAGGAAGTCAGTGTACAGTAAAACACTGGATATACACAGGAAGTTAGTGTACAGTAAAACATTGGATATACACAGGAAGTATGTGTACAGTAAAACATTGGATATACAAAGGAAGTCAGTGTACAGTAAAACATTGGATATATACAGGAAGTCAGTGTACAGTAAAACATTGGATATACACAGGAAGTATGTGTACTGTAAAACATTGGATATACACAGGAAGTCAGTGTACAGTAAAACATTGGATATACACAGGAAGTCAGTCTACAGTAAAACATTGGATATACACAGGAAGTCAGTGTACAGTAAAACATTGGATATACACAGGAAGTCAGTGTACAGTAAAACATTAGATATACAAAGGAAGTCAGTGTACTGTAAAACATTGGATATACACAGGAAGTATGTGTACTGTAAAACATTGGATATACACAGGAAGTCAGTGTACAGTAAAACATTGGATATACACAGGAAGTCAGTGTACAGTAAAACATTAGATATACACAGGAAGTCAGTGTACAGTAAAACATTGGATATACACAGGAAGTCAGTGTACAGTAAAACATTGGATATACACAGGAAGTCAGTGTACAGTAAAACATTGGATATACACAGGAGGTCAGTGTACAGTAAAACATTGGATATACATGTACACAGGAAGTCAGTGTACAGTAAAACATTGGATATACACAGGAGGTCAGTGTACAGAAAAACATTGGATATACATGTACACAGGAAGTCAGTGTACAGTAAAACATTGGATATAAGCAGGAAGTCAGTGTACAGTAAAACATTGGATATACACAGGAAGGCAGTGTACAGTAAAACATTGGATATACACAGGAAGTCAGTGTACAGTAAAACATTGGATATACACAGGAAGTCAGTGTACAGTAAAACATTGGATATACACAGGAGGTCAGTGTACAGTAAAACATTAGATATACACAGGAAGTCAGTGTACAGTAAAAAATTAGATATACACAGGAAGTCAGTGTACAGTAAAACATTAGACATACACAGGAAGTCACTGTACAGTAAAACATTGGATATACACAGGAAGTCAGTGTACAGTAAAACATTGGATATACACAGGAAGTCATTGTACAGTAAAACATTGGATATACAAAGGAAGTCAGTGTACAGTAAAACATTGGATATACACAGGAAGTCAGTCTACAGTAAAACATTGGATATACACAGGAAGTCAGTGTACAGTAAAACATTGGATATACACAGGAAGTCAGTGTACAGTAAAACATTAGATATACAAAGGAAGTCAGTGTACTGTAAAACATTGGATATACACAGGAAGTATGTGTACTGTAAAACATTGGATATACACAGGAAGTCAGTGTACAGTAAAACATTGGATATACACAGGAAGTCAGTGTACAGTAAAACATTAGATATACACAGGAAGTCAGTGTACTGTAAAACATTGGATATACACAGGAAGTCAGTGTACAGTAAAACATTGGATATACACAGGAAGTCAGTGTACAGTAAAACATTGGATATACACAGGAGGTCAGTGTACAGTAAAACATTGGATATACATGTACACAGGAAGTCAGTGTACAGTAAAACATTGGATATACACAGGAGGTCAGTGTACAGTAAAACATTGGATATACATGTACACAGGAAGTCAGTGTACAGTAAAACATTGGATATAAGCAGGAAGTCAGTGTACAGTAAAACATTGGATATACACAGGAAGGCAGTGTACAGTAAAACATTGGATATACACAGGAAGTCAGTGTACAGTAAAACATTGGATATACACAGGAAGTCAGTGTACAGTAAAACATTGGATATACACAGGAGGTCAGTGTACAGTAAAACATTAGATATACACAGGAAGTCAGTGTACAGTAAAAAATTAGATATACACAGAAAGTCAGTGTACAGTAAAACATTAGACATACACAGGAAGTCAGTGTACAGTAAAACATTGGATATACACAGGAAGTCAGTGTACAGTAAAACATTGGATATACACAGGAAGTCATTGTACAGTAAAACATTGGATATACAAAGGAAGTCAGTGTACAGTAAAACATTGGATATACACAGGAAGTCAGTGTACTGTAAAACATTGGATATACACAGGAAGTATGTGTACAGTAAAACATTGGATATACAAAGGAAGTCAGTGTACAGTAAAACATTGGATATATACAGGAAGTCAGTGTACAGTAAAACATTGGATATACACAGGAAGTATGTGTACTGTAAAACATTGGATATACACAGGAAGTCAGTGTACAGTAAAACATTAGATATACACAGGAAGTCAGTGTACAGTAAAACATTGGATATACACAGGAAGTATGTGTACTGTAAAACATTGGATATACACAGGAAGTCAGTGTACAGTAAAACATTGGATATACACAGGAAGTCAGTGTACAGTAAAACATTAGATATACACAGGAAGTCAGTGTACTGTAAAACATTGGATATACACAGGAAGTATGTGTACTGTAAAACATTGGATATACACAGGAAGTCAGTGTACAGTAAAACATTGGATATACACAGGAGGTCAGTGTACAGTAAAACATTGGATATACATGTACACAGGAAGTCAGTGTACAGTAAAACATTGGATATACACAGGAGGTCAGTGTACAGTAAAACATTGGATATACATGTACACAGGAAGTCAGTGTACAGTAAAACATTGGATATACACAGGAAGTCAGTGTACAGTAAAACATTAGATATACACAGGAAGTCAGTGTACAGTAAAACATTAGATATACACAGGAAGTCAGTGTACAGTAAAACATTGGATATACACAGGAAGTCAGTGTACAGTAAAACATTGGATATACACAGGAAGTCAGTGTACAGTAAAACATTAGATAAACACAGGCGGTCAGTGTAGAGTAAAACATTGGATATACACAGGAAGTCAGTGTACAGAAAAACATTGGATATAAACAGGAAGTCAATGTACAATAAAACACTGGATATACACAGGAAGTCAGTGTACAGTAAAAGATTGGATATACACAGGAAGTCAGTGTACAGTAAAACATTGGATATAGACAGGAAGTCAGTGAAAAGTAAAACATTGGGTATACACAGGAAGTCAGTGTACAGTAAAACATTAGATATAAACAGGAAGTCAGTGTACAGAAAAACATTGGATATACACAGGAAGACATCGTACAGTAAAACATTGGATATACACAGGAAGCCAGTGTACAGTAAAACATTGGATATACACAGGAAGTCAGTGTACAGTAAAACATTGGATATACACAGGAAGCCAGTGTACAGTAAAGCATTGGATATACACAGGAAGTCAGTGTACAGTAAAGCATTGGATATACACAGGAAGTCAGTGTACTGTAAAACATTGGATATACACAGGAAGTATGTGTACAGTAAAACATTGGATATACAAAGGAAGTCAGTGTACAGTAAAACATTGGATATATACAGGAAGTCAGTGTACAGTAAAACATTGGATATACACAGGAAGTATGTGTACTGTAAAACATTGGATATACACAGGAAGTCAGTGTACAGTAAAACATTAGATATACACAGGAAGTCAGTCTACAGTAAAACATTGGATATACACAGGAAGTATGTGTACTGTAAAACATTGGATATACACAGGAAGTCAGTGTACAGTAAAACATTGGATATACACAGGAAGTCAGTGTACAGTAAAACATTAGATATACACAGGAAGTCAGTGTACTGTAAAACATTGGATATACACAGGAAGTATGTGTACTGTAAAACATTGGATATACACAGGAAGTCAGTGTACAGTAAAACATTGGATATACACAGGAGGTCAGTGTACAGTAAAACATTGGATATACATGTACACAGGAAGTCAGTGTACAGTAAAACATTGGATATACACAGGAGGTCAGTGTACAGTAAAACATTGGATATACATGTACACAGGAAGTCAGTGTACAGTAAAACATTGGATATACACAGGAAGTCAGTGTACAGTAAAACATTAGATATACACAGGAAGTCAGTGTACAGTAAAACATTAGATATACACAGGAAGTCAGTGTACAGTAAAACATTGGATATACACAGGAAGTCAGTGTACAGTAAAACATTGGATATACACAGGAAGTCAGTGTACAGTAAAACATTAGATAAACACAGGCGGTCAGTGTAGAGTAAAACATTGGATATACACAGGAAGTCAGTGTACAGAAAAACATTGGATATAAACAGGAAGTCAATGTACAATAAAACACTGGATATACACAGGAAGTCAGTGTACAGTAAAAGATTGGATATACACAGGAAGTCAGTGTACAGTAAAACATTGGATATAGACAGGAAGTCAGTGAAAAGTAAAACATTGGGTATACACAGGAAGTCAGTGTACAGTAAAACATTAGATATAAACAGGAAGTCAGTGTACAGAAAAACATTGGATATACACAGGAAGACATCGTACAGTAAAACATTGGATATACACAGGAAGCCAGTGTACAGTAAAACATTGGATATACACAGGAAGTCAGTGTACAGTAAAACATTGGATATACACAGGAAGCCAGTGTACAGTAAAGCATTGGATATACACAGGAAGTCAGTGTACAGTAAAGCATTGGATATACACAGGAAGTCAGTGTACAGTAAAACATTGGATGGATATACACAGGAAGTCAGTGTACAGTAAAACATTGGATATACACAGGAAGTCAGTGTACAGTAAAACATTGGATATACACAGGAAGTCAGTGTACAGTAAAACATTGGATATACACAGGAAGTCAGTGTACAGTAAAACATTGGATATACACAGGAAGCCAGTGTACAGTAAAACATTGGATATACACAGGAAGTCAGTGTACAGTAAAACATTGGATATACACAGGAAGTCAGTGTACAGTAAAACATTGGATATACATGTACACAGGAAGTCAGTGTACAGTAAAACATTGGATATACACAGGAAGTCAGTGTACAGTAAAACATTGGATATACACAGGAAGTCATTGTACAGTAAAACATTGGATATACACAGGACGTCAGTGTACAGTAAAACATTGGATATACACAGGAAGTCAGTGTACAGTAAAACATTGGATATACACAGGAAGTCAGTGTACAGTAAAACATTGGATATACACAGAAAGCAAGTGTACAGTAAAACATTGGATATACACAGGAAGTATGTGTACAGTAAAACATTGGATATACAAAGGAAGTCAGTGTACAGTAAAACATTGGATATATACAGGAAGTCAGTGTACAGTAAAACATTGGATATACACAGGAAGTATGTGTACAGTAAAACATTGGATATACACAGGAAGTCAGTGTACAGTAAAACATTGGATATACACAGGAAGTCAGTGTACAGTAAAACATTGGATATACACAGGAAGTCAGTGTACAGTAAAACATTGGATATACACAGGAAGTCAGTGTACAGTAAAACATTAGATATACAAAGGAAGTCAGTGTACTGTAAAACATTGGATATACACAGGAAGTATGTGTACTGTAAAACATTGGATATACACAGGAAGTCAGTGTACAGTAAAACATTGGATATACACAGGAAGTCAGTGTACAGTAAAACATTAGATATACACAGGAAGTCAGTGTACAGTAAAACATTGGATATACACAGGAAGTATGTGTACTGTAAAACATTGGATATACACAGGAAGTCAGTGTACAGTAAAACATTGGATATACACAGGAGGTCAGTGTACAGTAAAACATTGGATATACATGTACACAGGAAGTCAGTGTACAGTAAAACATTGGATATACACAGGAGGTCAGTGTACAGTAAAACATTGGATACACATGTACACAGGAAGTCAGTGTACAGTAAAACATTGGATATAAACAGGAAGTCAGTGTACAGTAAAATATTGGATATACACAGGAAGGCAGTGTACGGTAAAACATTGGATATACACAGGAAGTCAGTGTACAGTAAAACATTGGATATACACAGGAAGTCAGTGTACAGTAAAACATTTGATATACACAGGAGGTCAGTGTACAGTAAAACATTAGATATACACAGGAAGTCAGTGTACAGTAAAAAATTAGATATACACAGGAAGTCAGTGTACAGTAAAACATTAGATATACACAGGAAGTCAGTGTACAGTAAAACATTGGATATACACAGGAAGTATGTGTACAGTAAAACATTGGATATACACAGGAAGTCAGTGTACAGTAAAACATTGGATATACACAGGAAGTCAGTGTACAGTAAAACATTAGATATACACAGGAAGTCAGTGTACTGTAAAACATTGGATATACACAGGAAGTATGTGTACTGTAAAACATTGGATATACACAGGAAGTCAGTGTACAGTAAAACATTGGATATACACAGGAGGTCAGTGTACAGTAAAACATTGGATATACATGTACACAGGAAGTCAGTGTACAGTAAAACATTGGATATACACAGGAGGTCAGTGTACAGTAAAACATTGGATATACATGTACACAGGAAGTCAGTGTACAGTAAAACATTGGATATAAACAGGAAGTCAGTGTACAGTAAAACATTGGATATACACAGGAAGTCAGTGTACAGTAAAACATTGGATATACACAGGAAGTCAGTGTACAGTAAAACATTGGATATACACAGGAAGTCAGTGTACAGTAAAACATTGGATATACACAGGAAGTCAGTGTACAGTAAAACATTAGATATACACAGGAAGTCAGTGTACAGTAAAACATTAGATATACACAGGAAGTCAGTGTACAGTAAAACATTAGATATACACAGGAAGTCAGTGTACAGTAAAACATTGGATATACACAGGAAGTCAGTGTACAGTAAAACATTGGATATACACAGGAAGTCAGTGTACAGTAAAACATTAGATAAACACAGGCGGTCAGTGTAGAGTAAAACATTGGATATACACAGGAAGTCAGTGTACAGAAAAACATTGGATATAAACAGGAAGTCAATGTACAATAAAACACTGGATATACACAGGAAGTCAGTGTACAGTAAAAGATTGGATATACACAGGAAGTCAGTGTACAGTAAAACATTGGATATAGACAGGAAGTCAGTGAAAAGTAAAACATTGGGTATACACAGGAAGTCAGTGTACAGTAAAACATTAGATATAAACAGGAAGTCAGTGTACAGAAAAACATTGGATATACACAGGAAGACATCGTACAGTAAAACATTGGATATACACAGGAAGCCAGTGTACAGTAAAACATTGGATATACACAGGAAGTCAGTGTACAGTAAAACATTGGATATACACAGGAAGCCAGTGTACAGTAAAGCATTGGATATACACAGGAAGTCAGTGTACAGTAAAGCATTGGATATACACAGGAAGTCAGTGTACAGTAAAACATTGGATGGATATACACAGGAAGTCAGTGTACAGTAAAACATTGGATATACACAGGAAGCCAGTGTACAGTAAAACATTGGATATATACAGGAAGTCAGTGTACAGTAAAACATTGGATATACACAGGAAGTATGTGTACTGTAAAACATTGGATATACACAGGAAGTCAGTGTACAGTAAAACATTAGATATACACAGGAAGTCAGTCTACAGTAAAACATTGGATATACACAGGAAGTATGTGTACTGTAAAACATTGGATATACACAGGAAGTCAGTGTACAGTAAAACATTGGATATACACAGGAAGTCAGTGTACAGTAAAACATTAGATATACACAGGAAGTCAGTGTACTGTAAAACATTGGATATACACAGGAAGTATGTGTACTGTAAAACATTGGATATACACAGGAAGTCAGTGTACAGTAAAACATTGGATATACACAGGAGGTCAGTGTACAGTAAAACATTGGATATACATGTACACAGGAAGTCAGTGTACAGTAAAACATTGGATATACACAGGAGGTCAGTGTACAGTAAAACATTGGATATACATGTACACAGGAAGTCAGTGTACAGTAAAACATTGGATATACACAGGAAGTCAGTGTACAGTAAAAAATTAGATATACACAGGAAGTCAGTGTACAGTAAAACATTAGATATACACAGGAAGTCACTGTACAGTAAAACATTGGATATACACAGGAAGTCAGTGTACAGTAAAACATTGGATATACACAGGAAGTCAGTGTACAGAAAAACATTGGATATAAACAGGAAGTCAATGTACAATAAAACACTGGATATACACAGGAAGTCAGTGTACAGTAAAAGATTGGATATACACAGGAAGTCAGTGTACAGTAAAACATTGGATATAGACAGGAAGTCAGTGAAAAGTAAAACATTGGGTATACACAGGAAGTCAGTGTACAGTAAAACATTAGATATAAACAGGAAGTCAGTGTACAGAAAAACATTGGATATACACAGGAAGACATCGTACAGTAAAACATTGGATATACACAGGAAGCCAGTGTACAGTAAAACATTGGATATACACAGGAAGTCAGTGTACAGTAAAACATTGGATATACACAGGAAGCCAGTGTACAGTAAAGCATTGGATATACACAGGAAGTCAGTGTACAGTAAAGCATTGGATATACACAGGAAGTCAGTGTACAGTAAAACATTGGATGGATATACACAGGAAGTCAGTGTACAGTAAAACATTGGATATACACAGGAAGTCAGTGTACAGTAAAACATTGGATATACACAGGAAGTCAGTGTACAGTAAAACATTGGATATACACAGGAAGTCAGTGTACAGTAAAACATTGGATATACACAGGAAGCCAGTGTACAGTAAAACATTGGATATACACAGGAAGTCAGTGTACAGTAAAACATTGGATATACACAGGAAGTCAGTGTACAGTAAAACATTGGATATACATGTACACAGGAAGTCAGTGTACAGTAAAACATTGGATATACACAGGAAGTCAGTGTACAGTAAAACATTGGATATACACAGGAAGTCATTGTACAGTAAAACATTGGATATACACAGGAAGTCAGTGTACAGTAAAACATTGGATATACACAGGAAGTCAGTGTACAGTAAAACATTGGATATACACAGGAAGTCAGTGTACAGTAAAACATTGGATATACACAGGAAGTATGTGTACAGTAAAACATTGGATATACACAGGAAGTATGTGTACAGTAAAACATTGGATATACAAAGGAAGTCAGTGTACAGTAAAACATTGGATATACACAGGAAGTCAGTGTACAGTAAAACATTGGATATACACAGGAAGTATGTGTACAGTAAAACATTGGATATACACAGGAAGTCAGTGTACAGTAAAACATTGGATATACACAGGAAGTCAGTGTACAGTAAAACATTGGATATACACAGGAAGTCAGTGTACAGTAAAACATTGGATATACACAGGAAGTCAGTGTACAGTAAAACATTAGATATACAAAGGAAGTCAGTGTACTGTAAAACATTGGATATACACAGGAAGTATGTGTACAGTAAAACATTGGATATACACAGGAAGTCAGTGTACAGTAAAACATTGGATATACACAGGAAGTCAGTGTACAGTAAAACATTAGATATACACAGGAAGTCAGTGTACAGTAAAACATTGGATATACACAGGAAGTATGTGTACAGTAAAACATTGGATATACACAGGAAGTCAGTGTACAGTAAAACATTGGATATACACAGGAGGTCAGTGTACAGTAAAACATTGGATATACATGTACACAGGAAGTCAGTGTACAGTAAAACATTGGATATACACAGGAGGTCAGTGTACAGTAAAACATTGGATACACATGTACACAGGAAGTCAGTGTACAGTAAAACATTGGATATAAACAGGAAGTCAGTGTACAGTAAAATATTGGATATACACAGGAAGGCAGTGTACGGTAAAACATTGGATATACACAGGAAGTCAGTGTACAGTAAAACATTGGATATACACAGGAAGTCAGTGTACAGTAAAACATTTGATATACACAGGAGGTCAGTGTACAGTAAAACATTAGATATACACAGGAAGTCAGTGTACAGTAAAAAATTAGATATACACAGGAAGTCAGTGTACAGTAAAACATTAGATATACACAGGAAGTCAGTGTACAGTAAAACATTGGATATACACAGGAAGTATGTGTACTGTAAAACATTGGATATACACAGGAAGTCAGTGTACAGTAAAACATTGGATATACACAGGAAGTCAGTGTACAGTAAAACATTAGATATACACAGGAAGTCAGTGTACTGTAAAACATTGGATATACACAGGAAGTATGTGTACTGTAAAACATTGGATATACACAGGAAGTCAGTGTACAGTAAAACATTGGATATACACAGGAGGTCAGTGTACAGTAAAACATTGGATATACATGTACACAGGAAGTCAGTGTACAGTAAAACATTGGATATACACAGGAGGTCAGTGTACAGTAAAACATTGGATATACATGTACACAGGAAGTCAGTGTACAGTAAAACATTGGATATAAACAGGAAGTCAGTGTACAGTAAAACATTGGATATACACAGGAAGTCAGTGTACAGTAAAACATTGGATATACACAGGAAGTCAGTGTACAGTAAAACATTGGATATACACAGGAAGTCAGTGTACAGTAAAACATTGGATATACACAGGAAGTCAGTGTACAGTAAAACATTAGATATACACAGGAAGTCAGTGTACAGTAAAACATTAGATATACACAGGAAGTCAGTGTACAGTAAAACATTAGATATACACAGGAAGTCAGTGTACAGTAAAACATTGGATATACACAGGAAGTCAGTGTACAGTAAAACATTGGATATACACAGGAAGTCAGTGTACAGTAAAACATTAGATAAACACAGGCGGTCAGTGTAGAGTAAAACATTGGATATACACAGGAAGTCAGTGTACAGAAAAACATTGGATATAAACAGGAAGTCAATGTACAATAAAACACTGGATATACACAGGAAGTCAGTGTACAGTAAAAGATTGGATATACACAGGAAGTCAGTGTACAGTAAAACATTGGATATACACAGGAAGTCAGTGTACAGTAAAACATTGGATATACACAGGAAGTCAGTGTACAGTAAAACATTAGATATAAACAGGAAGTCAGTGTACAGAAAAACATTGGATATACACAGGAAGACATCGTACAGTAAAACATTGGATATACACAGGAAGCCAGTGTACAGTAAAACATTGGATATACACAGGAAGTCAGTGTACAGTAAAACATTGGATATACACAGGAAGCCAGTGTACAGTAAAGCATTGGATATACACAGGAAGTCAGTGTACAGTAAAGCATTGGATATACACAGGAAGTCAGTGTACAGTAAAACATTGGATGGATATACACAGGAAGTCAGTGTACAGTAAAACATTGGATATACACAGGAAGTCAGTGTACAGTAAAACATTGGATATACACAGGAAGTCAGTGTACAGTAAAACATTGGATATACACAGGAAGTCAGTGTACAGTAAAACATTGGATATACACAGGAAGCCAGTGTACAGTAAAGCATTGGATATACACAGGAAGTCAGTGTACAGTAAAGCATTGGATATACACAGGAAGTCAGTGTACAGTAAAACATTGGATATACATGTACACAGGAAGTCAGTGTACAGTAAAACATTGGATATACACAGGAAGTCAGTGTACAGTTAAACATTGGATATACACAGGAGGTCATTGTACAGTAAAACATTGGATATACACAGGAGGTCAGTGTACTGTAAAACATTGGATATACACAGGAAGTCAGTGTACAGTAAAACATTGGATATACACAGGAAGTCAGTGTACAGTAAAACACTGGATATACACAGGAAGTTAGTGTACAGTAAAACATTGGATATACACAGGAAGTCAGTGTACAGTAAAACATTAGATATACAAAGGAAGTCAGTGTACTGTAAAACATTGGATATACACAGGAAGTATGTGTACTGTAAAACATTGGATATACACAGGAAGTCAGTGTACAGTAAAACATTGGATATACACAGGAAGTCAGTGTACAGTAAAACATTAGATATACACAGGAAGTCAGTGTACTGTAAAACATTGGATATACACAGGAAGTATGTGTACTGTAAAACATTGGATATACACAGGAAGTCAGTGTACAGTAAAACATTGGATATACACAGGAGGTCAGTGTACAGTAAAACATTGGATATACATGTACACAGGAAGTCAGTGTACAGTAAAACATTGGATATACACAGGAGGTCAGTGTACAGTAAAACATTGGATACACATGTACACAGGAAGTCAGTGTACAGTAAAACATTGGATATAAACAGGAAGTCAGTGTACAGTAAAACATTGGATATACACAGGAAGGCAGTGTACAGTAAAACATTGGATATACACAGGAAGTCAGTGTACAGTAAAACATTGGATATACACAGGAAGTCAGTGTACAGTAAAACATTGGATATACACAGGAGGTCAGTGTACAGTAAAACATTAGATATACACAGGAAGTCAGTGTACAGTAAAAAATTAGATATACACAGGAAGTCAGTGTACAGTAAAACATTAGATATACACAGGAAGTCAGTGTACAGTAAAACATTGGATATACACAGGAAGTCAGTGTACAGTAAAACATTGGATATACACAGGAAGTCATTGTACAGTAAAACATTGGATATACAAAGGAAGTCAGTGTACAGTAAAACATTGGATATACACAGGAAGTCAGTGTACAGTAAAACATTGGATATACACAGGAAGTATGTGTACAGTAAAACATTGGATATACAAAGGAAGTCAGTGTACAGTAAAACATTGGATATATACAGGAAGTCAGTGTACAGTAAAACATTGGATATACACAGGAAGTATGTGTACTGTAAAACATTGGATATACACAGGAAGTCAGTGTACAGTAAAACATTGGATATACACAGGAAGTCAGTCTACAGTAAAACATTGGATATACACAGGAAGTATGTGTACTGTAAAACATTGGATATACACAGGAAGTCAGTGTACAGTAAAACATTGGATATACACAGGAAGTCAGTGTACAGTAAAACATTAGATATACACAGGAAGTCAGTGTACAGTAAAACATTGGATATACACAGGAAGTATGTGTACTGTAAAACATTGGATATACACAGGAAGTCAGTGTACAGTAAAACATTGGATATACACAGGAGGTCAGTGTACAGTAAAACATTGGATATACATGTACACAGGAAGTCAGTGTACAGTAAAACATTGGATATACACAGGAGGTCAGTGTACAGTAAAACATTGGATATACATGTACACAGGAAGTCAGTGTACAGTAAAACATTGGATATAAACAGGAAGTCAGTGTACAGTAAAACATTGGATATACACAGGAAGGCAGTGTACAGTAAAACATTGGATATACACAGGAAGTCAGTGTACAGTAAAACATTGGATATACACAGGAAGTCAGTGTACAGTAAAACATTGGATATACACAGGAGGTCAGTGTACAGTAAAACATTAGATATACACAGGAAGTCAGTGTACAGTAAAAAATTAGATATACACAGGAAGTCAGTGTACAGTAAAACATTAGATATACACAGGAAGTCACTGTACAGTAAAACATTGGATATACACAGGAAGTTAGTGTACAGTAAAACATTGGATATACACAGGAAGTCAGTGTACAGTAAAACATTAAATAAACACAGGCGGTCAGTGTAGAGTAAAACATTGGATATACACAGGAAGTCAGTGTACAGAAAAACATTGGATATAAACAGGAAGTCAATGTACAATAAAACACTGGATATACACAGGAAGTCAGTGTACAGTAAAAGATTGGATATACACAGGAAGTCAGTGTACAGTAAAACATTGGATATAGACAGGAAGTCAGTGAAAAGTAAAACATTGGGTATACACAGGAAGTCATTGTACAGTAAAACATTAGATATAAACAGGAAGTCAGTGTACAGAAAACATTGGATATACACAGGAAGACATCGTACAGTAAAACATTGGATATACACAGGAAGCCAGTGTACAGTAAAACATTGGATATACACAGGAAGTCAGTGTACAGTAAAACATTGGATATACACAGGAAGCCAGTGTACAGTAAAGCATTGGATATACACAGGAAGTCAGTGTACAGTAAAGCATTGGATATACACAGGAAGTCAGTGTACAGTAAAACATTGGATGGATATACACAGGAAGTCAGTGTACAGTAAAACATTGGATATACACAGGAAGCCAGTGTACAGTAAAACATTGGATATACACAGGAAGTCAGTGTACAGTAAAACATTGGATATACACAGGAAGTCAGTGTACAGTAAAACATTGGATATACACAGGAAGCCAGTGTACAGTAAAGCATTGGATATACACAGGAAGTCAGTGTACAGTAAAGCATTGGATATACACAGGAAGTCAGTGTACAGTAAAACATTGGATGGATATACACAGGAAGTCAGTGTACAGTAAAACATTGGATATACACAGGAAGTCAGTGTACAGTAAAACATTGGATATACACAGGAAGTCAGTGTACAGTAAAACATTGGATATACACAGGAAGTCAGTGTACAGTAAAACATTGGATATACACAGGAAGTCAGTGTACAGTAAAACATTGGATATACACAGGAAGTCAGTGTACAGTAAAACATTGGATATACACAGGAAGTCAGTGTACAGTAAAACATTGGATATACACAGAAAGTCAGTGTACAGTAAAACATTGGATATACACAGGAAGTCAGTGTACAGTAAAACATTGGATATACACAGGAAGTCAGTGTACAGTAAAACATTGGATATACACAGGAAGTCAGTGTACAGTAAAACATTGGATATACACAGGAAGTCAGTGTACAGTAAAACATTGGATATACACAGGAAGTCAATGTACAGTAAAACATTGGATATACACAGGAAGTCAGTGTACAGTAAACATTGGATATACACAGGAAGTCAGTGTACAGTAAAACATTGGATATACACAGGAAGTCAGTGTACAGTAAAACATTGGATATACACAGAAAGTCAGTGTACAGTAAAACAATGGATATACACAGAAAGTCAGTGTACAGTAAAACATTAGATATACACAGGAAGTCAGTGTACAGTAAAACATTGGATATACACAGGAAGTCAGTGTACAGTAAAACATTGGATATACACAGGAAGTCAGTGTACAGTAAAACAATGGATATACACAGAAAGTCAGTGTACAGTAAAACATTGGATATACACAGGAAGTCAGTGTACAGTAAAACAATGGATATACACAGAAAGTCAGTGTACAGTAAAATATTGCCTCTTAACAGGACGTCGGTACCATGTCTTTGTCATGTGTAAGTAAAATGAATCACTACTAATGTTATCTGCTTTTAATTTGCTTGATACGAATTATACATTATGTTAACTCTGATAAACATGTATATATGGACTATCGTTTAGAAAATCGTGCCAAGCCCCTGTGACACGAACGATTTCAAAATTTCTTCTCTGAATAAGTTGTCCCTTTCTGTTTGCTTACCTGAAATCATTGTCATTATAACGGGGAATAGTCATTTAGTTTAAACCATTTTCCTCCAAATAAGACAATGTATAATAACTTGATCCTGATTGGTACAAGCATTTTCACTGGCTTCATTTTTTTTCATCAACCCATAACGTAAAATGTAACGTCGCCGTTTGTAACGTCGCTTTTGATTGGCTGATATAATGGCGTAATAATTTCGAAAAGAAAAGAATTCAACTATAAAAGTAAACTTTCACATGGATTGTTTACAATAGATTGAATTATAAGGATAAACGTGTATATGTTTTATGCTCTATGTAGATATAACACAAAAAGCTGAGTGTATTTATTAGAGTACACCCCGTTTATGTGTTTTGGCCCATAACATGACAAATATATTCAAGTTAATCTTTAATGATATCATTTCTAGAGTTTTCAATGAAAATTGGGTGAATCTGGAGTCAGCTAGTAATCGTTACATGTTAGATATATGTATGCGATAAATCGCAATGAAGTCACTGGAAAGTTACGTAAACAATGAACACTTGCATGGTCACACGTTGTTATATATCCCATCCATCGGGCTTGCCTAATTGGACATGTCTCCTAATATCCCAACCCATGTCTCCTCACACGTAAAATCAATAAAAACGTGTTGATTTATTTTATTAGCGGGCATTCATCTCGCCTCCAGGGTAACCCTTTCGACGCGTCAAATGGCTATGCACATACCGCTCTACGCCTTTACGATATTTCTTTTGTAAATATCTTTTTTTTCTCTCCAAAGGAAGAAACTGATTCCCACGTAATATTGTCTGCTTCCCCTTTCCATGTTTCTCCATCCGCCGCTACCAGATGGCGCTGATCAATACATACAGAGCCATGCGTACGGCGGTGAACTCTTGCATACTTTCGTAAATGGAGTATACATATTATCGGACTGTTGATTGTAACAGCCGGTAGCACGCGCGAGAGAGAGCGAGAGCAACACAGCATACATTGAGCCCTATCGTACAACAGAAGAAATCAATCTAATGCGAATAGACAGGAGACCTAATGTTCACCGAAACTTCTGACAAATGGCAACTTCATGATTTGACTGGAAAGTGTATGCTAGTGAGATTGAACTATTAAGAGGGAGCAGCATGTTGTGGTTGTATGTGCCGGGGTGTTGGCTGTTGGCCTTCCTCATGCCTACCTGGTGTAGTGACGATGCCAAAAGACTGTATCACGATCTATTGGTGGAGAGACACTATAACAAACTCATCCGACCGGTCAGTAATAGTTCGGACAAACTTGTGGTGAAGATGGGCATACGATTGTCCCAGCTGATTGACGTGGTAAGTATTAAGAGTGTACGGTGTGTAGGTTCGGGGCGCTGTTACCTCATCACCAAGTGTTTACACTAGATCTCAGGTGGGCTACTGCACGTGGTACTGATACTTGCTAACGATATCCTGCTCCCAGCGCGCTACTAATACTACACGTGTATTACACGTTTGTACAAATACACAATGTGTGCATATAGGCTTTATACACATTTGTAGATGGAATTTAAATGTGTACGTATCTACTTGTAGGTTTGACCCCTCCAGTCAAAATAAAACACGCAATCATCTGTAGTACTCTAATCTTGTTGTCAACATTCCTTCTATCTAGATGGCGCCACGGAAAAAAAGACAATAACTACTTAGTTTCGTAAGAGATAATCCCACTTTCAATTTACCTATATAATACACTACGTCATACTAGCAGTAAATAGTTTTTGAAAACAAATTTGGTGTGTGACAAATAAAAATGTAATTGTCTTAAATAAATGGAATTTGGATCTAGAATTACATGTAGGATGACCTAGCATTGATACTTGTGTCAATTTAGCAATACGATGTATTTTCGTGTTTACGAAGCTATGCCTTTATCAATAACATATAATAGGATTTAAATGTTTATATTGCCTGTTAAGTAAAGTTAATTTGGAATTTAAACAAAATAGCATTGATGACAGATGTTTTGTTTCTAATAATTTAATAGCTAGCTGAACATGCCTATTCACCCCCTGTTGTAGTACACTGAACTTTAAATCCCATTATCAAACCAGTTATAAGCAATGTTTCTCATTGTCCTGCAGGCCCAATTGTAATACCGTTCCCACACACGTCTCCCAACAAAACCTGATGTCTCGAACCCCCTCCCCTTACATAACCCAACGTCTCCTATTCCCTCCTCCCCACATGTCCTGATGTCCCCTATTCCCCCTCCTACATATCCTGAATACCCTTGTCTCCTTCCCCTCTCCCTTCATGCACCAATATCTCATTGTTCCCTCTTCCCTGCATGTTATCATATCTCCTGTCCCCTCCCCCTATATACCCTAATCTCCCGATCATCTACCCTACATACCCTAATATTTCCCGATTCTCTCCCCTACATGTACTTACATATCCTGATCCTCCCCGCTGCCTGCCCAAATCTCTCCCCGTCTTCTCCCATATATACCCTAATTTCTCCCGATCATCTCCCCCTACATACCATAATCACTCCCCGTCCTCTCCCCTACATGTCCCAATATCTCCCCGTCCTCTCCCCTACATGTCCCAATATCTCCCCGTCCTCTCCCCTACATGTCCCAATATCTCCCCGTCCTCTCCCCTACATGTCCCAATATCTCCCGATCCTCTCACCTACATGTCCCAATATTTCCCCGTCCTCTCCTCTCCCCTACATGTCCCAATATTTCCCCGATCCTCTCCCCTACATGTCCCAATATCTCCCGATCCTCTCCCCTACATGTCCCAATATCTCCCCGTCCTCTCCCCTACATGTCCAAATATCTCCCCGTCCTCTCCCCTACATGTCCCAATATCTCCCCGTCCTCTCCCCTACATGTCTCAATATCTCCCGATCTTCTCCCCTACATGTCCCAATATCTCCCGATCCTCCCCCCCCCCCCCCCCCCCCCCCCCCCCCCCTGCATGCCCTGATATATCCCGATCCCCTCTCCTTAATGGCCTAACGCCACCTTTCACCTCGCCTTACTACATATCCTGACCGAGCCTATCCAGCCTCCTCCTTCATGCTTGACGTCTCTTGTCCCTCCTTTCCATAACTCTCTTACACGCCCTCGTGTTGCTCAAACTCCTTCATCTTCTTCTCGAAAACCTTACCGTTTCCATGGAAACGCGTTACTGGACAACTTCCGGTAGGAATAAACTGTAATTCTATCGTAAACTGTTAATCTTTTCATTTGACTGACATTTACCTATTACAACATGTTTCCTTTGTATTTGAAGGCTTCGGTCTATACAAAATCAGTGTGGAAATCGCATCTTTAAGTTCAAACTGTGGCGTTATGAATAACAAATCCTATCGTGTATAATTGCCTTCGTTGCCTTGGTAACGAAAAACAAGGATACGTGCTTCCGCTGATTAAATTAGTCCATAATTGGCTTTGTTATGTGTGGTTAAGATACATATGTGGAATTTCGTAGCTAGAGCGCTTATTGACATTAACACCAGCAAATGAAAAACAAATAATATCGAAAGAATATAGAAATTTCGGTCGTTTCTTATCTGACTTTTTATACTTTTATTTATGATTATTGTTATCTGAAAGAAATTTGAAACTATTCTTTTCAAGGTCAAAAGATATAGCATACAGTATAATAGGAGATTCCGAAATTCTCTTTACTAGAAATATGATTCAATGGAAACCTTTTGGATCTTAAACAAAAGATTATTTTAAATGAATAATTCGCTGCAAAATATATAAAGATGACTCCTGGGCCTAGTTCCAATTTTTCATATCTTGAAGGACAATACATTTCAAATATCACTTATTGAAAAATTAACTTTACTTGCACTTTTTAAAGTCTTTATCGAAATTTCTTTTAAAGTCAAGACCTTGCTTCAGGTCATTATTCTATCAGTGATAAATAACCTATTATACGAGAGCATTGTAAAACAATGGTATCCATGACGACGCGATGTGTAAGATTTCGTGTCAGGGGAAGATAAAATGTCCAGATTTAGACATATTTCTGATTCAAATTCAATAACACGGTGGTATAGATATGGACTGAATAGGGACGATAGGAATTCCCATTGGATCATCCAGTTCACCGGAGAAGATTGTGTTCTGGAATAGGCGATCGCGTACAAACCTGGCCGTACCTATATAAACATGCTACTATTTACATATTGGGAGGGGGTAAATTTGTACAGTATTTTGAAACATAATCTGATACAGTGTTGGACATCATTGTATACAGAAGGGAGATCAATCGGTTGAGAATAAATAAATCAATAAATAAATAAATAGTCGCCTCTTACTCTTCATGCAATGACAACAGGTGTAATACCTGTGCTTAACCTGCAATATGTATACACTAAAATCCATAACATTATCAAATATATGTTTTTATTGATTCTCCTTAAATCAATAGTATATTAGGTGATTATTTAGTATGAACATTTTAAACTAAATATCACATCTTGAGATGTAGACATTTGTACGTTTCTGTATGAATACTGAGTACAGTACTATACTCGATACGGAGTCTTGTTTTTCTTATTACATCATGGTTTACGATATTCTAATTATTTTGAATTGCACTAAAAAATTATTAAAATCTACAAAGTACAAGGCGATGTAGCCAACTTTTCCTGAAAACATGTTTTTAATTTAGCAGATTCCAGATAAATTTAGCACTTTAAAAAATCGTTATCATTGACGACGATTGAAAGGGACATTATACACTGAATGTCATACCGAGAATTGGTCCAGACCTATATAGGAATGGTAGTCTCTTATACTCCCAGACAGAATGTAGATACGTTGTCGTATATCATGTAAGCATCCATAAACACAATATGTATTTATAAAACCCAGACGTATAGATGTATTATTAGAGAATATTTTAAACGGAGTTATCATGCTGAATCTAAACCGTCATGTCGTTGGAACTTACATTCTCGATGCAATGAGATCAGTAAAAAACATTTTTTTTTAGAAAATCAGTCGATATTTGAACCATATATTATGATCGTAATTCCCCATTTGTATTGATTATGGCGGTAATGTGTTACTAACGACCGTACTGAATTACTTTGACACATATTACGTATCATTATCTTCACTCTTGGTGTGAGCATATTTCTCACAATTTCTTTAGTCAAACTTGTGCGTTCCTCGGGTGCAGAGTTTTTTCTATAGCATTACTTGTCAGATCTTTGATTTTTCAGACTAAAATTACTAGGCATATATTGCCAGAGAAATTCGGCTCATACTCCCAATCGTCCAAGTCAAAATGGGTTACAGGCAACAAAAAGCTAGCTCATTAAAACACCTTGAAATACAGTTTCTACACTTGATGCAATCAATTGAAATTTATACTGTTGTATGGGTGAATTACCGATGATACATTAACGGTAGCGGTCTCACACGGAGTAATATATGTATATAACATAAAATAACGACTTGGGATTACGTTTTGTCAATTTATTTCAATCATTCTTTCCGACATAAACGTGTTTGAAAAATTTTCACGGTAAAAATATCAACCATTTGATACCCATAATGATATAAGCGAACGGTGCCCGATGTCGGAGATCTTGTACGTAGTGACAGCTACCCACAGCTTCTTCATTTAGGTAAGCATAAATGATTCCATGAAGAACTCATTGACACCTCGACAAAGGCCTATACATTGAACTGTACCTAGTTGAACATATCCTGGCATCGCATGTTTAAAACGTTACCGGGCTGCGATCTCATTATGAGATAAGAATCACCCTGTTGTTCTGTACTCACTGTAGGCACGAAGAAGAAGACTTATGTTCTATGCAGAAAAGTGGCTTAAACTTTCGTGTCAACTGTAAAGTGGCACGAACGGTACCAACTCCAGCTGCTGGACTCGTTACAAACATCTAGGGCCCATGTTTCTACATTATACTGTTTCTTAGTGTCCAACATTTCATTGCCTCGTTTTTGGCGTAACGGTTAGGCATCCGCCCATAAAGGTTATGTGTTATGTCCTCCGAACCTGACCAGGAAGGTTACGGGTTTTATCCCCTTACCGAGACTAAGAAGGTTACGGATTTTGACCCTTGACCCTTACCGGGAAGGTTACGGATTTTGTCTCCTGACCGAGATCATGAAGTTTGTGGGCTATGTCCCCGTATCGAGACCATGAAGATTGTGACCCCTTACCGAGACCATGAAGTTTGTGTCCCCATACCGAGACCATGAAGTTTGTGTCCCCGTACCGAGACCATGAAGTTTGTGTCCCCGTACCGAGACCATGAAGGTTACGGGTTTTATCCCCTGACCGAGACCATGAAGTTTGTGACTCCGTACCGAGACCATGAAGTGTGTGACCCCGTACCGAGACCATGAAGTTTGTGGGCTATGTCCCCGTACCGAGACCATGAAGGTTGTGTCCCCGTACCGAGACCATGAAGTTTGTGTCCCCGTACCGAGACCATGAAGTTTGTGTCCCCGTACCGAGACCATGAAGTTTGTGTCTCCGTACCGAGACCATGAAGTTTGTGACCCCGTACCGAGACCAGGAAGGTTACGGGTATCGCAATGTCCCCTCACTGAGATCAGGTCGGATTGGTTTTCTCCCTTGATATCTTACTGCTCTTTGCTTGTCGTTGGGCTTTAAAGTTGATGGTATAATGCCAGTATAAAGTTAACTTGACTTTGGGTCACTTTGAATCCCGAACAACCTCAACCTTCATCTTATAAGTTTTGTTACACCTGTGACGTCACGCCGTTTATTGTTGTCTCGCTTCTCGGTAAGAAAAGAAAAGAAAGAAAAAAAGGCTCTATTGATTCTTAAATATTTTGTAAATAAAATTGCATTATTTTTCTTTCTGGAAAAAACATTTGTCTACGTATCACCAACTAGGTCGTTATTTATCGCATACGGTAGATAATTGGTAGACCAGTTGGTATCAAATGTAACTGAATCATTTCCCCATAACGACCTATTGGATCAGTGCTTCATTGCCGGACACGGAATTATATAGCGATTTTATTTGAAATTCATATTTAATCAATGTTACAAAGTGACTAATAATTTCATAAGTCATATCTCCCTGAAAAACAATACAGTTTGTACTTTCGTGGGAGTTTTATTTGGCACTCGATCTTAATTCACGCCTTCCTCGCCGATACTACACGTACAGAGTATAATGTTTTATGATATATCATTTGTTATTCCGTAAAATTTTCCTCTTTAAGTAAAAAACGAAATGACAATTATCCCGGAATGATTAGGAGTGGTTATAGTCATAAAAACATGTTCTGTAACATCCTGTCGGCATTTCGTATCTCTAAATCTTAAAATTACAGTTTAATATTGTACATTTATACATTTTTACTTTGATAAAACTGAGCTTGTAGACGCGTTATTTTCAGAGTAAAAGCCTCATGCTGTTGTTGTCATTGCGGAAACATAGACAAGAGCGCAGGAGCATGCGTAGTGCAATCACTTCCGGTTTCTGGTATAAGCAACATACAGACCAGAGTATCTTTGAAATCATGTCACGAACGTTAATTTCGGAAACCTCAAATCGGATGACCAACTCACTAATCAGGATTCCCAATCGTATTACCGTGGAGTTTTCCTGTGACCCCGGAAAGTGACTACTATACACACCTGCTTTCACAGATATCACTGTTACGCGTTTTGCTGGATGGGGGATGTGTCGCCCTGGTCACATTCCATTGGTCTAGTTTCTCACAGGTCCCGGATTCGATCTTTTAAGTATCATTTAAAATATTTACATCTGCACACTGGGAACGCCTTTGCAAACAGGGCCGGGTGAGATGACCAAATTAAAGTAATTCTTGGTTCTTTCGGATTGAGTCAGTAGGCCGTGGGGAATAGTTCATTAGGTTGGTCGCAACACCGACGGTAAGGATATTTGACTGTTAGCAAATAACAAAAAAAACTGTTTTGTTTACCGAATAACTAAACATAATCAGATAAAGGCCATTTAAAAATGAGATCTAGAAGACAGTCTGATATATAACAAAACCGTCCTGAAGCAGACGTCGGCAATCACGATCAGAAAGACGCATCATCATAATCATTTGAATGCTTGGTCGCTTTCTGATTACAATGCCAGTCACAAATTTTGACTGTTGGCCGGCTTGTTCCGATTTTCTTGCAATTTTTTCCAGGTAAGAGTTGAAAATACTTAATGTACATTGTACATTAAGCATACAGAGATAGTCTGGTTTTGTTGAAATGTAAAATGTAAAATGCAAGTCAACAGTGGCGGAAGATACACACAGCCAAACATAAACCATTGTCATCAAAATACTTTTTGAAATTTACAGAAACGTTTGCTAATGTTTCAAAGAATATATGACAAAATTCAAACAGAGAGCAGTAATCATATAAACATATAGACTGGCTTTATCAGGTGTAATGTTAAAGACCTAATGCAAGTTATGGCCAATTGATGCAGGAGAAAAACAAGGAAGTGAGAAAAAAAAACATCCAAAAGTGTAATATGTGCAGCAAATATATTTGTATAGGCCTCTTGTTCCTCAGTTGATGCTTCCCCGCCTTTGCACTAAGAAGGTCATGCTTGACCAAGGCAATCCAAAACATAAAAAAGGTTTTGGCTACTCTGTGCTAGGTGTTCATCTTTAAAAATGTTTGCGGTATGGACTGGGTCACCCGTTGTCGATATTATGTCACCGAATTGGTTTACGTTAACATGTCCGCGTGTGATCTTTCAATGTGATAACGCTATAAATGCGCCATCAGTGGCCCAATCATCCTTTGGTACCGTCCTAAGCAAAATATACCAACCAATAACCATTCTGAATCCCCAGAGGAAGACAAAAATATCTTCTAATTCTTCAGTTGGACCTCACATAAATCGTTCCTTCAGTCCTCAAGCCACAATATCTCTTTATCGTCATGCTGACCTTATCTCCATTGCCTACCACAATATACTATTTACAGGTCACGAATTTTAGAAAAATACCATAGATTAAACGAGCCAATCAGCCTCGAGAATATAAAATTAGCAACGGAATATTTTCGACCATCAGCCCGGCTGGTTTTTAAAGCGTGGCAGGGTGTCTTACGGGATAATGTTTAAGACGTAAAATAACAGCTTCGTTATCTATCATTCACCACTAAAGATAACCGCGGAGACACGCTGTTTTTATGAAGCTACCCAATAGATTCAGTGTATGATCTCCAGGATAGCACAATATATTTGTGTTCCGATTAACTAAAGTTATACCATTTTTCATTGTTTTATAAAGCTTAACGAGCATTTCACGACGTGATACAAATGTATAGATGGTATACTACACCGAAAAATATACATCCATCTGTCGGTCCAGGCCGATCTTAGTGACGTAGTGCGTCAATGAACAAAATCGTTTTACCAGAGCAATTAATTCCCTACACTTGATCTACCCTAGCATGTCGTCGGACCAGGAAAGGAGATACCATTCGGGCACTGCATGTGCACAGGAGGCGAGTTATGTGGGCATTACCTGCATAATTAGGAATTGGATTTTTTTTGTTGGGTTTTCTTGAGGACATTAAGTCCCCACATTAAATATTCGGCAATATCTGCAGTGTTTACTTTGTCTTTTCCTTGACAGCGCTTATCTTGGAGTTTGGAGTCCTCCAAGGTAACGAGTGTCGCGGGCTTTATCCTCTAAACAAAACCAATATTTGTATGGATTTGGTACATACCGCTTTCTTGTCAGCGTTCAACTTTAAATGAGTTGGCAGCATTAGTATAACGTTACTGTTTTCAAGTTATATTTCCGTGTGATAGCACTATTAAATAACACACATCAGTAGCCTCGTCATCCATGATTGGTGTCTTGATATGAATTTGGGGCCGCGGTGGCCGAGTGGCTAACTTTATCACAAGCCTACCTCATCTGGGTTGCCAGTTCAAAACCTACGTGGGGCAGTTGCCAAGTACTGACCGTAGGCCAGTGTTTTTTTCTCCGGGTACTCCGGCTTTCCTCCACCTCCAAAACCTGGCACGCCCTTAAATGACCCTGGATGTTAATAGGACATTAAACAAAATAAACCAAACCAAACCAAACATATGAATTTACTTCCACTGATTCTGGGACAAAAAAGAAAACGAACAAACCAATGACCATTGCTTATAGATAAAACGTCATCTTTAAAGGAGGTTATACCTGAGCTCACATGCATGGCTTAGTACTTGTCAAAGGTATCAAAAACGAAATTTTCGGGGGCATAGTTATGTACGTAAAGTGGACCCAATTGCATTTCTGCTAGAATGTGATAATCCCTTTGAGAATACGTGAATAGGATTTTATATAAATTCCAACACATAATGGCTTCATTTTATTTATAATAGACACAATCGAGCAGACGGAATTGCATAAGCATTTGTCAACGATAGTAGACAACAATAAGATTTGTATGTAATAAATCTACAGTATATTGTTGTTTTTGCTTTGAAGCCAAATAACTGTACAGTGCATTTCATGTTAAAACATTTCTCCCTTTATCCATTAACACATCAATCCAGTTGTCTTCGTATGTCAAATGATGTAGAACAAATTACCAATTCCATTATTGAATGAAACAATTCACTATGTTCCCATGTCATGATTAACGCTAAACATGGAAGCCGTAGTCAGTCGTACATAGGGCATATAAATAATGCCGAACCAAATCTACGCTTCAATTGGCTTGTAATTCTCTAGGAATCGTTTTAGACTTGTCGTTTGTTGTCGATGTGAAGCGACTATGCGACCGTTACAGTTGCAAATGGCGTAAAAATGTCCACAGTGCCCTGGGAGATATTGCGGCAATAAAGGGCAGAACGGCGTACCAATAAACACGTCAGTTCACGCGTTCCAATACGCTCAAAGCACGTGCTTGCGCACGATACCGCTTAGGTTTATTATAACTGGGCGTTATTTATTTCTTGAGATTGTAAACGAATTGAAGCCAGATCGAGTTTACGGCTGTGTGCTTCACAACCATGGGAGGTACACACCGAGCACTTGTCTCGATCATGGTTATTAGATCTACCAATCTTAGGCCATGCAATGAATGCATCATTCGTTTGCAATAATTGCCAGGTCTGTTCTAGCTTTTATAGAACACTTGTTGTTACAAAGTTTTATCGAGTGCTTTCTACTCGAGCGAAACACCAACAGGTTTAAATCACTACTGTTCTCGCTATACAATAAATGTTTCGTATCAAGGACACCAGCAGTACCCATTGGTATCTGTAATTAAAATAGAAACCATTAACGCCAGTGTAATTAAATACAATTTTCGCTCTTAATTTGTAGTTGTTCTAGCTTGAAAAACGTAGCTTTAAATCAAATAGATTAAAAATAACAAATTAAAAATACAGTTTTGAGGAGATAGCTTTTGACGATGTTCATCTGGACAATGGAATATTATCATAAACTCACTTCTAATTTTAAATATCCAAGGAAGAAACCATCAAGGCGGAGAGATATCACATGGCGTCAAATAGATTTCAAGACGCGAGATATAAAAAGGAGGAAATGCGAATAAGATGTATTTTTATCGAAATATGTTAAGCAGGGAGTGGTTTTGAAGAACGAGAGACTCGAGACGTCTTGGTGCAAATGAGGGATGGCTACGTGTCCGTTATCCTTGACATAAAACATGAAATTCAGTTGTTGGCGTAAGGCGTCAGTGTTTGATTCGGTTTTAGTGTTCTATAACAAATTGTATTACCGTCAAATCAATGTGGATGTTTAATTCGAAGCCAAACGACAACCACTATGGAATCCATTCAATGAGTTACACCGGTATCATATGGTACGCTATAGAGATACGACATACAGTGTAAACCACAGTGTTCATTACCTATGTCCAGTGTGTGATTTCGCGTGCGAGATATGAATCGCACGTGAATGGATTCATACAGGAATGCATGACGTCTCCATTGACACCACTTCAACAATCAACGGTTATGTGTCATTAAACGGCAGCCAAATTGAATTCTTGATCTGATTATTGGCCAGCGGTGTCAAACAGACGCTTGTAATGAAGTAGGCTGTGGAGAATATCGGCGGAACATTGATCACTAATAATTGTTTGATAAACGAGACCATAAATATGTCTATAAGATCATCGTTACAGGCGCGCTTGCATGAACCACGCCATCAACGCTAACCAACCAAGAGTCAACAATTGGTCAGCATTGATCAAACATTGACCATCACACGCCAAACGTTTTGCAGATTGATAAAACTGACCAACACCACAGATTCGAGCTGGTCAGTGACCTTGATGAGTTATTCTGATACGGTAACCGGAAACCAATTTTTTATTGTGTCAGGTTTTTTACACAAACGACACGCACTTTGCCAAAGATGCGAATTACTGACGAATGGTTTAAAACCGATCCGCTGATTGGTCGTAATTTAGATATACAGTCATGAAGATATATAAATAAAATTCGAATTACGAAAGCATCATACGTTGCATGTGTTTGAATATGTATATCAGAAATGACCTGTATATTCCATATATATAAAGAAATATTTCATTTGCCGATTGGGAATCACGTGCCAACAGTCCTATCTTTTTGTTCGTGTTCAACAAGAAGCTGTTACACAGTATCCTTACTGAAAGTTTTGGACTGTTGGCCAGCTTCTATCACGTGATTTCGTTTTTCACAAACATGATATTGTTGATAAATGGCGATACAGTCTGTCGGTACATTAGTTTTGTGTTGTTTCTCCTACATGCATGTCCATCAAATGCCCAGAACCAGTTCCATGCCTGTAAATATGATTTATTTTAAAGACCACCATTTCTTCGCTTCCGTCAAATTTACAGCATTTATTAGCAATTGTATGTTCTGGACGAAACCTGATTACTTGCGGTATAAATGTTGCTCCCTTTATTACATCAACGTTTGGTAAAGTTTGTCGAGTGAGTTGCACTAGTTAAACAAGAAATCACCGAAATGAGTTTTTCTATTTTACGTTGTCAATTCTTATCACGTATTTATTTTGTATTTATATGTATTTTGGAAATGTAACATTTCCGTAAATATGATTTTGACGGCAAACAAAAAAGACCTTTTGATAACATGATCAGTAGGCCTACAGCTATTTATCTATTTGATTTTAAGCTTGTGGTTTTAAATATTTTTTGCATAATCATTCAAAATAATAATAATACAAATGACGAGAGGAGGTCTGGAAGCGATATGACCTATACATAATTGAGGTCATTTGTAATATCCATTTGTTTTCCGTGAATTAACTGAAATGGATAGTAGACCGTGCCCATGGTAACGCATTTTGGCAACGCGGACCCAGCCCACAGACGGATGGCCTTATTCCACGCCAACTCTCCGGTAATTACACGTCTGAAAAGGCGATGGTGACGTCAAGCACACTAGCAATTAGCCGTTAGGTTAATGATATTAGATGGGAAAAGTCACGGAAGAAAGCATCGATACCGTTTACGGCAGTGTTAGATAGGTTCGCACGTGCGGCATGTGCTGGACGACAGAATGGTGTGAGATTCCAGATAGGTAAAGAATCACCAATTGTATCGACATTGATCACAAGGACAACACGTCGCCTAGAAACGTAAGGTAACTGTGTCGACTATATCGAGTCATTGTTCAGTTACATTTCCAGATCAAGTAATCCTACAGGACATTAGGTAACAGAATGGCGACACTGTTGCAGTGGTGACGTCATTCGGGTCCGCTAAAATGACCCCTGAAGAACACAGACTATGCATGTCTTTTGAGATTGTCTTGCATCAACCCTGAATGCTGTAATAAGCGGTGAAACGTTCATTTTACTAAATTAATCAACATGAAACCTTTTAAAAGTCTGGTACCTTCTTGAGTAGGAATTCCTTCTTCAGCGTGTGCGCATCTTTATTGCGCATGCTATTTCATAATGGAGATGGTTACTTCGGCTTAAGCAACAAGAGTCAATAGTGCCATTGTCAGAAGCACATTGGACAGTGTTTACCTGTATCTTTGGTTTTTACCGACCAAAGGATATATTTGCTCTTGACGCTGAAAGTCTCCGCGTCTTAAATTGGCAATACGTACGTCACACGATAGAAATAAACCAGTGAAAAATCTACAGGGTTACCCACTACCGGGCTTTTGTGAGCGGAGCGGACCAGTTGTTCCGAAAATGCATTGAGTTATTTAGATGTACACGTATTAACAAAGGCGAACTTAAAACCTTACGCCGTACAAATGACAGTCCGTTTTAAAACACTTCCAGATAAGAAAGTAATCATTCATATTTTGGTTGGGTAAGAAGCCTACAATTTCCATCTTCTGTTAGGCATCCTTGATGGACGTGGGAAAGACATCCTAATTTATTTGTCAGTGGATACACCACCCGCGAATCAACTCATTACGGACATCCGGCATGGGCCACGATATGACACTCGTATTAGCAATCAATTCGCGAAACTTCTAGCTGACATTGATTAAGAAAAATACGAACTCATCAGAATTCGACCAACATGCATGCTTCAAACCAGACTCGACCTAGGGCATGGTCACTGCTCAGTCGTATCGACTGGCCAGACCCGATGGGTTCATAAACAGAAACATTCGTCTGTCAGTATGCATTTATCTTATCGAACAGTCAAACATGCATTAAATCAAGTTACAAGGTTTCCCATGGAATATGGAACGTTTTTGGCCTCGCAGGCGCTTGTCTGTCACAGTTTGCAGTACTTATAAATCTCAGTCGTTTAGGCGCTTGATCTAGTAGGTGTGATTGGTCAAAGCGGAAGTGATGCGCACAACTTTATTGGGGTTACCATAAAGCTTGATTTAATTTTGTCGGACAGTTGTGTCCGACCAATGATTGGATACTTTGTAAACCACAGTTATATCGTTAGTATGATAGACGACTGGTTCACATGTGGTTGGCCATACTTACAGTGGATATATGGCGTACACAGAGAGGGGAATAATCTAATGTAAACAATATAATTACAACCATCCAATAGCAGTGAATACAATTCAGACCAGTGCCTTCCATGAAAAACTACAAGATTCGGGTTTCTTTTGATGAGAGCCTATTTTTTCGTAAATACGCGAAAATAATTTGTAATTAAAATACATTAGAAAATGTTAGAAGTTCTATTGACAAATTGTTATTCAATCCTCTGGCTTAAGTGTTGCCATCGTTATTACAGAGTTAACATAAGAGTCAAGGTCATTTTGGTACAGATTTCTGGGACATCATTGGTGGCCGGCTCATTGACACTGGTAGCGCTCTATCAGACTAACCGGAATTGCTTTGATCAAATTTCCATAAAAAAACGACAATGATTATCCTGGCCTTCATGTAAACATGGTCGGGATCAGTAGGGAGCCAGTTTCATTAATCCAGGGTCGCAGTTCGAGTGTTTTATAACAATGTCATATGCCTTTGTATGGTCCGCAAGTCTTCTCATTTGGAAGCAAGGATCTGCTTAAGTGCGCTGTATACACGGGACGGTGTTGGCTGTAGGCGACCGAGCTGTATTACACTTTCCTTGATTGCGACTGGTAGAATTAATGATGTCGATCTTTGGAAATTCCTGGAATGAGTTTTACTGACTCATTCCGTGAGCCAAGGAAATGTTCATTGGTCAGGTCTCAGACTTCGAATTCCGAATAGGATCATGTGGCACATTACTGGGGGAGTTTCCGGTCACTTTATAGCTGTAGTCTGTCCCTTAGTGTTGTGTAAGTGATGGCTGTCAGTCCCTCCCGTTCTAAAACCCCGACCTGTCACTCCACACAGTCATCTTAAGCATTAGAGCCCAAGGTCACCTAATGAGCACTCCAATGTCAAACATTCACACTGTGATTCAATCATAGAACCGGGCAGACAATTCACGTGATTTTCTCATATCTCTTTTATAGTCACATATAACAACGTGGTTGAGTATTGTGCATTAAAAAACGTTATGCCGCAGCGAGTGCCTAAAATATACAGGTGATCAACACGAAATTCGACTAATTAGGGTAACACTGTCGAAATAGATAAACCACTTCTTACCTCATTTGGAAACAGTTGATTACAATTCGACAATATATACAAATTAATGCAAATGATTAATTTGGCGCTAGACGTTGTAGTCTTTGCCGCAATAACCTTGGAGAAATGCTGCGTTATATAGTATTATTATATAGGTCACATGGGGTCAGGGCAACATTCGATTTTGGCATTATTATTAAAATATGGCTACTTACTCTTAATTGCAACGGTTGATACAGTTACACGCAGATCCTGTACAAACACATGTATATAAGTTGGCCCACCAGAGTTTCACCACCTTCAGATTGAATTCAAGCGTCATTACGGCGATTGGTTGGTATTTCTGCGAGATAGGTTAAGATAAACCAAGGAATTGCCAAAAAAAGGTATTTGATTTTTCTATTATGTGATTGGTGAAATCTTGGACGTACTGGTGTCATACGTGATATAATATCAAGATACAATAGCAATGTAAGAAATTATTTCATTATAATCTTACTTATCGAAAAGCTCAAAATATCAATGCTAAAATTTGAACAAAGTTTAAAAGATCATAATGATATCTACGCTTCTTGAAAACTCTTATGCTTGATGACGTATACTTTGTTGAGAGTTTGTTGAGCTATCACATTCGACATGACTAACACCCTCCAATCATATCTAAGGAGGGAAATATTTGACTAAATTCGATTGGATGCTGCACGCTGCTCTTACCCAATAAGAGTACGGCTTTTGACAAATGCAAAATGATTCAGACCTGATAAAATCAAAGGTGTTTGAAAATGTTGACTGTTTAATATTTTTCTCCTGATAATGAACATGTGATAACTGTCGGGTATGTAGACTGGCCCGCTGTCTTTAAAATATTAAAGTTATGCATAACTTTAATTTTATGATATTGGCCTCTAGGATAGGTCTGATTCTAGAAAAACCAAATTTTCAAATTAGGGGAGATAATCTAGTATTATAATTTAGCAAAGCAATTCTTAAAAGCGGCTCCATGCTGGTCTATCGGGTATGCTGTATTTATTTCATTAACATTTTTGTATTATTATATTATTTTTTATTGTATTACAATGTATTTGTTTTTTTTATTGCATAAGACTTATTTGGATAAAATGTGTATCATTTCAGGGGATTGCTGATTAATTATCAAAAACAAACACAAATGTGCAATTAATCATTTATCTTCGAAAACATCAAACATACTGTTTAACATTCAATAATACAATATTTATTTTTTTTCAGGACGAGAAAAACCAAATAATGACAACAAATGTCTGGCTACGTCAGGTAAGACATCCAATGATTAGAGTTATGTGCCTTTTAGATCCATCTTGAAATAAGGAGGGCGAATTGTCATTATTTTCGTAAGTGCATTCAAATCAAACTGCGAGAACATGCGTTGTTTTGCATACATATGTAAGGGTAATTGACATTATATAAAACAACGGCTATAACTGTCGGTTGTAACTATCTCACTATTTCAAACATTTAGATGAGTTACAACGATAACACATTGTAGATTCAACTCGATAACATTTGATTTAAACCATGCATTCTCCAAGGCCTATCGAATCTGAGTGCGCCTGGCCCATAGACTTACCCGTCGCTCCCGAGCATGGAACCCGTCGCCATCGGAGAAACGGAAGCCTCTCGCCGTTTGGGCATCTGATGGACGTTGTATTCCCTATCGCCACTATTTTATACGTAATATAAGTCATAAATGTTTATATCGCCGATACGATCAGCAGACATGTGTTAAATCACATTTAAAGTACAGAATCGCCTGTTTTACGGACGCCACGGTAACGATACCCCGGCCAATGATAGATGATGCGCTCCCTAATTCAGATTGATTGATTCTCTGTAGTGTTTGACCAAAGCAATTGTACTAAGTCCGGATTCCGCGCGCCGTATCCTGTATTATACTCGCCGTAGACGGATGCGGCTACAGCTCTGGCTGTGGGAGACTCGCTATCAGAGAGAGCAGTTCTATACCGATGTCTGTAACAGATCACTCGAACAACGTTCATGGCCAACCTGTCATCGATGAAAGCTAAACAAAACGGCGCCTGATCGATGAGTATACGTACAAGATAAACTTTGTCGTCTTTGATGTGTTTTATGGTCGAAGGTAGATCTTGAACAAAAACAGTAACATACTTAGACACCCAGGTCATAATAGTCTTTATATACATTTTTTTACAAATGGCATCAGTATAGTCCGTCTTGAAAATTTCGCAAATTGTTGATTAATGTAGCCTTGTGAATACGTATTTGTGGTTGTTAACATGAATAACAAATCCCTGTATATATATTTGCTAATGTAAAAATGATATTGATTCTCGGAAGTTGTCACCTTTAATAGAATATCCATGTCAAAGAATAGCAATACGCAGTGTACATGTCTTTAAATTGAATTGCATTGGTGTGCTGCATTGGTCGTGTGCTAACATATTTGCTGTGTGTTACTTAAGACGCTGCTTAGTTAGAAGTATCGACAAACGTCTGCTTAGCTAGGGTACATCTTTCTCAAGCTTAATTACGTAATTCCATTTTTGAAAATGTACCATTTGAAATCCAAACGGTGGTATCGTGTGTCCTCGCGTACTGAGATTATATGTAAGAGGAGACTGTGACACAGGACTGGAGAGCTCACCATTACTGTTCTCTCAGTAACATGTAATCAGTATCCTCAAGTCTTCTTACTGTCGAATTATTTACGGTGGGTGACGTATGCCGGGATATGTAACCAACACGCGATGTACGAGCACGCTGCACGTGCATTCTAAGGTATAATAATGCAACAGCACGCGATTTGTCAGTTTTAGAAAAGCAAACATATTTCGTATAATAACTAAGTGCAAAAAACACTTTCATTGATTTCTGAACAAATTGTTTCATACATTTTTTTCACGTATGATATAGTATTTTGTTAGAGGAACAATGTACTTGTATATTTTACGGACCATGTATTCCGGATATGTGTTTCCTTTATTATGTATACGTTTTCTATGTTATGGAGGCAAGTTATGGGCAGTATCCATTCAAAATGGGAAATTGGCGTCAATGAAGAATTGTTTGGTCAAAATACTTAGTTAAGTTGATAAGTTACTATATATATATAAGTAATGGCACACCGGCATTTTTCGATTTTGTTGTTGTTGTTGTTGTTTATTTTTCTTTTTTGTAATTAATTTTTCTTTTCATTTTTTTCTTATTTTCTATGAGCCAAAACAATCCTGGATCCGTTTATAAAGTCAATACCTAATCAACTTCAATATAAGATATCATTTTAAGATATCATTTTTCTGTAATATTTTCATTTCATTAAAACCTCTCTATATTTTTGTTAATATATAGATATGAAACTTCATCAAGTGAAACATCATAATCCCTCATGAAATTTTAAGTAATGACGTAAAGTATGTAATAGACATCTAAAAAGAGAACGTGAATCAACCGTGCGCGCGCCGAATCACATCCCCGGATGAAAAATAGAAAACCATGGGTTTGTTTATCTAATGGCGAGAAGTTTTACTTCCAATTTATGGTGGATTTCAACGTTAACTTATCTTAAATGCGAGTCGTAGATGATGTTGTGATTTTGCCGAATCCTTTCCTTTGCCTTCGCGGCAGCAACCAATAAATCTGATCAACTTCAGGCTTCTGGTGCGGGGCTTTAGTTGCCAGTCCGCCATTCTCCAAAACAAACCTATTTGCGCATAAGTGCATGTCATATTTTCTGCATCTCATTTACATATAGAGAATGGAGCACCGCATTGGAGATTCAATCAGTGGATAGTTTTAATTCCAATTAGAAAGAACAACGGTATAGGTTATCATTAGGGTAAATACTTTACCATTGAACACATTTTTATATTTTTTTTCAAAATTTACATGCTACGAAAATATAGAGAGGCTTTAATCGAGTTAAACTTAAATAATCTATTCAACACGGTGTTTTGATATTTATCTAAAACGTTACATTTGAATGTTTAGTTTACATTCCTGGATTGCATTGACAATTGTCCCTCCTTTTCGATGTTCGATGCGAACATGTATGTAAACAATTTACGTTTAAGCAAACGCAGCTTATCTACAAAATATGCGTGACAATTATAATTCGTATGTAAATATTGTGAGGTTATATGTGTCATATTTATATCATTAAGGCGATGTCCCTTTCGGCTTTAAAACGTGTGTGTTCATTATGTTGTGACGGAAGTCTTGTTGTCGGAGACTTGCGATAAACCGGAAGTTTAATTCAACGATTGAAAATCAAGTAATTGATGTAAATGATAATTCATATTCTCGTTATACCGAGGGAACACCGCACGTGCTGGTGAGGTGCCATATTAAGTGCACGTGCGTGTAATATATTGGATGCCTGGCCTATATGTAAGAGCGCCAGTGGTATGTGTTTTGTGGGAAATTATACGGGTTAATTACATATACATATGTAGGTCTGTGCGGCAAGTTATATACACATATGGTTTATGGTCTGTGCATGTTGGTGTGGGTACTGCTGACTGGCGGACGTGTCTGTCACGTGACTCTTGGTCTGGTGTCACTGGACGATTTGGGTGCCAGGTACTTTTGGTATCTGGCTTTTTACCATTAAATCCATATATATTGTATGTTGTTGATACTTAGGTTGAGTGGATTCATATATAGGTTGGTTACCTATACGGGGACTAGGAGATATAGCCATTGTAGCTCGTTAGCCTGTGGGTCTAGATTGTTATACTACAGAACAACATTAAATGTAACTACAGTTATCTGTAGTAACTTTATAGGAATGTATTTTACTGTTTATATCGGAGCCTGTTTTGAAGAATTATACTAAATCTATATTGGCTTAATTTTGTTACTAGAACACGGTATAAAGTAACATTTTACGGGAATATCTAGTTTATATCGGCTATGTTATGTTACTAGACCACGGTATATAGTAACATTGTACGAGTATATCTAGTTTATATCGGCTATGTTATGTTACTAGACCACGGTATATAGTAACATTGTACGAGTATATCTAGTTTATATCGGCTATGTTATGTTACTATAACACGGTATAAAGTAACATTGTACGAGTATATCTAGTTTATATCGGCTATGTTATGTTACTAGACCATGGTATATAGTAACATTGTACGAGTATATCTAGTTTATATCGGCTATGTTATGTTACTAGACCACGGTATATAGTAACATTGTACGAGTATATCTAGTTTATAACAGCTATATTATGTTAGTAGAACACGGTATATCTAGTTTGGATCGGCTACATTTCATTATAAATGTACCTGAGAAGAATGTGCTTTCTATAAATAGCTGCCTAATTAATTAATGCTTTATATGCATTGGCTTTGAAATGCAAGATATTATATTACTGCAATATAACAACAAAACCTCGATATACTGCCATCAGTTTCCAGCAGAATTCTACCATTACAAGGGGTTTGGCGATATACGAGTTAACCAGACACGCGAAGCTAACAGGGAATAGAATATATATGTATATAGAAAAATAATAACGTGTTCCATGCTGTTGTATATAATTCGACATGATGAGCTCATTTGTTTTGGATGGAAATTTCAAAGTTATTTGATTGGGAATTCCTGTCGTTAATTAATGAGACGGGTACAGCAATTGTTAAGAAGGCTGACGGCAAGATAGCATTAAAAAAATGGCGCTATATCGAGGTTTTACTTTATAAAATGTTTATGCATACTTAATGCTTTAATTATCAGACCAGACAAAGCACAAACAACCTGGTGTGTAGGATTTTGAAATTATTGCAATATAATTATGCTTTGCTACGGTGGCTGGGAAAGGGCATCATAAAATTAATACTGTGGACATTGTGGTATTGGAAAACCATATCATATGATGTTATTGTTTCGTTCATAGGAAATGATATTCCTTTCGTATGCACCAATGATTGTTTCGATAGATCGTAATATTATTTCGTGTGACTGCAATATTTTTATGATGCCCTTTCCCTGACGTCGTACTTAATTGCTTTGACGTGACGTCTCTGTGTCCGACCATAATCACCAAAAATACCCTGGTGACGTCACTACTATCCTCGTTTTGTGTGACGTCACTGTCCTGATTTGAGACCCTTCATGGTTTGTGTAACACTTAACATTACGAATTTTAAAAATTTTTGATCATAAACCTAAAGAATCAAAACTTTCGTTTGTAAGTTCCTTTTTTGAATTGTTTTATATCACGAAATTCCAAATTAAATAAAATCCAAAAACCGAAGGAAGCTTAAGTTTCCATCTGACGTCTGTATCAAAAGCTCAATAGCAATAGCTTCCTAGTTAGTTTTCTATTCGGACAACTTGTTACTTTTTCAATGGAAAATTCTGATTTTTACATCCTTTCCATTTTCTGTCCCAAAAAAAATATCCCCAGGCTTTGTTTTCACTTAAACACTTAATGATTGGTTATTTCCCCTAACTTTACTTCCTCCCCTGGTGTGGGGCGTGGGTATTCCCCTAACTTTACTTCCTCCCCTGGTGTGGGGCGTGGGTATTCCCCTAACTTTACTCCCTCCCCTGGTGTTGGGCGTGAGTATTCCCCTTACTTTACTTCCTCCCCTGGTGTGGGGCGGACATAGTGACGTCATAGCTTAATACCTAACCCGCTTTGTCCTCTCTCCCCGTACTAACCAGGAGTGGTATGATTACAAACTAAGCTGGCCGAAGGCTGAATATGGAGGGGTGGACCGGCTCTACGTCCCCTCAAAACAAATATGGCTACCGGACATCGTCCTGTACAATAAGTAGGTAGAGGTTGGTACTGTTCGGTGTAGTGGTGAGCATGTCAGTCCTCCAATATACCGCACAGACACACACGTAGTCCTTATAAGACTGAAAAAAATCTAAGTTACTGTACATATAACATGTTTAGGTAATTGCCTTCAGTTTAAAATTCATCCCTCAAATATACATACGCATACGTATGTTGAGTCAAAAAAGATGAAGAACAAGGATATTTAGATTTATGTCTTTTTAACATCCGGGCCTCCAAATGACCGTGATGACTGGCGGTTATTGGAGGACATTTGTGTTGTGTGTTGAGGCCTGGGACCATACAGTGACCAGGTAACGTAGGGCAGTTCTTGCCTTGAATCATACTGTCATCTGGTGACGTATTATATCTACCCTGGTGTTGGACCATACAGTAATCAGGTAACGTATGCTATCTGTTATGACGTTTGATCTTCTGCGCTGGTCTGGGACCATACATTGACCAGGAAACATAAGATATCTGCCCTGGTCTGGAACCATACTGTAATAAGGTAACATAATATATCTGCCCTAGCCCGGGACCTTACACTGACCAGGACTCATAGGATATCTGCCCTGGCCCGAGACCATACACTGACCAGGAAACATAAGATATCTGCCCTGGCCTGAGACCATACACTGACCAGGAAACATAATATATCTGCCCTAGCCCGGGACCATACAGTGACCAGGAATCAAAGGATATCTGCCCTGGCCGGGGACCATACAGTGAACAGGAATCATAGGATATCTGCCCTGGCCGTGGACCATACATTGACAAGGAACCATACGATATCTGCCTGGGACCATGCTGTAATAAGGTAGCATAGGATACCTGCCCTGGCCTTGGACCATACAGTGATAAGGTAATGTAAAATATCTGTCCAGGCCTAGGATTTAAACAAGATTAAATGGATTTTTGGTAATTTTCCTTTCAATTGCACATCCAGACGGTGTGAAAACACAAAAAGTAACGAGATGTTGATGGCTTGAGTCGTGCCAGGACAGAGCTTTGGTCCGGTGTCTGTCGAGTCGTAAACTCAGTTGTTAAAGGTAAGACATCACAGGTTTACCATCACTCATAACACCTCCCTTCAACGCTCTCTGGTAGTGTGGGCCTTTGGTTCTCTTATCGTATGACGATAAACTAACATGAATCGGTACGGGACGGTAGGAACGAGGCACGGGTACCGTATATACTCTACAACGCACTCCAATATAGTCTACCACTTCTTGGTCTTCTTACTTCCTGCATTACACGAGCATGCGCATGGGGCGTGGAGCAGGTCTGTACTAACACCAGGAAAACCATATTTTGCATTATGATTTTTTAGTTCAATTATTTGTTTCTAAAAGTGGTGGTATGACGCCAGTCTGGTTTGGAACCCGACCGAGTACGCAAACATAACAAAATTGGAAGTGCCTTCTCCTAAAATATGGACGCCCGACATTGTCCTCTTTAACAAGTAAGTGCGCATGTACCGGAAGTGAGGTTATCTTCCTTCCCTGTTCATGTCTTTTAGTTAATCTGATGTTTCGTTGTGTGTTGTAAAGATGGTTCATAAATTGTTGATGATTTTCTATATGTATTGAAGATGTCTCAAACAACAATTTTGACACTCTAATCGGTGATTAATTCTTAAAAGAAATAGTCACGTTGATCGTACTAGAGACAAATCTTTCAGTATCTGTTAAAAAATGTCATAAGTAGAACAGGTCATTTCTCACACAAAGTAATTATAATACATACATATGAAGTGAATCTAAACCTATTATTATTATTATTATACTATGAGACATATTGAAGAATCAATAATACAAATTTGGCACGCGTTTTTATTTTCGGTTAGGAGAGAATTTTACGACACGACAGTCTCAACTGATCTCTGTGAAGTATTTATTTGATATCCTGATGTTTTGTATACAATACTCGTTTAACATGACTTTATTTTCCTTTACAGGTTTAGATAAAGTTTATATCGTAAACTTCACCATGTTTTACTGTTTCACAATGAATTTCGTCTACAGTAGATCTAGTACCACACCAGAGAATCCCAATTCCTCTATATCGAATGACGTACATTGACAATGAAATCTTAATGGTTTTTAGATTGAATGATTACATACAAGTTTATTTCTGTTCGATTGTCTCACGTTCAGTATGTTAAGTGCACATTACTTTATAATAGCTATTGTTTTTTTTTCTTTTGAAGGATTGCAGTGACTGTCACGTTACAAGCTAGTTAAGCACGTGCCGCCTCGTGCGTCATGTAAATGTTGGACTTATTTTTCAGACAAACTATCCCTAAACGAGGGATAGTCGAGAGCATACTGGAATACACAAAGCAATTACTCTCCAAAATGTCTTTTTTTCTGCCCACGCCTAAATTTAATTCACATTGTTACTCGTTACTGCTAATAATGTCACAAATTATCTCCCCTAGTTCAGAAGTATGTCACCAGATGGCGGTTCACATCTCACCCATTGTTGCATGGTAACGGCGCACACAAACTCCTTTATTTTTTTGCAAATGGAAACTAATCAAACCTGAAGATTCCAACAAATTACTTTCATGATGAAAATATCGATATCTTTATTTGTACAGAGGAATTGATCGACAATATAACGAAGTTGAAGACAAGTTTCCCGTAAACTGTTCTACACCCATAGTAATATGCTTCCCCAGCTCAGATTCCGTGCAGACCCCCTCCCCCCCTCCTTGGCCCCTCTGTACCCCCTCCCTTAGGACAGATCTAATCGATACCAATGCATGTCTCATTCTATTCACTTTATTGAGTATCTTAATGAAAAGCTGTTGGAATAAATCTTTGTCACCCGCGGTTACATAATTGGCCTCGCCGAAAAGCCGGGACATATTGTATCTCGGCAAAACTGACGACTAAGAATATTGACAAGCCTAATGTACGCCAAACACACAAAAACCAATATCTCTTCCTTGCGCTTCAAAAGCTGCCGAACTGGCGTTTTTTCCCTTGTAAAGGAACGACGCCCTGTTAAAATCGAAAAGAGAAGTAGGAATTGTTGCCTTCTCGCCTATGGGGTGTTGATTCGGATATTTGTCACGTATCGACGGGAAATCTCAATTTCCTAGTGCCAATTACAATGACAAGATAGAATCTTCATGAACCTGTTCCCAATATGACACCATTTTGTTTATGTAGAGTGGTAGAAAAGGCGGATAAATGAACAATGGGCCATCAACATAAGCAAACTTAAATACGAAAATTCAACACAAATTTAAATATAAAAATTTCAGTCAAACTTAAATATTAAAATTTAACACAAACTTAAGTATCAAAATTTAACACAAACTTGATTATCAAAATTTAGAGCAAACTTAAATGTCAAAATTTAGCACAAACTTAAATGTCAAAATTCAACACAAACTTAACTATCAAGATTCAACACAAACTTGAATATCAAAATTGATCACAAACTGAAATATCAAAATTTAACACAAACTTTAGTATCAAAATTCGATACAAACTTACATATCAAAATTTAGCACAAACTTAAATGTCAAAATTCAACAGAAACTTAACTATCAAGATTCAACAGAAACTTAAATATCAAAATTCAACACAAACTTAATATTACAAATTGAAATATCAAAATCTAACACAAACCTTAACACTACAAATTGAAAAATCAGAATTTAACACAAACAGAAATATCAAAATTTAAAACAAATGTAAATATCGAAATTTAATCGTTCAAACTGTACTGAATCTATACGAAAGTTACAACACAATCTATATCATATGTTGTCATAACGCTTAAGTATCAAATGCAAAAATAAGTTCTAAATACATACATTACTAAGTAAACAGTGCATTGTGTAATCAATACAATATTGTAATAAATACCATAATGGAATTAATATCATAATGTACTAAATTCCATAATATAATAGATACCATAATGTACTAAATACCGTAATAAATACCATATTGTAATTAATATCATAATGTACTAAATTCCATAATATAATAGATACCATAATGTACTAAATACCGTAATAAATACCATAATGGAATTAATATCATAATGTACTAAATTCCATAATATAATAAATACCATAATGTACTAAATACCGTAATAAATACCATATTATAATTAATATCATAATGTACTAAATAAAAAAAATGTACTAAATATCATAATGTAAAAATACCGTTATGTAACCAATACCATAATGTACTAAATATCATAATGTACATTGTAATTAATACCATAATGTAATTAATATCATAATGTACTAAATAAAAAAATGTACTAAATATCATAATGTAAAAATACCGTTATGTAACCAATACCATAATGTACTAAATACCATAATGTGCATTGTAATTAATACCATAATGTACTAAATATCATAATGTACATTGTAATTAATACCATAATGTACTTAATACCATAGTGTAATTAATATCATAATGTGCTAAATAACATAATGTAATAAATACAACATGTGAAAAAAATACCATAATGTTCTAAATACCATAATGTACTAAATATCATAATGTGGTTAATACCATAATGTAGTCTATACCATAAAGTAATCAATACCATAATTTAATAAGTACAATGATGTAATTAATAACATAATATACCAAATGCAATGATGTACTAAATATTATTATGTACTGAATTCGTCAATGTAATAAATAGCTCCTTGTACTATATATCATAGTATCATAGAGCAAATTCTGTGAAGTACTAAATATGGTTACATTACAGTACTCAGTAGTTTTTTTAAACATGTTTATTGTCCCAAAGTTGAACAGAGGATTAGGTATAAGTTTTTTCAACTTATTAACGCCTTTGCCCTCTTATAAAATTCATATATTGATATTTACAAGATAGCATTTTCCAAGATATACAAATCATAATATACAATTAATACATTTTACTTAAAACCTGTTGCTGGATTTGATGAAGATTTTAACGTGTCTAAAAAAACTTCTGTGTTAATGAATATAAACAATGTCATGATTCCACTTAAATAGTTCCATGTTTCCACCTAAACAGTTCCATGTTTCCACCTAAACAGTTCCATGTTTCCACCTAAACAGTGTCACGATTCCACCTAAACAGTTCCATGATTCCACCTAAATCGTGTCATGATTCCACCTAAATAGTGCCCTGCTTCCAACTAAACAGTGTCATGATTCCACCTAAACAGTGTCATGCTTCCAACTAAACAGTGTCATGATTCCACCCAAATAGTGTCATGATTCCACTTAAATAGTGTCATGATTTCACCTAAACAGTGTCATGATTCCACCAAAACAGTGTCATGATTCCACCTAAACAGTGTCATGATTCCACCTAGACAGTGTCATGATTCCACCTTAACAGTGTCATGATTCCACCTAGACAGTGTCATGATTCCACCTAGACAGTGTCATGATTCCACCTTAACAGTGTCATGATTCCACCTAGACAGTGTCATGATTCCACCTTAACAGTGTCATGATTCCACCTAAATAGTTCCATGTTTCCACCTTAACAGTGTCATGATTCCACTTAAATAGTGTCATGATTCCACCTAAACAGTGTCATGATTCTACCTAGACAGTGTCATGATTCCACCTAAACAGTGTCATGATTCTACTTAAAGAAAAGAGTGGCATGATTCCACCTTAATAGTGCCATGATTCCACCTAAATAGTTCCATGTTTCCACCTTAACAGTGTCATGATTCCACTTAAATAGTGTCATGATTCCACCTAAACAGTGTCATGATTCTACCTAGACAGTGTCATGATTCCACCTTAACAGTGTCATGATTCCACCTAAATAGTTCCATGTTTCCACCTTAACAGTGTCATGATTCCACTTAAATAGTGTCATGATTCCACCTAAACAGTGTCATGATTCTACCTAGACAGTGTCATGATTCCACCTTAACAGTGTCATGATTCCACTTAAAGAAAAGAGTGGCATGATTTCACCTTAACAGTACCATAATTCAACCAAAATAGTGGCATGATTCCACCTAAACAGTGTCATGATTCCACTTAAAGAAAAGAGTGGCATGATTTCACCTTAACAGTGTCATGATTCCACCTAAATAGTGTCATGATTCCACCTAAACACTGTCATGATTCCACCTAAACAGTGTCATGGTTTTATCTCGCGTTTCAAAAGGTTACATTCACAAATAATGAGATAAGTTTCCTGTTGATTTGGTTACAAATGACCTTGCCCTTTCAGTGCTGACGGCCACTATGAAGTGACCCTGATGACGAAGGCCACACTACACCCAAACGGTAAAGTGGTGTGGGAGCCCCCGGCCATCTACAAGTCTTCCTGTCAGATAGACGTGGAGTTCTTCCCCTTTGATATTCAGCAATGTAGCATGAAGTTTGGATCCTGGACGTACGACGGCGACCAGGTCGACATCATCCACATGTGCTCTGACGAGGCCATGGATCGAAAGTTGATTACAGAGGGAATAGACCTGAGAGATTTTTATCCAAGTGTAGAATGGGACATCCTAGAAGGGACTGCCCGGAAGAACGTCCGCCGATATCCCTGCTGTCCCGAGCCCTACCCGGACATCACATTTAACATCACGATGAGACGGAAGACACTTTTCCACACGGTCAACCTCATCATTCCCTGCGTCTCCATCTCATTCCTTACCGTTCTTGTATTTTACTTGCCCTCAGACAGCGGAGAGAAAATTACTTTGTGTATATCCATTTTGCTCTCGCTCACTGTGTTTTTCCTACTACTGGCGGAAATTATCCCGCCTACCTCCATAGTGGTGCCCTTGATCGGCAAGTACCTCCTCTTCACCATGATACTGGTCACCTTATCCATCCTCGTTACCGTCATAGTCCTCAATGTACATTTCCGGTCGCCCTCCACACACACGATGTCGCCATGGGTGCGGAGAGTATTTCTCAACATACTTCCACGTCTGCTGATCATGCGCAGACCATCCACTGACCGAGAAGGAACACAGTCACGTGTTTCTGTAAGAACTTGGAACGGAGTGGAAGTGAGAAATTCTTACCAGGAACAAATACGTAACACTATAGATGGGGAGGACATTCGGTTTATCCGCCACGGTTTAGAAGAGCTAGTGGCTGCTTCGGAAACTGACTCCTGCCACAGAAGGAAGCCCGTCCCAATGGAGATACAAAACGCTGTGGACAGTGTTTTTTTCATCGCAGAACATTTAAAGTCTGAGGACCAGGAGAATTCAGTAAGTATATTCTTATTAGTCTGTTTATGTATGCGGAAATTGTCGAGACTCCATTAACTACGATACATGATGTACAATTAACCTAATATAAACTAATTAGAACCACAGCTTTTCGTAATAAAACGATACTGAAGCAAAAATTCCGATTTTTTTTGTGAAGGATATACTAAACCTATATTACACTTGAAGAATGTGAAGATAATCCGTTTGAGAACACTTGGAATATAGAAATAGGTTAATGAAAGACATACGCATATAAAAATGCACGCTCATACGCATATAAACACGCGCTCACTGATACACAGTCACGTCATGAAATATATACATTGTTCTTGAAAGCTTAGATCTCCCACATATAACAAGTGTACCTACAGTGAAATATATTGGTCACATAAAAATCTCGCAGAATTAAATTGCTAAAATCTATTAACTAGCGGTAAGATATAGCATGTCATGTGGTAAACGAAAATAGCAAGAACGGTTTATATAAAATAAACGGGCCTGACCTGGTCACGCGTACTCTTGCGTGTTATTGTGATGCTAAGCGTTTGTGCGATGTGGATTGCGGACAGTTCTGTGTGTAATTGGCGCGCGTGACACTGCACTTTGTCTAGCTGTTCTATTTCCCATTTTTCAACTCCAAATCGATTTCTTAAAATTGAAGAGGAAAACAACTTTGAGGATAAATATCCCTTTTCAATCGAACTAGCGTCCGTGTCACTCGATTCACATTTTATTTATATTCATCCTGCATTCTGCCAATTGTCGGCTAATGGGGCATTTCATTTTTGCATTTGCTTTTTTCGGCCTCCGAACCGTTGAAATTGAACAAAATTGATTTAATGCCGGTCCGTTGAGGTGAAACACTCGATTAATCTATTTGTAGGGCAAAGACAAGTTCTCCAGAAAGTACGCATGCGCCGTATTCAAATATCTTCTATAGGGTTAAACATCACTGAATTATTCAAAGAAAAAGTCCACTTAACTCAACAGTATGTTTAATGTAGATATACAATGTACTAAAAAGGTTCCTGTTGCTCTGCTGGTAAACGGTTTACTTGTTACTCGACTCGAAGATTGCAGATGACGTACAAACTATAGTCATATCGCCAGTCACCTTCTTCATCATCATTCGCGTATTTTTGCGAATTCGAATGTAGACTAGTCAGTGCCCCCAATCATTATGAAAATTATATCGAAAATGAAAATGCATTTCTTTATTTATTATATGTATCGAAGACATAAACAACCACCACTGTAGTTTTAATCGAAACGTTCAATCCGCAAGTGTTTCGAGTTTTTGTGAGGTGCGTGGCAGTGATGTGCTCGGGGAATACATGCCCTGTTGATAGGCGCACTTTTGATCTGGTTAACCAAATATAGCTTCGTACTTTAATACATCTGCAAGGATTCGAAGTTTCCAATATAATACATATAACCACGTGGTAAATTCTGGACTGTTGAACCAATAAATCAATGTTTCTCCGTTTCTGTCTTATCTCTGCATGTTTAATGCATGTATATTCCATATGTATCGCAGTACAACCAACACTAGCACTCATTTCTTCCATTCCAATCCACAGCGTATATGCAAGTTTTATTTCATAATCCATATTAGGTATTTATTGACAATAATTTGGTCGGATGATTTATCAGTGAAAAATCACAGAGAGACGGGCAAATCTAAAAAGTATGCCAAAATGGCGTGTACGTGCATATTTGTGATGAACATTGCGATAATTCCGAATGACGGCATGTATGCGAGGCGAGTTTAACGACTGCTCTCCGATACTGGCGATCAGTTTTGTAAATTGTTACAAAGATACAGCGGTATACAGGATTACAAGCGCCCCTCCGACCTAGTCAGTAGCAGGTTTCGGTCATATTTGTGTCGATGTACATGCCTTTAAACGTTCAAATGTCATTAAGAATAATATGTTTCGACGTTAACTAACATACTTATTACCAACACGGCTGCCAATCATTATCCTTTGCTGTTTGTTTGTGTTTCATCTGCCATACGTAAATGTAAGTGTTCACTAGCCGAAAACTGCCGAAACATCATTCGGATATTTTCGGACCTTTCCGTCAATTTCCGAGGTGTCCCCGATTTCTCGAAGATATAGGCTTGACTCTTTGGCCATGAGTTGTAAAACTCAATACATATTATGGCATTGTGTATGTGAGCACATCCTGCCTGTACAAGAAGCGCTATTCCTGAGTACGTGGCGTTGTGGGATTGTATATATTTTGCTGATCATCAGAACTATTTGAATGACATATTTTGTATTGAAGTACAATGGAAATGAGCAGTATAGAACCATACTGTCAATTTACAGAGCAAATATACTCGTACATTAGTATGACAAGTTCGAAAATATCACTCACTCGAAATAACTTGGGGGTAGAAAAAAGCTATCATCAACTTTATATGTGTCCTGTGTATGTCCTGCTGTCCGTACCTGATGTGTGTCCTGTCGTCCGTACCTTATGAGTGTCATGTTGTACGTTCCCTATATGCGTCCTGTTGTCCGTACCCAGTGTGTGTCCTGTTGTCTGTACCTTGTGTGTGTCATGTTGTCCGTACCTAGTGTGTGTCCTGTTGTCCGTACCTAGTGTGTGTCATGTTGTCCGTACCTTATGTGTGTCCTGTTGTCCGTACCTTGTGTGTGTCCTGTTGTCCGTACCTTATATGTGTCCTGTTGTCCATACCTTATGTGTCCTGTTGTCCATACCTTATGTGTGTCCTGTTGTCCGTACCTTATGAGTGTCATGTTGTACGTTCCCTATATGCGTCCTGTTGTCCGTACCCAGTGTGTGTCCTGTTGTCTGTACCTTGTGTGTGTCATGTTGTCCGTACCTAGTGTGTGTCCTGTTGTCCGTACCTAGTGTGTGTCATGTTGTCCGTACCTTATGTGTGTCCTGTTGTCCGTACCTTGTGTGTGTCCTGTTGTCCGTTCCTTATATGTGTCCTGTTGTCCATACCTTATGTGTCCTGTTGTCCATACCTTATGTGTGTCCTGTTGTCCGTACCTTATATGTGTCCTTTTGTCCGTACCTTATGTGTGTTCTGTTGTCCGTACCTTATGTGTCCTTTTGTCCGTACCTTATATGTGTCCTGTTGTCGATACCTTATGTGTGTCCTGTTGTCCATACCTTATGTGTGTCTTGTTGTCCGTACCTTATGTGTGTCCTGTTGTCCGTACCTTATGTGTGTCATGTTGTCCGTACCCAGTGTGTGTCCTGTTGTCCGTACCTTATACGTGTCCTTTTGTCCGTACCTTATGTTTGTCCTTTTGTCCGTACCTTATAGGTGTCTTTTTGTCCCTACCTTATGTGTGTCCTGTTGTCCGTACCTAGTGTGTGTCCTGTTGTCCGTACCCAGTGTGTGTCCTGTTGTTCGTACCTTATGTGTGTCCTGTTGTCCGTACCTTATATGTGTCCTGTTGTCCGTACCTTATGTGTGTCCTGTTGTGCGTACCTTATGTGTGTCCTGTTTTTGTGTGTCCTGTTGTCCGTACGTTATATGTGTCCTGTTTTCCGTACCTTAAATGTGTCCTGTTGTCCGTACCTTATGTGTGTCCTGTTGTCCGTACCTTATATGTGTCCTGTTGTCCGTACCTTATGTGTGTCCTGTTGTCCGTACCCAGTGTGTGTCCTGTTGTCCGTACCTTATGTATATCCTGTTGTCCGTACCTTATGTGTGTCCTGTTGTCCGTACCTTATATGTGTCCTGTTGCCCGTACGTTATATGTGTCCTGTTGTCCGTACCTTATGTGTGTCCTGTTGTCCGTACCTTATGTGTGTCCTGTTGTTCGTACCTTTTGTGTCCTGTTGTCCGTACCTTATGTGTGTCCTGTTGGTCGTACGTTATATGTGTCCTGTTGTCCGTACCTTATGTGTGTCCTGTTGTCCGTACCTTATGTGTATCCTGTTGTTCGTACCTTTTGTGTCCTGTTGTCCGTACCTTATGTGTGTCCTGTTGTCCGTACCTTATGTGTGTCATGTTGTCCATACCTTATGTGTATCCTGTTGTTCGTACCTTTTGTGTCCTGTTGTCCGTACCTTATGTGTGTCCTGTTGTCCGTACGTTATATGTGTCCTGTTGTCCGTACCTTATGTGTGTCCTGTTGTCCGTACCCAATGTGTGTCCTGTTGTCCATGCCTAATGTGTGTTGTACATTCTACAGATAAAGGAGGACTGGAAATATGTTGCTATGGTTTTGGACCGACTGTTCCTGTGGATCTTCACCACGGCCTGTGTAGTAGGGACGTTCGGGATCATCCTTCAGGCGCCGACTATTTATGACGCCAGGATGCCTCTGAAACCCCAAGACGCGTGCTTCCTGCCATCTTAATGATGACGTCATCGTCTGAAGGTCCATGTCTGTGATAGTGACGTGGATGTGAATTATGTGTGCACGTGTGTGTGCAACTATGGGGTTATATAGAGCCCTCTAGTGACTGCAAATGATCGTAGTGAAATTGTGACAAATGCATGTGTATGATCTGACGAAAGTAGTGTATAAATATTTGTTTTATTTGTTGTATAAACATTTGTTTTATTTATTGTCTTTCATATTTGGTTTTGCGATACTGTAGTTAGCTGACGGTGACCACGTTCCAATATATTTCTGGTTTTGGGAACAAGTTTTCTTTCCAAGATAAAGTTATGTTTTATAAATTTGAATACTAGGTGGCACAATAGCGTCAACATGGTACATTGTTCCATTTCAGCAATCGAAGAAATATTTCTTAGTCTATATACAACAAATACATACGTCGGTAATTGCGTCTTGAATAAACATAGCTCATTTATAGCTCTGGTTGTCCTGGCATAATATATAGATATAATTCAGCGTACAGCCGGAATTGCGAGTCCGGGACGTGTCACTTTTTATAGTTTCCCTGATTAGACAGCTGTCTTTGTAGCGGGATTTGTTTTCTTCTCTATTTTCTAAAAAGAAACTGATAGACCTCAAGAATTCGGTATCTAATATCATCTTTATTGTTAGCGATTTCCGCAATGAATATTTCATATCACAAAAAAGTGCCTGAGTGCTTCTTCCTGTTTCTTGTTTTAGTGTACCAGACGGTATGAACGTTGGTTGAGTCAGTCGAGGGATGATAACCTTAGATGTAGAGGTGTCTAGTGATTCCTAAAACCTGGTGAAAACATGCCACGTTAGTTTAGTATATGACAAAGTGTTAACGTGTCAAATCAATTAATGTTCAGAGTTTAAAGTTATAATTCTACTTTGATTCTTGGGGTATGACGTGTCGAGAAAAGGCGCGAAATTCTGTAGTTTATAATGGCGACTATTTTAACCACAGGAACAGTTGTTGTTTAAAACCCCTTATAGGAACAGTGTATGTCTGGTTTAACACCTCATCTGATGTTGTTTGTTGTTGTTTAAATCTTGTTTACATTGAAAATCTAAATAGTTTACAAAATCACAAACTGTTTTGAGTTGTTTTTTTTATTTACGTTCATTGAACCTAACCATCACATTACCATACAGATCGAGTATAAAATACTGATGAACAAACAGATTTGGCACCGCTTTCATGCAAATGTGGTCTTCATATCGCACATGTTTCTTAGCAAAGGGGGGCAACCATAGTGAAGGATGTAGGCGAGGCGGTGGAGACCAACACTGTTAACAAACTGGTCAGAGTCAAAAGGATGATTTCCTACTGTCTTCAAGTTCAAGGTCGCACGATTATTTTGCCATCATTCCAATACTCTGGGTAATCCCAATAACCTGTGTACAGAGAACACTACCAGTATACCGTTAGGGACTGCGTTCATGAACTCTTGAACTCTAGTTTTGGGAATGATATGTTTAACTGAATCTTGTGAAAGCTATATCTGGAAGAGTCAGTTATCTTTTCTAAACAAAAATGTCTGTTTTGAATTATTAAAACTATTGCTGTTAAAAATGGCAATGGAAATTTAAACCCATGTTCAAATTGTTTGATAATATTTACCTACACTGATTAAAATGACCGGTGAACTTATTCCGTGTCGATGCCTTTGTCGTCAGTCCGTCGTATATGTACGGTAAATTCTCAGACTAAACCTGTTGGTTTTTATTTTAAATTGCAATGCCAATTCTGGGTGGATTTTTTCCTTTTTCTCTTTCCTTTTTCGATTGGAGGAAACATATGGCGCGGCACAGTCACGCTGATTTGGTATCCAACACCTGTACACACATGCTAAGATTTTGCATAAATCAATGCATAGAAAAATATTTTACATATCATTCTTCACAGTTTTTATATTGGACACCGTTATATACTATTTGAAAGTTATTATTTTCAAACAAAAATTAAGCCGTAAGACACCAAATGCATTTATTTATTAATTTATTTTCAAAAATGCCTTGGTGATTGTGATTACTAGCTAAAAGTACACATGAAATAAAGGAGTATCTGTATTGTGTTGATATAATTTCAAAAGTATATCAAATGTAATAAGCCCAACAAAGTAAGCCACCTACGCGGTCAACAGTCGATAGGACAGAACACGGCTAGTCATAGAATAACGGCGTCACAGTGACAACATAGAGACAACACCGACATTGAGACAACACACGAGTTCAAAACTTGATAGTAGAGACAACACGACAAATACAACACAACACAGTGACAACACGACACAGAGACAACACAACATTAAGGCAACAGTGACAACACATAGAAACAACATAGTGACAACACGACATTGAGACAACACCCGATTTCAAAAATTGATAGAGACAACAAGCAGAGACAACACGACGAAGACAACACGACACAGACATCATTACACACAGACAACACGACACAGCCAGCACGACTCAAAGACAACACGACTCAAAGACAACACGACTCAAAGACAACACGACTCAAAGACAACACGACACAGACATCATTACACACAGACAACACCAATCAAAGACAACACGACACATAGACAACAAACGATGTCAAAACTCGATTGAGGCAGCACAAAGAGACAACACTACACAGAGACAACACAACACAAACAACATTACGCACAGACAACACCACGCACAGACACCACCACGCACAGACAACACCACACACAGACAACACACGATCTCAAAACTCGATAGAGACAACACGACAGAAACAGCACGACACAGAGACAACACGACACAGACATTACGACACAGAGGCAAAACTCGATAGAGACAACACGGGGCCAAATCTCGATTAAGACAACACGACAAATACAGCACAGCACAGAGACAACACGGCATACTCAGCACTACAGAGACAACACGACATTAAGGCAACACAGTGACAACACATAGAGACAACAAAGTGACAACACGACATTGAGACAACACACGATTTCAAAATTGATAGAGACAACAAGCAGAGACAACACGACGAAGACAACACGACACAGACATCATTACACACAGACAACACGACACAGAGACAACACGACACAGAGACGACACAGACAACACTATACAGAGACAACACTACACAGAGACAACAAACTAGGTCAAAACTCGATTGAGGCAGCACACAGAGACAACACTACACAGACACAACATGATACACAGACAACACGATTCAATGACAGCACCACACACAGACAACACCACACACAAATAACACACACGAGCTCAAAACTCGATAGACACAGCACGACAGAAACAGCACGACACAGAGACAACACGACACACAGACAACACGACACTGACATTACGACACAGAGACAATACTCGATAGAGACAACACACGGGGTCAAATCTCCATTAAGACAACACGGCAGAGACAGCACGACACAGATACAACACGACAGAGACAACAAGACACAGACAACACGACGGAGACAACACGACACAAAGACCACACTCGAGGTTAAAACTCCATAGAGACAACTCCCGGGATCAAATCTCGAGTGAGACTACACGACAAAGAGACAACAAACGAGGTCAAAACTCGATTGAGACAACACGACTGAGACAACACGACACAGAGACAGCACGACACAGAAAAAAAACACACGAGGTCAAAACTCGATAGAGACAACACACGGGGTCAAAGCTCGACAGACGTAACACGACGCAGAGACAACACGACACAGAAACAGCACGACACAGAGACAACACATGAGGTTAAAACTTGAAATAAACAAAACGCAGAAACAATACGACAGAGACAACACATGAGGTCAAAACTCGATAGGAAATGACACGGCCAGTCGGTTAAAATTGGTATCACTAAAGGACAACACGATTAGACAACACACGGGGTCAATAGGACAGGACAAGCTCATCCAAGATAAACAAAAATGGTGTCACAGTGACAACACCGGAGGTTAAAACTCGAGATAGGACACGGCCAGCCAAGATAAAAAAAAATGGTGTCACATATACAGTGACAACATCGAAGGTTAAAACTCGATAGGACAGGATACGGCCAGCCAAGGTAAAAAAGATGGTGTGCCAGTGATAATACAGTGACATCACCGGAGGTCAAAACTCGGGATAGAACATGTTCAGGACATGGTCAGTCAAGATAAAAAAAAATGGTGTCACAGTGTCAACACAGTGTAAACACAGTGACATCACCGGAGGTCAAAACTCGGGATAGGACATGTTCAGGACATGGTCAGTCAAGGTAAAAAAAATGGTGTCACAGTGTCAACACAGTGTTGACACAGTGTCAACACAGTGACGACACTGGAGGTTAAGGCTCGATAGGACAGGACACAGTCAGTTATAGATAAAAACTAACATCACCGGAGGTAAAAACTGGGGATAGGATAGGACATGGTCAGCCTAGATAGATAAATAGGTGACAGTGACATCACCAGAGGTCAATACTTGATGGGTAAAACACAGCCAGTTATCGTAAAATAAAAATGGTGTCATGGCGGCAACACACAATAACAAACCCCAACAGGACCTATCTGCAGTATCAGAAGGATATTTGTACCTTAATAACGCCATTAATGAATCCCCTTTTAAACAACACATTGAAGTTATCCTGCCATTCATATTTAAATGAAACGAAATCGTCCACGTATTTACCAGTTTGCGTTATCCATATAAGTCCATGTATTACGGGGTTAATGATAATAAGTGATAATTTGTCCAAATTTTATTGGGTTATCTGTAACTCGTATTAAACATGATTATGTATGTATGGGGTTAGTTGTAAATAATCTTGATTTGGGTATATATTTGATTATCTACATGAACACCATGATTGGAAAACACTCATGTTCTTAAGCAACCCGACTTTAATTATTTTTTACCTAGAATACTGTGGGAGAATACTTAAACATTATGTTACACTCGTCAAAACATTTATAAAAACCTTCACCGGATACCCATTATCCTTAACTGATTGACAACTGCCCTAAAATATACGTTGAAACCACTGTATAGTATCAAAAGAGAGGAGAGCGAACTTAAGAAAGATAACTCCTGGGGTACGATGAAGGTACAAGACGGCTTAATAGGACATCATATTTACAAATACGTTGTGTACACAAGTAAAACAATTGTGCCAAGTGAGATTATAATCATGATCTATCCAGACTGTACACAGTACATTTGAGATGTGCACGAGATTAAGCGTTATGACGACCCAGATTTCGGCACCCTATAGAGCATGGTATTTGCATAAATCCAATTCCATACAGACATTTTGTCAGAAGATATCGGGTCATGTAAAAATAAAACAAACATTTACATATATTCTAAAGTACGCAACTACCGCGTTTCTATGGCAACCTCGATGGGGAACGTTATTAATTAATATCCAAAATATATCTTCATGTAACATTTGGGATTCCGCAGTGTCTGTGTCGAATCCTAGCGCTGTAGTTTCTCAGAGTACTCGGGCGGGAGACAGACGTATTCGCTCCAACAGGTCAAAACACCGCGACAGATGAAATATATTTTTTATTCAAAGCTGATTCGTATGGGCTTAAAAATCCATAAAAGTTATTGATATTCATATAGAAAGTCTGTATGCATATGAGTGTATTACCGATGTACAAATCTTTGCTATATGTACATACAAGTACAGTGCATAAAGAATTCACCTCAATTTTTCGCCGAGATTGTCTTATTAAAAAGTTCCGTACCGGATCCAGTGTGACAATAGTTGTAAAGCAGTAATGTTCTTATTCTGGCTATCGCTATATCTATTCAAATCGAATTTATTTTATCTGCATTGAAACGTTTTTTTAACGCATCTGTCACTAGAAGGAACGATTCCAGAGCGAAATACGCCGTAACCTCTCTGGTAATTACAGGGGGCACTGCCTTCTAATCAAAGGAGTTTTCTTACAGACACGTAGATCGGGCTAAATAATGACACGTGACGGGTAATTACGTGAGAAAATGATGCTTCTTTGTAGTTATATTTGTTCTGATATGGACACCTTCCTGGTGGCTTATTCTAACCACTTCTCATCACAAGACATACGGCTCCCCATTGAATTGTCGATAGCTATCGTATCATATATCATGTTTGAATAGATTAAATGACGAAATACTTATATTATTTACACTATTTACTTACTGGAAAACACTATATAGATGATTAATATGGACAGTATTCAGAGTTGGCTCGGTCAATATTGAACAAGTTAAGCCGGATACAATAGACCGTCCGGGTCCTTTGTGGAGTATTTACACACTCACTAAGATTTCCTCTTCGCTGAGACTAATGTAGATAGGCAGTTCATTTGTGCGTTACGGTGTTCTTATGGGAGAGGGAGAGTGGTGGAGTGCATATAATTGGAACTCCCCCTGTATCAAGACATTTTCTCAATCTTTGTTCATAAATAGGTATTCAGAACTGATAAAATCTTTTAAGTACGGCTGGCAATGAGAACAACAGCTCGCTGAGCATAAAAAAACGCTAGTGCTTATAGACATCTATACAAATACCCAACGTTCTCATATACATCACACAGAACTATGAGAGACCATACGAATATATCAGATTTTAATCAGCCTGGAAAAAGCATCGAATACGCAATTGTATATGCATTACAATAGCACATACACTTCAAAATATTCGTGACTCTCAAGGCTCCTGGGGTCGCTACAAGGGTTCGTCTACACTATTGTGTACAAGACAGTTATTGTGAATGTGATCCCTCCTGGGCGGGCATGGCATCCATGACCCCAACCACACTACTGTAACCATGGACAAAATACGAAACGGCGGCGTAGAAAGGCGTACGTGTGCTGTTGAAGGTCATACGATTCTCACGGTTGGTTGTCAGTATTATAACGCAGTACAACACGTTACATAAAGTACATTTGTACACGTGTTTTTGTTAGATAACATGTTTTAGACATCAGACACACTTATTATCTTAATGCAATGTTGTGTTCACGTTGATTTTGTTCATTATTAAGAATTAAAGTATTATCCGGGCATATATGAACATCGTTGAGTGCTGGGCGTTTTTCCTCAAAATATAGAAGGATTTGTGTATCGTATATCAACAGCTATAAGATGCATGTCCAATTATGAAATTGTGTGTTTGAGGATTAACATTTCCGCAACAGCGAAGATTCTCAATCGGACAGATGATGGGAACACCGAAGGGAAATTTTATTAAAGTCTTTACCACGACAACGGGCAAACCAGTCTTTACCACGACAACGGACAAACAAATCTTTACCTCGAAAACGGACTAACAAGTCTTTACCTCGAAAACGGACTAACAAGTCTTTACCTCGAAAACGGACTAACAAGTCTTTACCTCGAAAACGGACAAACCGGTCTTTACCTTAACAACGGACTTACTAGTCCTTACCTTGACAACAGACTAACAAGTCCTATGCCTTGACAGCACGCTAACCAGTCCTTACCTTGACTACAGACTAATAAGTCCTTACCTTGACAACAGACTAACTAGTCCTTACCTTGACAACAGACTAACCCGTCCTTACCTTGACAACAGACTAACCAGTCCTTACCTTGACAACAGACTAACTAGTCCTTACCTTGACAACAGACTAACCCGTCCTTACCTTGACAACAGACTAACCCGTCCTTACCTTGACAACAGACTAACCCGTCCTTACCTTGACAACAGACTAACCAGTCCTTACCTTGACAACAGACTTACTAGTCCTTACCTTGACAACAGACTAACAAGTCCTATGCCTTGACAGCACGCTAACCAGTCCTTACCTTGACTACAGACTAATAAGTCCTTACCTTGACAACGGACTAACTAGTCCTTACCTTGAAAACAGACTAACAATTCCTTACCTTCACAACGGACAAATTAGTCATTACTTCGGAAACGGACTAACTAGTCCTTACCTTGACAACAGACTAACAATTCCTATGCCTTGACAGCACGCTAACCAGTCCTTACCTTGACTACAGACTAATAAGTCCTTACCTTGACAACGGACTAACTAGTCCTTACCTTGAAAACAGACTAACAATTCCTTACCTTCACAACGGACAAATTAGTCATTACTTCGGAAACGGACTAACTAGTCCTTACCTTGACAACAGACTAACCAGTCCTTACCTTGACAACAGACTAACCAGTCCTTACCTTGACAACAGACTAACCAGTCCTTACCTTGACAACAGACTAACCAGTCCTTACCTTGACAACAGACTAACCAGTCCTTACCTTGACAACAGACTAACCAGTCCTTACCTTGACAACAGACTAACCCGTCCTTACCTTGACAACAGACTAACTAGTCCTTACCTTGACAACAGACTACCTTGTCCTTACCTTGACAACAGACTAACCAGTCCTTACCTTGACAACAGACTAACTCGTCCTTACCTTGACAACAGACTAACCAGTCCTTACCCTGACAACAGACTAACCCGTCCTTACCTTGACAACAGACTACCTTGTCCTTACCTTGACAACAGACTAACCAGTCCTTACCTTGACAACAGACTAACCAGTCCTTACCTTGACAACAGACTAACCCGTCCTTACCTTGACAACAGACTAACTAGTCCTTACCTTGACAACAGACTACCTTGTCCTTACCTTGACAACAGACTAACCAGTCCTTACCTTGACAACAGACTAACCCGTCCTTACCTTGACAACAGACTAACTAGTCCTTACCTTGACAACAGACTACCTTGTCCTTACCTTGACAACAGACTAACTAGTCCTTACCTTGACAACAGACTAACTAGTCCTTACCTTGACAACAGACTAACCAGTCCTTACCTTGACAACAGACTAACCAGTCCTTACCTTGACAACAGACTAACCCGTCCTTACCTTGACAACAGACTAACTAGTCCTTACCTTGACAACAGACTAACCCGTCCTTACCTTGACAACAGACTAACTAGTCCTTACCTTGACAACAGACTACCTTGTCCTTACCTTGACAACAGACTAACTAGTCCTTACCTTGACAACAGACTACCTTGTCCTTACCTTGACAACAGACTAACCAGTCCTTACCTTGACAACAGACTAACCCGTCCTTACCTTGACAACAGACTAACCAGTCCTTAACCTGACAACAGACTAACCAGTCCTTACTTTGACAACAGACTAACCAGTCCTTACCTTGAAGACAAACTTACGAACCTTACCTTGAGTTTCAGATATTAATTTTTCAAGTTTTAAGCAGGTAATATCTCAAATGGTAAGTGCTTGTAGCTCACAGTAATCGCGATGGTAGTTTGAAACCTAGTTGCATTACACAAAAGAAAAGTTTACCCGCAACCGATTTACAAAAAAAAAAAAGAATAATCGTCTCGCGAATATTTAGGTCATTTTGAAGAATATTGTTTTTGTAGTGGCGGATGGCTACTTCAGTTAACGACATGCATTAGGCCCGTCGCAAGATAGTCCATGCTTTTTTATGATAGGCTATCATCGTCCAATATATATGGTAAAAGGGCCAGTTTATGCCTAGCCGCATTATGTGAAATTTATTAATATATCTGGTAGACTTAAGGAAATGCAAATTTAGTTCATGTGCATTAATCACGAAATATCAAAGATCCTAATGGAATTAATATGTTAATTCTAATATGCGATAAAGATTCGCAATAGGATAACGGAATAAAATCAAAATTAAAGTTTAAAACTGCAAAAGCTATATGTATCAAGTAAATAAATAAGTATATAGGCTAGATACTTAGTTTAGTATTTAGCTCTGTTGTATATTTACTATAAAAATGATATAGCACTGAACCCGTCACAAACAACACCACCTCAATACAAATCCTGTTTAACATTTGTTGAGGAACTCCATAGCAGCAGATGATCCGCAGCAGACCAGTCTGTGTGTGGGCGGATCGATACCTCAAGTTAGGTTGTCCGGGGAAAGGGGGACAAATCTGATCAGAGGGGCTCAATAGGAGGGGAATCCAGACAACTGTTGACAGTTTAGGGCAGTTCTGCCAGGTTTAACTCCCGTCTATATTGTATTGATAGAAATAAGGTACTATGTCTTATTCACTTCAGTCTAATCTGGACCATCAGTAAGTAATTCATCTTTTACATATTCATTTCAAATCAATATATTAATCAGAAAAAAAAACAGGTAAAAATATGACATAACATGAGATGGGTTTATTCATTTAAAATGCAAAAGGTAAATAATGTCTTTGTGTTAAATTCAGCGAAAGTGGTATAGCAGGTGACTTACAAAAAAAAGGTAATTTAATGACAAACAGGTGGCGATCATCAAAAATAATCTGTGAATAGTGACTGTCAATGACAATGGTACAGTAGGTGTTTTACTATAGTTTTACACTGTACAGTAGTGACTGTCAATGACAATGGTACAACAGGTGTTTTACTATAGTTTTACTTTGTACAGTAGTGACTGTCAATGACAATGATACAGTAGGTGTTTTACTATAGTTTTACACTGTACAGTAGTGACTGTCAATAACAATGGTACAGTAGGTGTTTTACTATAGTTTTACACTGTACAGTAGTGACTGTCAATAACAATGGTACAACAGGTGTTTTACTATAGTTTTACACTGTACAGTAGTGACTGTCAATGACAATGATACAACAGGTGTTTTACTATAGTTTTACACTGTACAGTAGTGACTGTCAATAACAATGGTACAGTAGGTGTTTTACTATAGTTTTACACTGTACAGAAGTGACTGTCAATGATACAACAGGTGTTTTACTATAGTTTTACACTGTACAGTAGTGACTGTCAGTGACAATGGTACAACAGGTGTTTTACTATAGTTTTACACTGTACAGTAGTGACTGTCAGTGACAATGGTACAACAGGTGTTTTACTATAGTTTTACACTGTACAGTAGTGACTGTCAATGACAATGGTACATTAGGTGTTTTACTATAGTTTGACACTGTACAGTAGCGACTGTCAATGGTACAGTAGGTATTTTACTATATTTTTTCACTGTACAGTAGTGACTGTCAATGACAATGGTACAGTAGGTGTTTTACTATAGTTTTACACTGTACAGTAGTGACTGTCAATGACAATGGTACGGTAGGTGTTTTACTATAGTTTGACACTGTACAGTAGTGACTGTCAATGGTACAGTAGATGTTTTACTATAGTTTTACACTGTACAGTAGTGACTGTCAATGGTACAGTATGTGTTTTACTATATTTTTTCACTGTACAGTAGTGACTGTCAATGGTAAAGTAGGTGTTTTACTATAGTTTTACACTGTACAGTAGTGACTGGCAATGGTACAGTAGGTGTTTTACTATAGTTTTACACTGTACAGTAGTGACTGTCAATGACAATGGTACAGTAGGTGTTTTACTATAGTTTTACACTGTACAGTAGTGACTGTCAATGACAATGGTACAACAGGTGTTTTACTATAGTTTTACACTGTACAGTAGTGACTGTCAACGACAACGATACAGTAGGTGTTTTACTATAGTTTTACACTGTACAGTAGTGACTGTCAATGGTACAACAGGTGTTTTACTATAGTTTTACACTGTACAGGAGTGACTGTCAGTGACAATGGTACAACAGGTGTTTTACTAAAGTTTTACTTGTACAGTAGTGACTGTCAATGACAATGATACAGTAGGTGTTTTACTATAGTTTTACACTGTACAGTAGTGACTGTCAATGACAATGGTACAGTAGGTGTTTTACTATAGTTTTACACTGTACAGTAGTGACTGTCAATAACAATGGTACAACAGGTGTTTTACTATAGTTTTACACTGTACAGTAGTGACTGTCAATGACAATGGTACAGTAGGTGTTTTACTATAGTTTTACACTGTACAGTAGTGACTGTCAATGACAATGGTACAGTAGGTGTTTTACTATAGTTTTACACTGTACAGTAGTGACTGTCAATGACAATGGTACGGTAGGTGTTTTACTATAGTTTGACACTGTACAGTAGTGACTGTCAATGGTACAGTAGATGTTTTACTATAGTTTTACACTGTACAGTAGTGACTGTCAATGGTACAGTATGTGTTTTACTATATTTTTTCACTGTACAGTAGTGACTGTCAATGGTACAGTAGGTGTTTTACTATAGTTTTACACTGTACAGTAGTGACTGGCAATGGTACAGTAAGTGTTTTACTATAGTTTTACACTGTACAGTAGTGACTGTCAATGACAATGGTACAGTAGATGTTTTACTATGGTTTTACACTGTACAGTAGTGACTGTCAATGGTACAGTAGGTGTTTTACTATAGTTTTACACTGTACAGTAGTGACTGTCAATGGTACAGTAGGTGTTTTACTATAGTTTTACACTGTACAGAAGTGACTGTCAATGATACAACAGGTGTTTTACTATAGTTTTACACTGTACAGTAGTGACTGTCAGTGACAATGGTACAACAGGTGTTTTACTATAGTTTTACACTGTACAGTAGTGACTGTCAGTGACAATGGTACAACAGGTGTTTTACTATAGTTTTACACTGTACAGTAGTGACTGTCAATGACAATGGTACATTAGGTGTTTTACTATAGTTTTACACTGTACAGTAGTGACTGTCAATGACAATGGTACAACAGGTGTTTTACTATAGTTTTACTCTGTACAGTAGTGACTGTCAATGACAATGATACAGTAGGTGTTTTACTATAGTTTTACACTACAGTAGTGACTGTCAATGACAATGGTACAGTAGGTGTTTTACTATAGTTTTACACTGTACAGTAGTGACTGTCAATGACAATGGTACGGTAGGTGTTTTACTATAGTTTTACACTGTACAGTAGTGACTGTCAATGGTACAGTAGGTATTTTACTATATTTTTTCACTGTACAGTAGTGACTGTCAATGACAATGGTACAACAGGTGTTTTACTATAGTTTTACACTGTACAGTAGTGACTGTCAATGACAATGGTACAACAGGTGTTTTACTATAGTTTTACACTGTACAGTAGTGACTGTCAATGGTACAACAGGTGTTTTACTATAGTTTTACACTGTACAGTAGTGACTGTCAATGACAATGGTACAACAGGTGTTTTACTATAGTTTTACACTGTATAGTAGTGACTGTCAATGACATTGGTACAACAGGTGTTTTACTATAGTTTTACACTGTACAGTAGTGACTGTCAACGACAACGATACAGTAGGTGTTTTACTATAGTTTTACACTGTACAGTAGTGACTGTCAATGGTACAACAGGTGTTTTACTATAGTTTTACACTGTACAGGAGTGACTGTCAGTGACAATGGTACAACAGGTGTTTTACTAAAGTTTTACTTTGTACAGTAGTGACTGTCAATGACAATGATACAGTAGGTGTTTTACTATAGTTTTACACTGTACAGTAGTGACTGTCAATAACAATGGTACAGTAGGTGTTTTACTATAGTTTTACACTGTACAGTAGTGACTGTCAATAACAATGGTACAACAGGTGTTTTACTATAGTTTTACACTGTACAGTAGTGACTGTCAATGACAATGGTACAGTAGGTGTTTTACTATAGTTTTACACTGTACAGTAGTGACTGTCAATGACAATGGTACAGTAGGTGTTTTACTATAGTTTTACACTGTACAGTAGTGACTGTCAATGACAATGGTACGGTAGGTGTTTTACTATAGTTTGACACTGTACAGTAGTGACTGTCAATGGTACAGTAGATGTTTTACTATAGTTTTACACTGTACAGTAGTGACTGTCAATGGTACAGTATGTGTTTTACTATATTTTTTCACTGTACAGTAGTGACTGTCAATGGTACAGTAGGTGTTTTACTATAGTTTTACACTGTACAGTAGTGACTGGCAATGGTACAGTAAGTGTTTTACTATAGTTTTACACTGTACAGTAGTGACTGTCAATGACAATGGTACAGTAGGTGTTTTACTATAGTTTTACACTGTACAGTAGTGACTGTCAATGGTACAGTAGGTGTTTTACTATAGTTTTACTCTGTACAGTAGTGACTGTCAACGACAATGGTACGGTAGGTGTTTTACTATAGTTTTACACTGTACAGTAGTGACTGTCAATGACAATGGTACATTAGGTATTTTACTATAGTTTTACACTGTACAGTAGTGACTGTCAATGGTACAGTAGGTGTTTTACTATAGTTTTACACTGTACAGTACTGACTGTCAATGACAATGGTACAGTAGGTGTTTCACTATAGTTTTACACTGTACAGTAGTGACTGTCAGTGACAATGGTACAACAGGTGTTTTACTATAGTTTTACACTGTACAGTAGTGACTGTCAATGACAATGGTACGGTAGGTGTTTTACTATAGTTTGACACTGTACAGTAGCGACTGTCAATGGTACAGTAGGTATTTTACTATATTTTTTCACTGTACAGTAGTGACTGTCAATGACAATGGTACAGTAGGTGTTTTACTATAGTTTTACACTGTACAGTAGTGACTGTCAATGACAATGGTACGGTAGGTGTTTTACTATAGTTTGACACTGTACAGTAGTGACTGTCAATGGTACAGTAGATGTTTTACTATAGTTTTACACTGTACAGTAGTGACTGTCAATGGTACAGTATGTGTTTTACTATATTTTTTCACTGTACAGTAGTGACTGTCAATGGTACAGTAGGTGTTTTACTATAGTTTTACACTGTACAGTAGTGACTGGCAATGGTACAGTAGGTGTTTTACTATAGTTTTACACTGTACAGTAGTGACTGTCAATGACAATGGTACAGTAGGTGTTTTACTATAGTTTTACACTGTACAGTAGTGACTGTCAATGGTACAGTAGGTGTTTTACTATAGTTTTACTCTGTACAGTAGTGACTGTCAACGACAATGGTACGGTAGGTGTTTTACTATAGTTTTACACTGTACAGTAGTGACTGTCAATGACAATGGTACATTAGGTATTTTACTATAGTTTTACACTGTACAGTAGTGACTGTCAATGGTACAGTAGGTGTTTTACTATAGTTTTACACTGTACAGTAGTGACTGTCAATGATACAGTAGGTGTTTTACTATAGTTTTACACTGTACAGTAGTGACTGGCAATGGTACAGTAGGTGTTTTACTATAGTTTTACACTGTACAGTAGTGACTGTCAATAGTACAGTAGGTGTTTTACTATAGTTTTACACTGTACAGTAGTGACTGTCAATGTCAATGGTACAGTAGATGTTTTACTATGGTTTTACACTGTACAGTAGTGACTGTCAATGGTACAGTAGGTGTTTTACTATAGTTTTACACTGTACAGTAGTGACTGTCAATGGTACAGTAGGTGTTTTACTATAGTTTTACACTGTACAGTAGTGACCGTCAATGACAATGGTACATTAGGTGTTTTACTATAGTTTTACACTGTACAGTAGTGACTGTCAATGGTACAGTAGGTGTTTTACTATAGTTTTACACTGTACAGTAGTGACTGTCAATGACAATGGTACAGTAGGTGTTTTACTATAGTTTTACACTGTACAGTAGTGACTGTCAATGGTACAGTAGGTGTTTTACTATAGTTTTACACTGTACAGTAGTGACTGTCAACGACAATGGTACGGTAGGTGTTTTACTATAGTTTGACACTGTACAGTAGTGACTGTCAATGGTACAGTAGGTGTTTTACTATAGTTTTACACTGTACAGTAGTGACTGTCAATGGTACGGTAGGTGTTTTACTATAGTTTTACACTGTACAGTAGTGACTGTCAATGACAATGGTACATTAGGTATTTTACTATAGTTTTACACTGTACAGTAGTGACTGTCAATGGTACAGTAGGTGTTTTACTATAGTTTTACACTGTACAGTAGTGACTGTCAATGACAATGGTACAGTAGGTGTTTTACTATAGTTTGACACTGTACAGTAGTGACTGTCAATGGTACAGTATGTGTTTTACTATAGTTTTACACTGTACAGTAGTGACTGTCAATGGTACAGTAGGTGTTTTACTATAGTTTTACACTGTACAGTAGTGACTGTCAATGATACAGTAGGTGTTTTACTATAGTTTTACACTGTACAGTAGTGACTGGCAATGGTACAGTAGGTGTTTTACTATAGTTTTACACTGTACAGTAGTGACTGTCAATAGTACAGTAGGTGTTTTACTATAGTTTTACACTGTACAGTAGTGACTGTCAATGTCAATGGTACAGTAGATGTTTTACTATGGTTTTACACTGTACAGTAGTGACTGTCAATGGTACAGTAGGTGTTTTACTATAGTTTTACACTGTACAGTAGTGACTGTCAATGGTACAGTAGGTGTTTTACTATAGTTTTACACTGTACAGTAGTGACCGTCAATGACAATGGTACATTAGGTATTTTACTATAGTTTTACACTGTACAGTAGTGACTGTCAATGGTACAGTATGTGTTTTACTATAGTTTTACACTGTACGTCAGTGACTGTCAATGGTACAGTAGGTGTTTTACTATAGTTTTACACTGTAGAGTAGTGACTGTCAATGACAATGGTACATTAGGTATTTTACTATAGTTTTACACTGTACAATAGTGACTGTCAATGACAATGGTACAGTAGGTGTTTTACTATAGTTTTACACTGCACAGTAGTGACTGTCAATGGTACAGTATGTGTTTTACTATAGTTTTACACTGTACAGTAGTGACTGTCAATAGTACAGTAGGTGTTTTACTATAGTTTTACACTGTACAGTAGTGACTGTCAATGACAATGGGACAGTAGGTGTTTTACTATAGTTTGACACTGTACAGTAGTGACTGTCAATGGTACAGTATGTGTTTTACTATAGTTTTACACTGTACAGTAGTGACTGTCAATGGTACAGTAGGTGTTTTACTATAGTTTTACACTGTACAGTAGTGACTGTCAATGATACAGTAGGTGTTTTACTATAGTTTTACACTGTACAGTAGTGACTGGCAATGGTACAGTAGGTGTTTTACTATAGTTTTACACTGTACAGTAGTGACTGTCAATAGTACAGTAGGTGTTTTACTATAGTTTTACACTGTACAGTAGTGACTGTCAATGTCAATGGTACAGTAGATGTTTTACTATGGTTTTACACTGTACAGTAGTGACTGTCAATGGTACAGTAGGTGTTTTACTATAGTTTTACACTGTACAGTAGTGACTGTCAATGGTACAGTAGGTGTTTTACTATAGTTTTACACTGTACAGTAGTGACCGTCAATGACAATGGTACATTAGGTATTTTACTATAGTTTTACACTGTACAGTAGTGACTGTCAATGGTACAGTATGTGTTTTACTATAGTTTTACACTGTACAGTAGTGACTGTCAATGGTACAGTAGGTGTTTTACTATAGTTTTACACTGTACAGTAGTGACTGTCAATGACAATGGTACAACAGGTGTTTTACTAAAGTTTTACACTGTACAGTAGTGACTGTCAATGGTACAGTAGGTGTTTTACTATAGTTTTACACTGTACAGTAGTGACTGTCAATGACAATGGTACAGTAGGTGTTTTACTATAGTTTTACACTGTACAGTAGTGACTGTCAATGACAATGGTACAACAGGTGTTTTACTATAGTTTTACACTGTACAGTAGTGACTGGCAATGGTACAGTAGGTGTTTTACTATAGTTTTACACTGTACAGTAGTGACTGTCAATGGTACAACAGGTGTTTTACTATAGTTTTACACTGTACAGTAGTGACTGTCAATGACAATGGTACAACAGGTGTTTTACTATAGTTTTACACTGTACGTCAGTGACTGTCAATGACAATGGTACAACAGGTGTTTTACTATAGTTTTACACTGTACAGTAGTGACTTTCAATGACAATGGTACAGTAGGTGTTTTAAAATACTGTAATACAAATCTTGTAATTATCAGTAATGATTATCTCATATAATTACTGTTTGTTTAAAAAAAAAACCACAATCAACAACAAACAGGAACAATTGCAATTAACTGATAAAAAACCATTATCTTAAATATAACTACGTTTGTCTTTATAAAAAGTTGCAATAAAAGCTAATAGGGTTCGTTTTGAATATCAAACTTGACATTTTGCTCAATACAGTTAAACTTTGTTTCCTATTTCATCTGCCCTATATATAAATAAAAGTTGGCGACTGTTTATCGATTGATTAATTCTATTCAATAATTCGAATAAAGTCTTTAATTTCTTCTATCCCTCTTTCGTTCATAAATACAGTACATACATTTTTTTCAAATCATCTAAAATATACTATTGAATTTTAACAGATTATGAAGAATGGAAGGAATGTATGTATGATGTTTGGATTAATTAAATATTAAATGTTTTATGTACTGTTGAAAAATTTTCAAAAATTAAAAAAACAAAAATTAAGAAAAAATCTAATAAAGTTTGGATTTAAAAAGTAATACCAGTGTATTTTTATCCTAATGACCCTGTGAATAGACTTTAAAATACTGTACCACATCAGATATTGACTTCTGGGCCCAGTTGTTCAAAAGGTGATTAGCTTAATCACTTCATTAGTGAATATCTCATTTTTCCTTTACTTCAAATCATATGTGTGTATATTCTTTAAAATCACCCGGTATGAAGAGAATGGTAGGTGTTATAGTTTAAGAAAATGTTGTCAAACTAGTTTTACCAGAAATGATTTTATCAAAATTTTGATATTGTTGTTAAACTGTGATTGGCCCAAACACCTTTTGAACAACTGGGCCCAGGTATGAACGGATAAGGAAAATTCAAATTTAGACACTGTGGAGTTTAAATGTCAATAAACGCTAGATATTGGCAAGTCTCAAGGTAACACGGATGTGCATTACACAGTAAAACGTTAGATAATGTCCCGTGTAAATGTCACCAAACGATAGATAATGTCCCTTGTAAATGTCACCAAACGATAGATAATGTCCCGTGTAAATGTCACCAAACGATAGATAATGTCCCGTGTAAATGTCTCCAAACGATAGATAATGTCCCGTGTAAATGTCACCAAACGATAGATAATGTCCCGTGTAAATGTCACCAAACGTTAGATAATGTCCCGTGTAAATGTCACCAAACGATAGATAATGTCCCGTGTAAATGTCTCCAAACGATAGATAATGTCCCGTGTAAATGTCACCAAATGATAGATAATGTCCCGTGTACATGTCACCAAACGATAGATAATGTCCCGTGTGCATGTCACCAAACGATAGATAATGTCTCGTGTAAATATTATCAAACGTTAAATAATGACTGCACTGATCTGTTCTGAATGCATTTTATTAATCATCGGGTTTTGCCCCTTCTTCGAAAGGAATAAAACATTATTTGATCTATGATGTTAAGAAATCCCTTCAGAAACACCCACTATTTTCTGCCTGTCTGTCTACCTGGTTACAAGGTGTGACAATTCAGTGTGATAGCACTATAAATGCGTTCGTCAGTCACCCCATCATTCCCGGGCGGCATTTCAAATTGAATTATAGCCGAACGTCCAACGATAGGAGCCAGTGTTATTTGCGAACAATCAACACCTGAAGCCAAGATATTGACAATTGGGCGATAGGAAAGATAAACAGTTATTTAAAAAAAAATAATAATAATAAAAACATAAAAAAATCTATCCCAAATGTTGAGTTGGGGACAGCAGCTTTATTTTGATCACATTCTGTCCATAAATCACCATGATGTACATACGACAGACAATCCCAAAAGCTTCTGGGATGCCACATTAGTCGCCTCCTACGCACGTGGCGACGTTGTGTGTTTGTCTGGGTGACCAGAGTGACCTGTAAAGTGTATATAGAACGCTCTGAGGTACAAGTGAACATGTTAACAGGACGAATCGCGTGTTGTATGATATGTATTTCTACTACAAATCTGGGGCTGTCACAAGCAATAACGAGAAACATGTTGTTAACATGTACTGGTGGCTTCATCTACTGTAGGTACATATGACGTCGCTACCACCGATCGGCCGACTTACATATCGTATGGGTGGGCCTTGCACTAAAATCTCAATTGAATTTTAAATCTTTAATCCTCGCGATAGTATCGCTCTTCACGTGATTTAACGTACAACATCTCGTTATACGATATATGTGCCAAGGGATTACAGTGCAGTTCAATGCACGCGGAAACGTTGTTTAGGTGTAGCAGTTGGCGTCGTGTTAATGTCACGTGCAATTAGTCTCTAGTCCGTAATACACAGTTTCAGACCGAAAGAACGTGTATACACTGTTAGTCCGTGGACTTTCTAACTCTTATTATACCAGTCTGAACAGTACATAAACTCATATTACTTACTGGCAATAGTCCGTATGTCGTAGATAATACAAACACCTTTATTCAATGCTATTCTTTCGGTACTGCTGATAACACTTAATTTAGTTTATCCTTAAAAACTAATGAATTATCTGGTACATCCTGAATAATGCGGAAATTCTTTATGTATGGCAGAGAACATTTATTTTTTTAGTTTGTCCTTAAAAACGAATAAATTATCTAGCATAGCCTGAATAATACGGAGACTGCGAATGTCTGGCGTTCTTGTAAAGTTTCGATTTATACTGGACTCTTTTTTTTTTTTATAATAGTCAACTTTATATATTAGTCAAAGCCCCAAATCTCAGCTCGCATAAAGTAATAGTTTGTCCAGCTATGGAGTACTACAGCTAGAAGCTTAAACACAAAGGTTGAAATCTTGTCTTGTTGTTTTTGCCCTCTAATAATAGCTGTCACAGATATTCCCTCAAAAACCATTTTCTAATTCCCTAAAGGCTGCCTTCGGAATTACAAATGCTATCATTGTTTTACAAAACACAGAACAACTCTATTTTAAGATCATGGTAAACGAGCCAATATTTCGGTTGTGTTTCTTAAACAACACTGCTTTTTCCTTTGCCCTCCTTGCTGCCGTTAGACGAGAGACTTGTCATTCCTCAAATTATCTATGTAAACAGCAGCTGTGGCCTGTATACATTCCCCTTGGTCATTCCGGAAACAAGCGCTTGATTTACACAGATTTACCACACTATGTATAGCGCCTTGCTAATTCCATCACTCGCGAATGCGCGTGTAAGTCTATAAATAATTGTCGTGTAGTCCCTTGGTTTGGTTACATGCCCGATTGACTTCATTTTCATTCCTGTGGAAAGTGGATTGGAAAATGATGGGACATCTATCAAAGTCACTTGTCTCGCGACGATTGTGTGTAATAGATATAGTATAAAATGGTCAATCAGGCAGAAAACACAGTAATCTGTATCATTTACTAAGGGAAGTCCCGGAACTATTGGACGCTTGATATATCCGAGACAATTAGCGTTCCCCTCTGATTGTGACGAGGACAAACCTTCTGATCCGGACGTCGCCAAATAACAGCAATCCGGATCGATAGACCCGGTCACTGGTCCGCGCTCGTTTTCATAAGTGGATAGGTATATCAGTTTCCGGTCTGGCGGTCTCGAGACGGAATTACAAATGGCGCGTTGCGTATGATTCAGTAGCTTGACATGCCAACCTGTATGAAATTTACCTTTAAACAGTAACCACATTAGTTATTAATGGTCTGGTAGAGTATACTAATGTTGTATTTTTTTGTATAAAGGGTCGCGATAGGTCAGTCGTTTAGAGAGTCGGCTTCGTAACCTCAGGTGAAGGTTCGAGGTGCGTACATGGTTCCGTTTCTCGGGAAGGTGAGAAACGAGCAGATCTGTGCTGTCGTGGTTGTGTTCTTGGGCAAGAAACTTTACCCTTATTGCCCTGGATGACATGAGGTGGGCTTGCCATATGTTGTTTAATGTACGTAGTCACAAACTACTACAGGAGGCCCCGCTTCAAAATGACCCTGGCTGTTCACGGAGCGATAAACCCAGAAAACAAACAAAATCTGAGTGTACAATAGATTGAAGCGAACTTAACTGTAAAAAAATCACTGATGGAAAATATTATCAGGAACATTTTTTTTTATTGCATCACAAAAAAAGTAAGACTATCCCTTAATTACGAAAATTAAAGTGTTCGCAACACCGTTTTTAAAATACCTCAATTAGTTTAAAACTATAACATTACAATTCGGTAGGTCCTACAAGAATGCGTATCTCACAGCTCGGAAACAGAACACAGCGCGGACTCGCCAATCGTAATCCCGTGACCCCTTTCGGCTTTCTCCGTGAAACATTGTTTACAAACATCCACCGAGGTAAACAAATTTAAAAACACTCGTTAACATATATTGATAGGATATTGTTTACAGTATAGGGTCGTGTATCGCTATATCTTAAATCCACTACACTATTTATCAGGAGAAACCACCGTTTAATGATCACGAAATCTACAGTTATAGTCACTTTAACGTTCATACGTAATAGTTACACAATTGCATACGTCATCTTTAAAGAAACCAATCAAATGTACATGTTCTCTATGATACAAATGTATCTTGGGAGTTTATCCTTATATTCAATTTAGATATACCAGTGGCTGTTGCAATATGGGGATTAATTTAAGCCATCATAGCATATAAAACAACATAACAAACAAACAAACAAATTAACAAACAAAACAAGAGTGTCCGGTTATACATTTCGCGGTTAGCTAACAGCGAGCGAACATTGTCAGGTTCACACGCAAACTTAATTAACGGAACTAATATCTGTCATTTGCCTCTTAAATTACTAAATTAAATAAAGCTACAATCTGAATGTTAATTAATCGTAATGATACAGTTCAGATTACAAATCACGCCACTCATTGGACGAAGTTTGATACCCGACTTGTATTCAAAGCGAACGCTGCATTAGTAGATGCATTTTCCTCAATAAGGCAACGCGGTATCAGATCGTGTTACGAGAGATGGAATCAAAAAAATCGCCGAGGATATAATACGTAATTCCATGGTCTCATGACCTCGGTATTTTGACTTTTATCTGACCAAATTGATCCTATCCAGTAGCAAACTCGAAATGAGAAGCAATCTTGCATCATCTATTACATAAGACTGACTGCTGAGATTACTCGTCCTGATTGTCGGAATACAGGGCTGGTGATCAGTTATCTTAGAGTACGCATCATCTTTTCCCGCTAGACTCGGCAATGATGACACATCCTTCGTCACAAGATTGACAGTCTCTATCAGTCACGCGCGAAAATATGGCGGGGACCAACCAGTGGGATGATGGGTAAATTTCCCCCGCCACAGAAGCAGTGATGGCGGCTGACTGTTGATCGTTATGATGTAGGCGTCCTTATGAAGTAATATGAAGTAATTTGGCGGCTATGACGACAGCAGAGTCAACACTTAGGTGATGATGTTGACTTTTCCTCGGACTTGGCGGGACAATTGCCGTCTGCTGAACCCCTTAAACACACTTGTAAGAGTACAAACCAAAACGTAGCAGTCATCGGCAAATACTTGTCACATAGGGGAAGCCGCAAAACGAAAACCAGTCAAAGTCTCAGGCCTTGACCTGTTAAACCTTATCTTACTCATTGAAAAACAAATACAATGTATGTCCAAACGCACGTGCATCTATCCATCCCCATTTAAGTTATTCTGTTTTTATTTAGTTACTTATATACAGCACACACTCAGATTTCGCCATAACACTCGCAATCTTCAGGACACAGTATTGTCATCTGTATCCTTTGTATCAAGAATGTATGAATACACTCTGTGCTTAAGGCCAAAAACTCTCTTTCATTTCAATTCAGTTCATGAGTGAATAATGAAGATAATTAGTTCCATAGCTTCCTTTTGGTAAAATTGGTATATATTTTATCTGAGTTGATCTTAGCGTTTATTCGATAAAAAGTTTTGGAATTTTCGTCTTTTCTTTTTCTTTTTTTTTTTCATTTTCTGCTAGATGATATCGACCACTTCGTTAAGGCTAGCACCGAATTTTGTGTACCGTGAACAGTCTCCTTCCCTCGCGTCATGTCGGATCACTTAGATCGCGGTAAACCAGCACGTATGTGACAGGGGAGGAAGCAGACATCAAATCACCGTCACCACACGCCGCCTGGGAGCGAGTAAACCCCAACCGAACAGACATGCTGACATATGGTAGTTTAATGTTCGAGTTTCTCTAGAATTTACCGACTTTCCATTAGGATAGTCTTGATTGCGAACGTTTACGGGTAACAGGCATGTGACTGGTGTCTAATATCATCCGGTTCACTTCAAATCGTGCCGTTTGAGGAAAGTGCCTTGGAACTCGAACACAACGTAAGAGAGTTCTGCATCTCTACAATCGAATACCGCATTGACACAACAGCATATTGTTGATAACATGTACCCAGTGTTTCAAATTTTACTCGAAGCACGCGATCAGGGCAAAACGGTTATTTCAAACACGAAAACCATCCATATTTAATATGTTTAATTTAATTGATTCAATCAATTTAAAATATCGGAAAGGTACTTTCATGTGTTATCATTGAACAAGAGTCGGCACATGCAGTACATTCTATCAAACACGGGCAAAATAATGGAAATGGTAACAATCACACATTAGATATTCTCTTTTAATAATCATGAAACAGATTATTGAAAACACTGCACTTCATTTAAAATTAATCTTTTGTCCAAGACATTTCAAATTCTCATGTAAGCGATGGTATTCACGTTTTGTGACATGTTTCATCCATTTGTATGATTGTGATAAGCCGTCGCGGTCGTGTAGAAATTCGTATGGGTATTATCCCCGCGAAAGAAAAAACATATTGGTGATAACGGTCATTTAACTTGCGTAAAAACAGTCCTAAATGTATTGAAATCAAATCAATTTCATTGCAAACAATACACAATTGGACGCAGTTTATCACAACTTACCAGGATACTTGTATGTGAAATAAGAATACATGAATATAAAAAGCAACAAAGGAAATCGGTTAAAAGCTCAAAATGGCATTATTTTTTTTTATTACCCGACCTTCGGCTATAGCCTTTTAGCAAAACACAACACATACACTATGAATCAAACAAAAAATAGCAATATGTCAATTTGGTTTGTTTTTTGTTTAACGTCCTATTAACAGCCAGGGTCATTTAAGGACGTGCCAGGTTTTGGAGGTGGAGGCTAGTGTTAAAGTGTCGGGACACCTTAACCACTCGGCCACCGCGGCCCCTAACAATATGTCAAGCTCCGTCCATTTAAAAAAGGTTCCCCATCAAATGTCGCCTTTTTTTGTGAGCATTCCGAAGAAAAAAACATCAGCAAAATCATATGTGCACTCACATCGTAATAAACTGCATGTGATAGTCGAAATGAGCGCACCTTAATTACTACCTGGCAAAGCGTTTATTTGGAAAATTTGTTCCCCAAATTTCAAACAATATATTTACTTCCTGATACCAAACAATTTTCCACACATGGTCGCAATCGTATTTGACAACAAGTCACGTGACGAGCAGCCCCAATAGTTAGCTCTCGCTAATTGATAGTATCCCCTTGAAGCAGTGACCGTATCGGTGTATCCTCAGTACGCTTCCCAAGTCTGTGTAGCAATTTATAGGTCTAGTTATAGAAGTGCCATGAGAGACAAACCTTGGTTTCTTTTCACTGTTTACGTCGCCATTGTTGAACATTTCTTGCCCTCTCCGATACAAAACAATATTGATGTTTATACATATATCATTTATTAGTTTTCAAAAGCCTTGGATGTGCCGATCTTCTCATCTTAAAGAAAGACTTTTTATCTACCTTAGCACATCCATAAGGACTTCTACGTTTTATATGTATGTAATGTAGGTCACGTTGAACATGATTTAAGGAGTTGTAAGGTACTGACCTCCATCCTACCTGAATGCCATTTTGAGTGAGAAAATACGTTGTATGTTGAGCACGTGTATCCTGTGCTAGGTCTCGCTAATTGTCCAATTTAAGGTTTTATAATCCCCCACTGTGGGCAAGAGTGGACGGCCTGTTCATCAAAGACGCGTGCTATACAGCTTTCTAATTAACCAGCAATAAATATGATTAAAACAATTGGCATGGAAATTGGGTTGTGAGTTAGTGAGCCTGGGTTGGATCATACGTTCGATTGTGTGGAGAGCTCTGTAATGGCACGCCAGCGTTTACTCTGCTGTCAAAGCGGACTGCCTAAGCTCATCTCTGCCGTAGAATCCCCGACTGTTGTCAAATTTACAGCCAGGATATGCATGAGATTTGTTTTAATCTTAAACGAGTTTCGATTCTATTGGCGTTTCAATCTGCCGTATTGAATAAGCACGGAGTTTGATTTATAATTGATGAGAGATTTCCATGGGAAAAGGGACAGAAATTCGAGATTACCTCCAAATGAAGCCACTGTATGCATTTTTTCTCTTGTACAGATCGAATCCGACCAAATGGTAAAGTTAAATTGCCAACAGGTTTAATGGCAGATTCAGACAATTACATAAAATTGATCTTATCCTGCAGATATTTCAACGCATTGTGTAATTAATGTTTTCTGTAGAAGTTATAAGTTCCTCGAGGCAAACCATAAATACTAGATATAAGGGGTAGTTTAACTATACAGAGAACTAAACACATGTACAAAAATATGGTCTATTCATGTCACAAAGACATTTGTTTACATGTTTGTAAACAAGCTTTGTCAAACATACACCAATTGTCGTTCTGCACCCAGTAAAACGCTTATGACACTTGTTTAACTATTTTTTGATATATGCTGTTGTGGGGATTTCTTCTGTTTGATTTTCAGTCACCCGGAGTCCCCATCACCCTGTAGGTCACTTATAAATACCTTTAAAATCCTTATGAACCGATTCAGAATATAAACAATCCTTTCATTAATCTAAAATATGCAATTTCCATAAAAATTAATTTCTGATTCACAACAGACTATTGGCCTACTAACTTATCCGAACAGGGAGCAGACTGTGCCTCTCCGTAGGTCGACTTATTCTTGTTTTCAAGCTGATTATATACTGAGGACAAATAAGAGACACGTACTTGTTGAAGCCTTCAAATCCCTCATTAAGGTATATTGACGATATATTATCTTAAAATATTAAAACCTATATACAATGTCGACCGGACATATATAGCTTGAGATCTTCAACATCCGTCGCTAACCTCGATCTAGTGTGATGCTTTTAATTTTCCTTTTCTAGATAGTAGTATTCCTGCTTCTCCCACATACAGTTTTTACATATGCCAGTTGATTCGATACAATAACGTGTTCCCATTATCACGATTTCTGTGACACATGTCGACTACTGACGGAAAAAATAACATATGTTTTCAAGATATGCATGCTGATGAACAACATGGGGAAGTGTTTTGGTTGACATCGTGATCCTTTTTGGAAATATTCTATTTTCTTGCGCGAAATGACGTCAGACGTGTTTAATACTTGTTTATGTATTCATTATGGTTCCGTTGTCACAACCCTAGTTTTTATTTGAGAATATGACTCACCCCGGGTGTGATCTGGACTGGTATTGCGGATATCGTCGATGTACAGCAAAATACGCTTATCTTACGGATCACGTGGTCTTTTTCTGCTTGCCCTTTTTAAAGAGTTTTGTTTTGTTTTTGTTTTTTTGTTCATAATTCCAGAATAACGGGTTTGCTATTAGGTCGGCATTCTTTGTTGTTTTTTAAGTGTTAAAACGTAAAAACATATATATGAGTAAGTAATTATCTACAATATGTAATATTAGAGAAAATATAATGTTGTTTGAACATATCAGGGAGGTTCAACTTGTTAGATATTTTATTTGATTTTAAGAACCCAGTTTAGTATCCAATAAGATCAATGATTTTGAGGCGAAATCTTGAACACAGATACTCATTTACACGAAAATTCCATAACCTTAGTACGGAAGTCCTTTAAAACAATGATGTTTATAAGTGTTGTTATTAATTTCGATCGTTTCCATCAACAAAATTATTTTTTATTTCCCCAGCATAATTTGTGAGTTGTCCGGGTCGTGTTCTCTAAACTCATCCCCCAATAGAGTTCTTTGTTCATGGGTACATTAGGAGTTCATACCTTGTAGTTTTAATCTTTAAAAGGCCTATATAAAGCTAAATTACACAATGAAACAAGAGCCAATGACCACGGGGATCTCGGCTGGTAGTATTACGTTCCAACACGTTTCGGAAATATTTAAAAAAGAAAAAATCAGAAGGTTGAAAGACAATTTATGCGATATATGTAAGCTTATGATATATGTCTTCATAGGAGCAGAAATATATCCCTTTTTATCGCGGTATTGTGTAAGGAAGAAAACAAATCACAAATGAAATGCTGAATTTGACAAAGGTAAAATTAGCTCTTGGATGTACGCAAATGGTAAAGTGCATTAAGGTTTATTTCACCAGGAAAATATTTATGTCGGTTGTATGCCTATTTGACGTCCGTTAAAAGTATCCGGCTACTAATGACGTGCGTCTGCTAAAATTCAAATTCCAAATCATTTAAGCAAATAAAATGTTTCGGAAGTTGAGACAATTTCTCTGAAATAGAGTGGAGCGAAACCTAATTTTAGTTGTATATGCCACAATCTGTCTTCCAAAGATATTGATATTGAATATTGTACATGATTTGAACAGCACTCAAAAGAAACAAATTGAAAATGATCTAGTTATATGTTTAAACTACTTCTTCAATAATGGAATTCCAATGTCCAAATATGGAAAAAGATATATGTTGCTGTGATTGACGATACGACAGCTACGGTTTGTTTATATTTTTGCCTCGATGCCATTACTTGCGATATTTTAGGCAGAATCGATCTGTTTAATGATTTTATCACATAACTGGCCCATTCTTCCATGACATACGACCATATGACGTATATCATTATGACGTCACACCATTGTATTTATTTGTGTTTTCAATTATATTTTTATAAATATGAGTTATTTGATAAAGAGAATCTTACACCCGTGACTATTCTATATGGAGTTGAATTATTGAACTCGTTTGATAAATTCTGTATTGCATAACCAATGATGCAAGGTCCTCTTTATCTTGAATATAGCATGGAACCTCTGTGTAATATCTAAAAAATATTAATACTGTTATTACTAAATCGGGTTTAGAAATATAATAACCGTTCTTTATGAAGTGACTGTGCACTAAGTCCCACACATTACTCTCTTTTATCAAAAGCATAACATCTAACACAATATATTTCGCCATAACAGGATAATTCTTTTGTTCCGGTTTTCGCCAAAAGCGCTCGGCCACGCTGAGAAAAAAAAACTAGCGCTAAAAACGAAAAACACCACAATATCATACGCGACACAGCTCTCCTGTGATTGTTATGACAAATATCGGAATATATTATTGACGAAACGACATCATCCGATATCCCTATCGATAGATCACATCCTAGTGCTGCAGATACACAGATTATCCTGGTAGCAGTTGACCCCATGATTGCTATCAAGATACTGGAGAATGCTTATCTTAAGGTTATATCCTGTCACATACATTGCCATCAAACTCCCGTCTGACCCTTTGTACATGGTGTACTTCTGAATCGGACAAAGTGATGGGGATTATAAATGACTAGTGGGCTTTGTAGTAGAGATTCAAGTGACTATAGAGGCTTTGTTCCATCGCCCGTGTGATTACGAGAAATTAAGAAAGGAATAAAATATCTTATAACATGAATATATCTACATCATAGAGTAAATGTAGTAATTTCGTTTAATTGGATTGAAAAAGTTTTTCATTTAATATGTGCCAATAGTGTTGAGGAAGCTATCATGTTAAAACAGGAAAGGGTGTATTACACTAACACAAAATCGATGTCGCATTAAGAAAGGAATGGGCTACACGAAGTTCCAGTAATTTTCCCAGAGGAGTGAGACCCGATTCCTTGAATATTCCTTAACTTAAGGACACCCTTTAACTTAAACTTTACTTAAGGAAAACGTAACAGAATTTAACGGAAAAAAACCTTAGTTAAGGAACCTTCCTTAAATTCTGTGATCCAATGTAAAATTTTAGGTTAGGATTTTCGTTAAGTGAAGGAATATTAATTAAGTTAGGATTTTCGTTAAGTTAAGGAATATTAATGAAACTTGACCCTGAACAGGTAAGCGTCATTTGTTTCCTACTGACATTCGCCATGTAAATCCAGCTCAAATTTAAAATATCAGGTCTTCAAAATTAGAAACAACCAGACGCACTAGCGAGCGCATGACACGTCAACATTCATAGCATAAAGTAAATATGGCATCCTCAGCGACATCACTCTTCACTTCCCGAAATTTTCTATTATAAGGCTGTCCATCCGCAGTTGTCATTTTCTTGAGAATGTGCCTGCTGTATATCACTGCATGTCGTATGTGGCGACTAATTATGGGGCCCTACAAAGCTGGTGGTGATAATTATGCCTTCTGTTCATGCGACATCGGAGAGCCCTAGAATAAGGCCTGCGGTCTCCTTTTGTATATTTATCATAGAAGGCGAATAATAGTAGGCAACCAGCAGAATCCGGTACTTTTTCCCTTAATATCTAAGAGAGAAAAAAAGATCTTTTCCTCCCATTGTAACACTTGGGAATTTCTTTCTTTCTTTCTTTCTTGTGTTTTCCAATCTTTCCTCTTCTGTGTTTAGTGTTCTTCTATATGTGTCTACTTGATACCCGTCTTCATATGGCACTGAATGTTGAGATGACATTAACCCCTAAAACAAACCAAAACATGCTAATATTTTGCAGATACCTTTTAATTGCCAAATATTAACCAAAACTGAATTAAATGGGCCTTGCTCCCTGGCCCCTGGGCAAAAGAGAACTGATTGGCTGAATTTTAAATAATCCACTTCAGACTTAATTATGTTAGACATAAATGCCTTTCAGATATTGAAAGGACTTAAGGTTCTTTTTTAAAAACTGCATTGACCCTGACCCATCTCTAGAGGCCGAGGGCGGTTAGAAATGTTTCAAATTAACTCAAACTTAATCATTCTAATTCTTCAGATACGAAGTGAAAAAAATTATGGGAATTTACTAAAATTGTAAAATTGATCCTTTATTTCCCTTGGGAGTGGATATAATCTGCCACATTTGACCATACAGGAAACATCCTTTAAGTAAGGTGGTTTAACGCTGTAAGAGCGCACAGTCATGAAAATCTTGGTTCTCTTGTAAAATATAGAATAACTTTCAAAATGCTTTACTTATAAAGCACCACAGTTTCCTTTGGTCACCTTCCGGACCAAGGGGGTTTTATCCGGAACTCTGGTTTCCTCCAACAGCAAGACTTCTAATTTGCTTTCATCCGGGTCAACAAGCGTGATTGATATAAATTGATATAACTTATTTTCGCAAAAGCTAGGCTAAAGGGAAATTCCTGCTAATCAGAGCTAGAAATCTGATCTGATACTGTCAACTTTTCCACTACTCCCTCCTTCTCAACGTTTTCGCCCCAGATGACCCAGGTTCTTTAGCTTAAAGGAAGTTCCGCAATCTCCTATAGCTTCTTACTGGAGTGGTCAACGGCATCAAATCTGTAATAGAACGCAAAATGAAAAATACCCTGCCCGTGCGGGCTTCGAACAAGCGACCTTTGGCTCTCAAGGCAAACATCCTACCACTAGGTTAAAAGTGAAATCCCGCTAGCCTGAACTAGCAAGGCGACTTTATGCTCTCCGCCTTTACATAAAATCTGAAGAGTTCACTAAAACCAGATAACTTGACTGAGAAATCGTGGTTTTTGTATTTTATGTACCAACAGGAAGTGGTCGTGAGCTCTCATACGCTAATGGTGTTTGTGGTTTTTTTTTTATTTCCAAACGGTCAAGGACAAAATCAGCCCAAAACCACTTGGTTATAGCATGAAATGGATGTCATCTATTATGGAGGGTCCATCACATCAATGCTTAAGTGGTCTTAAATTCTCAAATAGCTCACTCTAACCGTTTTAAATTATGATTAAGAAGTCTTGTTAATAGTAAGGTTGCCTCAGTCCTTGGATGACAGGACTATCAGACAAACCTCTGCAAGGCTGCCTTATAAATAGAGACACGTGAGGTCCTTAGTGGACAGCAGGCACGCGATGGATCACCATAAACCCGACCCTACATAAACCATCAATCTGTCTTGTAGACCTAGGAGGTTTCATCAAGTGTTCTATTGATGCCCTCGGCGATCTGTAACCTAGACGGATTACCAAATATCTCTACACTTATTTCATCGTGTGATGGGAGGGGGAATGTCTCTATAACTAAAACCATTAAATATAGATATAACATGTTACCCCAAACGATTAAATACAACAATATAGTGTGACGTTTATTCAAGGATTGATTTTTATCATAGGGGTAAGTAAATATTGCTTGTTGCGTGAAAGCGCAATAAGTTAAATATGTACTTACCCGAATGTAAATACACTTCGATGCAACTGCAAAACTTTATTTTTAATCGTTATATTTACACTTGATCTTTATGACTGCAAAATTAATCGGGTAACATTGGTCGGCGCTTCCGTGATATCATGGATGAGACAGCAAACAAAATAGTTCGGAAAGATAACAATTAAATTACACGTTTTACAGTTTTTATTAAAATATTTAGACATTGCGTTTTTCCTTAATTGACAATTCATCATTAATATATATTTCTTTGATCCTTTTCCATAAAATCAGATGTTAACCCCGCAGAGCTTTGCTTTTTTCGTTATAGAGATATAACACAACAATCGGAGTGCTCCATAAATAAAACGCAAAGTGCTTTTAAGATGCAAGTACAATCTAATTTGTTTGTTTGTTTGTTGTTGTTTTTTATATATTTTTTGTTTGTTTGTTTGTTTTTTTTTATCTAAAATAGTACAATAGCATAAAGAATATAATGATTGTGTATAGAGAATCCTAATAATATCTTAATTCACTATGCACAATCTTTATGGAAATCCACTTTGATTGATGGACTCTTTTTTCTTAGAAATTATTACCCGCTATATCAGCTAATCAGAGGCGACGTTACAAACGCTGTCGTCATTTTTTTTTTACTTTATTAACCGATACATTTTAAATCAATTAAGATTAAAATATATATCATTGTATAATAAATAACTCATTATCTTTCAGGGGAAATGCTATATTCAGCATTTATATACATTCACAAGAACATAAACAACAAACAATGCCGACATGATAACGAAATAATAATTCAGTCTATTTTAATTAGATTGAATGACAATTTTTACTCAAATTGGTTATACGAGGGCACAATGTTAACAAAAGTGTAGATTTGTAGGAGACCCATGAAAAAGTACAAGGAGAATTAGACAAGGTGCTCTGGAAGGGTAATCTTCATCGAGGACACCCGTCATACCAATCTAGGTCACGAAGACACCCTCCATACAAATTTAGGTAATAAGGACCTTATATTTACTACATTTATATTACCCATATATTCACTGAACCCATATATTACTTAACCACATATTCTGTACCAATATCTGACCCATATTTATTTACAATCCTACATTATACATTTACATATCTGGACGTCCATATATTCTGACCTATAGTGGACGAATTACTTACTACTTATATAACTGTACCCACTATATTAACTAACCAACTTAATTGACGAATACCCTATATTACTCAATATTATGTACCCCAATATGTCCCTATTACTGAAACCCATAATTAACTGTACCCATCATTACGACTACCTCATCTATTTCGTACACATTACTGATACTATTGTACCCACATATTACTATAAATTATTTATTTCTGTCCACTATATTGACTGCCATATATTATCTTACCCCACTATATGATGACCCTTATTATTTGTACCCACTATATTCCTGAACTGTTACCCATATATTGACTGTCCCTTATTGACTATCCGCTATATTGACTGTACCCATTATTTACTGTACCCACTATATTCACTAAACCCACTATATTTCCTGAACCCACTATATTTGCTGTACTACTATTTAATTACCACTCTATTATGTACCCACTATATTGACTGTACCCAATATTGACTGTACCTTATACTGTAAACCATATATGCTGTCCCATTATTGACTGTACCCCATATATTGATGTACCCTTATATGATACCCATATATTTGCTGTACCACTATATTGACTACCCATTATTTACTGTACCCTATATTTGCTTCAATAATGATGTACCCATTTATTACTACCCACTATATTACTGAACCCATTATATTTTACCACTATATTACTGACCCACTTTTACTTAACCCTATATTAACTGAACTCACTATATTTGCTGTACTCACTATATTGACTGAACCCATTATATTCTTACCCCATAATTGATGACCACATATATGCTGTACCCATATATTACTGACCCTTATTACTGTACCATATTTACTGTACCCATTTATTCCACTATATTACTGTAACCCACTATATTACTGTACCCATATATTGACTGTACCCAATTATTGACTGTACCCACTATTTACGTACCCACTATATTACTGTACCCATTATTTGACTGTACCCCTATATTTACTGTACCCATTATTTACTGTACCCTTAATTTACGTGTCCCTATATTGACTGTACCCATTATATTGACTGTAACCCATTATATTGACTGTACCCATTATATTGACTGTACCCTATATTGACTGTACCCACTATATTGCTGTACCCACTATATTGACTGTACCCTATATTGACTGTCCACTTATTTTACTGTACCCCATATCTATCCCACTTTTACCCAATATTGACTTACCCACTATTTGACTGACCCATTATTTACTGTACCCACTATTTACTGCTACCACTATATTGACTGTACCCATTATTATTACCCTTATATTGACGACCTACATATTGACTGTACCCACTCTATTGACTGTACCCATTATATTGACTGTACCCACTATATTGACTGTACCCACTATATTGACTGTACCCATTATATTGACTGTACCCACTTTATTGACTGTACCCACTATATTGACTGTACCCAATATATTGATTTTACCCAATATATTGACTGTACCCATTATATTGACTTTACCCACTATATTGACTGTACCCATTATATTGACTGTACCCACTATATTGACTGTACCCACTATATTGACTGTACCCACTATATTGACTGTACCCACTGTATTGACTGTACCCACTATATTGACCGTACCCAATATATTGACTTTACCCAATATATTGACTTTACCCACTATATTGACTGTACCCATTATATTGACTTTACCCACTATATTGACTGTACCCATTATATTGACTGTACCCACTTTATTTACTGTACCCATTATATTGACTGTACCTATCATATTGACTGTACCACTCTATTGACTGTACCCATTATATTGACTGTACCCACTATATTGACTGTACCCACTATATTGACTGTACCCATTATATTGACTGTACCCACTATATTGACTGTACCCATTATATTGACTGTACCCATTATATTGACTGTACCCACTATATTGACTGTACCCATTATATTGACTGTACCCACTATATTGACTGTACCCACTATATTGACTGTACCCACTATATTGACTGTACCCACTATATTGACTGTACCCACTATATTGACTGTACCCACTATATTGACTGTACCCAATATATTGACTGTACCCAATATATGACTTGTCCCCACTATATTGACTGTACCAATTATATTGACTGTACCACTATATTGACTGTACCCATTAATTGACTGTACCCACTATATTGACGTACCCACTATATGGACTGTACCCATCTATATTGACTGTTACCCACTCTATTGACTGTACCCACTATATTGACTGTACCCACTATATTGATTGACATACCCAATATATTGACTGTACCATTATATTGACTGTGTACCCACTATATTGACTGTACCCATTATATTGACTGTACCCATTATATTGACTGTACCCATTATATTGACTGTACCCACTATATTGACTGTACCCACTATATTGACTGTACCCACTATATTGACTGTACCCATTATATTGACTGTACCCATTATATTGACTGTACCCACTATATTGACTGTACCCACTATATTGACTGTACCCAATATATTGACTTTACCCAATATATTGACTGTACCCAATCTATATTGACTGTACCAACTATATTGACTGTACCCACTATATTGACTGTACCCATTATATTGACTGTATCTATCATATTGACTGTACCAATTATATTCACTGTACTCATTTTATTGACTGTACCCTTTATATTGACTGTACCCACTATATTGACTGTACCCACTATATTGACTGTACCCAATATATTGACTTGATCCAATATATTGACTGTACCCATTATATTGACTGTACCCAATATATTGACTTTACCCACTATATTGACTGTACCCACTATATTGACTGTACCCATTATATTGACTTTACCCATTATATTTACTGTACCCACTATATTTACTGTAACCACTCTATTGACTGGACCACTAAATTGACTGTACCCACTATATTGACTGTACCCACTATATTGACTGTACTCACTTTATTTACTGTACCCACTATATTTACTGTACCCACTATATTGACTGTACCCACTATATTGACTGTACCAACTATATTGACTGTACCCACTATATTGACTGTACCCAATATATTGACTGTACCCAATATATTGACTGTACCCATTATATTGACTGTACCCACTCTATTTGACTGTACCCATTATATTGACTGTACCCACTATATTGACTTACCCACTATATTGACTTACCCATTATATTGACTGTACCCAATATATTGGACTGTACCCAATATATTGACTTTACCCACTATAGTTGACTGTACCCACTTATATGGACTGTACCCACTATATTGACTGTACCCACTTATATTGACGGTAAACCATTATATTGACTGTACCCACTATATTGACTGTACCCACTATATTGACGGTACCCCTATTATTGACTGTACCCCATATATTGACTGTACCCAATATATTGACTGTACCACTCTATATGACTGTACCCAACTATATTGACTGTACCTACGATATTGACCTGTACCAATTATATTGACTTGATCCCCACTCTATTTACTGTACCCATTATATTGACTGTACCCACTATATTGACTGTACCCATTATATTTACTGTACCCACTCTATTGACTGTACCAATTATATTGACTGTACCCATTATATTGACTGTACCCATTATATTGACTGTACCCACTATATTGACTGTACCCACTATATTGACTGTACCCATTATATTGACTGTACCCATTATTTTGACTGTACCCACTGTATTGACTTTACCCACTCTATTGACTGTACCCAATACATTGACTGTACCCATTATATTGACTGTACCCACTCTATTGCCTGTACCCACTATATTGACTGTACCCATTACATTGACTGTACCCACTATATTGACTGTACCCACTCTATTGACTGTACCCACTATATTGACTGTACCCACTATATTGACTGTACCCACTATATTGACTGTATCCACTATATTGACTGTATCCACTATATTGACTGTACCCATTATATTGACTCTACCCACTATATTGACTATACCCACTATATTTACTGTACCCATTACATTGACTGTACCCACTATATTTACCGTACCCACTATATTGACTTTACCCACTATATTGACTGTATCCATTATATTTACTGTACTCACTCTATTTACTGTACCCATATAGTGACTGTACCCACTATATTGACTGTACCCACTATATTGACTGTACCCATTATATTTACTGTACCCACTATATTGACTGTACCCACTCTATTGACTGTACCAATTATATTGACTGTTCCCATTATATTGACTGTGCCCATTATATTGACTGTACCCACTATATTGACTGAACCCATTATATTGATTGTACCCACTATATTGACTGTACCAATTATATTGACTGTTCCCATTATATTGACTGTGCCCATTATATTGACTGTACCCACTATATTGACTGAACCCATTATATTTACTGTACCCACTATATTGACTGTACCCACTATATTGACTGTACCCATTATATTTACTGTATCCGCTATATTGACTGTACCCATTATATTTACTGTACCCACTATATTCACTAAACCCACTATATTTCCTGAACCCACTATATTTGCTGTACTCACTATATTGACTGTACCCATTATATTTACTGTACCCACTATATTGACTGTACCCACTATATTGACTGTACCCACTATATTGACTGTACCCATTATATTGACTGTACCCAATTATATTTACTGTACCCACTATATTGACTGTACCCACTATATATACTGTACCCACTTTATTGACTGTACCAATTATATTGACTGTACCCACTTTATTTACTGTACCCACTATATATACTGTACCCATTATATTGACTGTACCCACTATATTGACTGTACCCATTATATTGACTGTACCCATTATATTGACTGTACCCACTATATTGACTGTACCCATTATATTGACTGTACCCATTATATTGACTGTACCCCCACTTATATATTGACCTGTTTAACCCAATATACATATTGACTGTACACCACTTATATGACTTTACCCCACTATATTGACTGTACCCACTATATTGACTGTACCCACTATATTGACTGTACCCATTATATTGACTGTACCCACTATATTGACTGTACCCATTATATTGACTTTACCCAATATATTGACTTTACCCACTATATTGACTGTACACATTATATTGACTTTACCCACTATATTGACTGTACCCATTATATTGACTGTACCCACTTTATTTACTGTACCCATTATATTGACTGTACCTATCATATTGACTGTACCACTCTATTGACTGTACCCATTATATTGACTGTACCCACTATATTGACTGTACCCACTATATTGACTGTACCCATTATATTGACTGTACCCACTTATATTGACTGTACCCACTATATTGACTGTACCCAATATATTGATTGTACCCATATATTGACTGTACCCATTATATTGACTGTACCCACTATATTGACTGTACCCATTATATTGACTGTACCCACTATATTGACTGTACCCACTATATTGACTGTACCCACTATATTGACTGTACCCACTATATTGACTGTACCCACTATATTGACCGTACCCAATATATTGACTGTACCCAATATATTGACTTTACCCACTATATTGACTGTACCCATTATATTGACTTTACCCACTATATTGACTGTACCCATTATATTGACTGTACCCACTTTATTTACTGTACCCATTATATTGACTGTACCTATCATATTGACTGTACCACTCTATTGACTGTACCCATTATATTGACTGTACCCACTATATTGACTGTACCCACTATATTGACTGTACCCATTATATTGACTGTACCCACTATATTGACTGTACCCAATATATTGACTTTACCCAATATATTGACTGTACCCATTATATTGACTTTACCCACTATATTGACTGTACCCATTATATTGACTGTACCCACTATATTGACTGTACCCACTATATTGACTGTACCCACTATATTGACTGTACCCACTATATTGACTGTACCCACTATATTGACTATACATATTATATTGACTGTACCCACTCTATTGACTGTACCCAATATATTGACTGTACCCACTATATTGACTGTACCCATTATATTGACTGTACCCACTATATTGACTGTACCCACTATATGGACTGTACCCAATATATTGACTTTACCCAATATATTGACTGTACCCATTATATTGACTTTACCCACTATATTGACTATACCCATTATATTGACTGTACCCACTTTATTGACTGTACCCACTATATTGACTGTACCCAATATATTGACTTTACCCAATATATTGACTGTACCCATTATATTGACTTTACCCACTATATTGACTGTACCCATTATATTGACTGTACCCACTATATTGACTGTACCCACTATATTGACTGTACCCATTATATTAACTGTACCCATTATATTGACTGTACCCACTATATTGACTGTACCCACTTTATTGACTGTACCCAATATATTGACTTTACCCAATATATTGACTGTACCCAATCTATATTGACTGTACCAACTATATTGACTGTACCCACTATATTGACTGTACCCATTATATTGACTGTACCCATTATATTGACTGTACCCAATACATTGACTGTATCCATTACATTGACTGTATCCACTATATTGATTGAACCCACTATATTTACTGTACCCACTATATTGACTGTACCCACTATATTTACTGTACCCACTCTATTGACTGTACCCACTATATTGACTGTACCCAATATATTGACTGTACCCATTACATTGACTGTACCCACTCTATTGACTGTACCCACTATATTGACTGTACCCACTATATTGACTGTACCCACTATATTGACTGTATCCACTATATTGACTGTATCCACTATATTGACTGTACCCATTATATTGACTGTACCCACTATATTTACTGTACCCATTACATTGACTGTACCCACTATATTTACCGTACCCACTATATTGACTGTATCCATTATATTTACTGTACTCACTCTATTTACTGTACCCATTATATTGACTGTACCCACTATATTGACTGTACCCATTATATTTACTGTACCCACTCTATTGACTGTACCAATTATATTGACTGTACCCATTATATTGACTGTACCCATTATATTGACTGTACCCACTATATTGACTGTATCCATTATTGACTGTATCCCACTATATTGACTGTACCCACTATATTTACTGTACCCACTATATTGACTGTACCCACTATATTTACTGTACCCACTCTATTGACTGTACCCACTATATTGACTGTACCCAATATATTGACTGTACCCACTACATTGACTGTACCCACTCTATTGACTGTACCCACTATATTGACTGTACCCACTATATTGACTGTACCCACTATATTGACTGTACCCACTATATTGACTGTATCCACTATATTGACTGTATCCACTATATTGACTGTACCCATTATATTGACTGTACCCACTATATTTACTGTACCCATTACATTGACTGTACCCACTATATTTACCGTACCCACTATATTGACTTTACCCACTATATTGACTGTATCCATTATATTTACTGTACTCACTCTATTTACTGTACCCATTATATTGACTGTACCCACTATATTGACTGTACCCACTATATTGACTGTACCCATTATATTTACTGTACCCACTATATTGACTGTACCCACTCTATTGACTGTACCAATTATATTGACTGTTCCCATTATATTGACTGTGCCCATTATATTGACTGTACCCACTATATTCACTGTACCCACTATATTGACTGTACCCATTATATTGACTGTACCCATTATATTGACTGTACCCACTGTATTGACTTTACCCACTCTATTGACTGTACCCATTATATTGACTGTACCCACTCTATTGCCTGTACCCACTATATTGACTGTACCCATTATATTGACTGTACCCACTATATTGACTGTACCCATTATATTGACTGTACTCATTATATTGACTGTACCCACTCTATTGACTGTACCCACTATATTGACTGTACCCATTATATTGACTGTACCCATTATATTGACTGTACCCACTATATTGACTGTACCCATTATATTGACTGTACCCATTATATCGACTGTACCCACTATATTTACCGTACCCATTACATTGACTGTACCCACTATATTTACCGTACCCACTATATTGACTTTACCCACTATATTGACTGTATCCATTATATTTACTGTACTCACTCTATTTACTGTACCCATTATATTGACTGTACCCACTATATTGACTGTACCCACTATATTGACTGTACCCATTATATTTACTGTACCCACTATATTGACTGTACCCACTCTATTGACTGTACCAATTATATTGACTGTTCCCATTATATTGACTGTGCCCATTATATTGACTGTACCCACTATATTGACTGTACCCACTATATTGACTGTACCCATTATATTGACTGTACCCATTATATTGACTGTACCCACTGTATTGACTTTACCCACTCTATTGACTGTACCCATTATATTGACTGTACCCACTCTATTGCCTGTACCCACTATATTGACTGTACCCATTATATTGACTGTACCCACTATATTGACTGTACCCATTATATTGACTGTACTCATTATATTGACTGTACCCACTCTATTGACTGTACCCACTATATTGACTGTACCCATTATATTGACTGTACCCATTATATTGACTGTACCCACTATATTGACTGTACCCATTATATTGACTGTACCCATTATATCGACTGTACCCACTCTATTGACTGTACCCACTATATTGACTGTACCCACTGTATTGACTGTACCCACTATATTGACTGTACCCATTATATTGACTGTACCCATTATATTGACTGTACCCACTCTATTGACTGTACCCACTCTATTGACTGTACCCACTATATTGACTGTACCCATAATATTGACTTTACCCACTATATTGACTGTACCCACTTTATTTACTGTAACCACTCTATTGACTGTACCCACTATATTGACTGTACCCACTATATTGACTGTACCCATTATATTGACTGTACCCACATCATTGACTGTACCAATTATATTGACTGTTTTAAGATTTAAGGTACTATGCACTTTTACATTTTATCAACAATCTGTTAATCTCTAAGTCACGGTGAATCTAAGTCGATAATAATCACGCCTAAATTAACCAGGAATCGACACCTTGATCAGTACACTATGTCCACCGTCAAACGGTTTCTCCCCGATATATCGGCAAATCTAAATTACATAAACTTCCCCAATATTGGATACCATCGAGATGATATTTTATATACTTATAAATTATACATGTCCCCCCTACCGGCTGACGTGTCACCTCTAGATAGGTGATCGCCCACTAAACGTTCTCCTGTCCTGCCAGACGTATTGCAATATAACCTACTTATGACAGCTAAACAACTCTCATTGTTTGCTGCGTTTTATTCATGAAATCTCATTTTTAGCAGCTTTTAGTCCGCCTCATCTCGTGACTTGACGTCCCGTCTGGGTCTCGTCTGTAACGAGAACATGTCCTTTGTGGATACATATGCAAATGTTGAGTTGACAATATTGCAATATGATGTATGTATATCTGACGGTTGTCGTGGCACGCCTGGCAACCCAATCATGTCTGCAAGGGTTATACAGTATATATGTATTTTGTGGATTGTAGAATTTGTTTATCATTTCCAAAATGATCAAGTAAGTCTTTATAAAAAACATATCGTCAGCCGAAAACAAACGGTATCCCTCATACATTTAATATTTAATCTGATTTTACTTTTCCATTACAAAAGAAATAGATGAAGGTTTATTCTGGGTTTTTTTTCTTGAAGAATGGACCATGCTCCACTTTGGTTTTTTATGGAAAACCAAATAATAGTATCATCCTTCTGTTCTGCTAACATATTCATGGCTTCTCCATATTTTGATTTTACAGAACATTTTTAACTTGACATACTGAAAATTTGGTCTCAAATGATTAATCTGAATTCCAAACATTTTTTGTTTGATGCGAAAAGCTCATTATGAAAAATGCAAACATACACGTTAAAAACATTGCGAAAACGAGCCGAGTTCACTTTTTCAATTACATTTACAATTAAAGAATTAAATTGGTACGGGAATTCTAGATCTCCTTTCATAGGCATAGTGCACAAAACATCAAATATTTTTATAGAGAGCTTAATATATTTTCAGTAGATGATCATACTTTCGTTGCTAATTTGTATTTAACAAAGACACCCATTTACAATATCTCAGTAAGCGAGTTAGCCATTTCCTCTGTTGAATATAAACGGACTCTTTTGGCATACAAAGGATCGTGGCGCAAACAAGTAGTCTATGTATTACATATAAGCATCGCCAATCAATCACTTCCTTCGGCTGTCCGCTGGGTCTGAATGAAGTTTTGTTTGTGTATTGACGTGTACTAATCTCTTGTTTATTATCCTAAAGAAGTAGAACACACAAAATAACTATACTATACAAAATGAGGACGGTCCGGTGGACTGAGAGACCAAGTCGTCATTGACGATATGGGATTCACTCAGTAGTAGTTGGGTAGACAGTGTAGCTGTTTCAGACATTCTATATGTATATGGTATTCAATCCAATATTGGCACTTGAATATGATTGTCAAGAGGTAGGGTTATTTAAAATAATGCTGTCATTGCCATGCCAACATACATATCGCTACAAAATCTAGACGTGTATCTTCCCCACCAACCTCGTGTTGGTATCCGAAAAGAAGAACAGTTCTTTTTATACTAGCTAATTTTATATAATATATTATATTTTTATATAATATATGTATATATATAATATATCATACTAAGTGAAGATTTTAATATTAGATTATTGTTTAAGGCAGAAAAAGTTATCGCGATTCATCAGCTAAAACTGATAGATATAAAATTGATTTTTTCGCAAAATAAGGCCATAAAACGTCATTTCTCTAATATCCCACTTATTTTACTGAAGCTATGTTATATAAAGGAGAGATCAGTGATGATTGCCAACCATTATTTAACCAGAAAGCAAATACACAGCACTATGGCCGATCGACAATACCTTAACTTGACCTACCTTGCACGACATTTTACACTTGATTTCAAATTGTCTGTTAACAATATACTGATCTGTAAAATAAACATAAACAACTTAGATTCTACAACAAAAAGCCGAACGTGTTTATCTTAACATTTTACTAACAAGAGCACTTCAGCAGATACACGTTTTATTCTATTTAGGGGAGGTTTTTTTCAGGTTGATTTCTTTTAGATTTGGTCTCGTTAGGTAATTCTTGTTGTTGTTAAAGGCGATTTTTCGTTTTGTAATACTTTGGTTTTTGGTATTTTATGTACATGTCGCTGTCTGTATGGGAACACTGTCATGTTGCCTTTCTTTTAGCTTTGGCATGGTTTGTCTCCTGTCGCTGTCTGTATGGGAACACTGTCATGTTGCCTTTCTTTAAATTTTGGTATGGTATGTTCCCTGTCGTTTTCTGTATGGCAACACTGTCATGTTGCCTTTCTTTTAGCTTTGGTATCATTCGATTCCTCTTTGTGTCTGTATGGAAAAACTGTCATGTTGCCTTCCTTTTAGTGTTGGATTGTTTGTGTCCTGTCGTTGTTTGTTGGGAACACCTCATGTTGTCTTCCTTTTAGTTTTGGTATGATCTGTTCCATGTTGTTGTCTGTATGGGAACACTGTCATGTTGCCTTTCTATTAGTTTTGGTATCATTTGATCCCTGTTATTTTCTCTTTCCTCTCAGCCTGGAAGACATCAATATAATACACTTGTCTGTGTTAATGTGCGATATCTCCTCCCCCGTATGCCACATTTGCTCCCCTATGAAAAATGACACACATTGTTATTGTTGTTTTATTGCTTTTGTCTATCAGCCATGCCGTCTCAAAACAGAACACGACATTTAATATCAATAAGATAGTATCTGCACTGGGATGCTACAATAGGACATCTGAAGGGTCAGAGGGTCGTGTTTCGACCGTGTCTGTACAAGCAGGGCTAACTAAGTTAGCTCTCTTCTGATGTCCTGCAAATTCGGTAGAACGGTCCCTAATGGGGCCATGTATTCTGCCGGGACGGGGCAGCGAGATACAAGCTCAGATACGGCACACGCCAATTCCGCAAGTCAAATGCAGCACTGGGCGTACACATGATGCTGTCTCCATGCACTGACAACTGCTGTCAAAGTAGAAATTTCCCTCTCCGTAAAGACAGACGAGTGTGGGTCTGTATTGCAGCCTGTCGCATACAGGGAATTAATTGTACACAGACACACATATCCACAAAATGAAAATTAACTACAGTAGACCCTAAACTTAATTAAACTCCATCATAAAACTGTTCCGACTTTTTATATGACAAATTAGTGATGCTAAGGACAGCTTAAGGTGTTGGTGGCATTGACAATTTCCTATATGTGTAGAACGATACTTTATAAGTATAACTCGACCTTTATCTAAAGATGATCACTGCAATCCAATGTTATTAACACGGCGACTACACGCCCGTGGGAATCGTCCAATATGGCCAACACACTGTGTCGACAAATATTGGCTGGAATTATTAGCGCTCTTCAGTTTCTCTTGAGCAGGCAAACCTATCGGTGCCTTATTGATCCGGGTAGGTTTTATATTGATACTACAAGTTGATGTGATAGAACTCAACACGTCCACCGTTTACAGATCAAATAGGTGATTTAATAGTTGATTTCTCCTTAGTATTGTAGCACGCACAAGTACAACTGAGGATGTCATAAATCAGTTTACCTATTAACACTGTTTGTAAGCAAGGCTCATTTCATCGAGCTTTGGTCAATGGCATCACCATGATCGCGTCCTTGATAAGCGTATCATGTGACCGAATCATTATCAATCACATGATACATCATGTGATTGAAAACTGTTGTTACAAGATGCGATGAGGTCACCGGAACTTTCTCTCTGGGGACGTTGATTGAACTATCAAAGTGAACGGACTTTTTTATGCTAACCTCGTCACTTGTTTGGTTGACTTTAGTTAGCTGTAAGTAGATCGAGTCTCCCAAATGTCTGCCTTTTATCAGGGTAAGATAGCAATGTCATCCGGCTAAGATATTATCTCAACCTCTTCGCTTCCGTACAAATCATATTAGAGGAATACTTCATCATTTTTTAAAAATATATATGGAATTACATTAGAGAATTAATAATCCAACCGGATTTGAGATTTATTACGTCATTGGAAATCAATATCGCTGTACAAAGATACAAATACGGGCTTGTTTGCATGGCTTTGATTACTGAACGTAAAAAAATATTTGCATGCTGTGATACAAATATAATAATTCGTTCATATCTTACGTTTTGGTCTCTAGCATTACCAACGACACTAGAAAGACAAAGCAGGTGTGTGGTACATTAATCACTTTATTGGCATATACTTAATTGCAATTAAATGTGTAATTCGGGTGTGTATGAGACGTGTTTGTGAGGGAGTGTATGTGAGGTGTGTGTGTGATGTGTTTGTGAGGGTGTGTATGTGAGGTGTTTTTGAGGGTGTGTATGTGAGGTGTTTGTGAGGGTGTGTATGTGAGGTGTTTGTGAGGGTGTGTATGAGAGGTGTTTGTGAGGGTGTGTATGTGAGGTGTTTGTGAGGGTGTGTTTGTGAGGGTGTGTATGAGAGGTGTTTGTGAGGGTGTGTTTGTGAGGGTGTGTATGTGAGGTGTTTTGAGGGTGTGTATGAGAGGTGTTTTGAGGGTGTGGTTGTGAGGGTGTGTTTGTGAGGGTGTGTATGGAGGTTGTGATGGTGAGGGTGTGTTTGAGGGTGTTTGTGAGGTGTGTTTGAGGGTGTGTGATGTTGTGTGTTTGAGGGTTGTTTGTGAGGTGTGTTGAGAGGTGTGTTGTGGGGTGTGTTTGGGTTGTTTGTGAGGGTGTGTTTGTGAGGGTTGTTGTTGGTGTAGTGGTTTTGTGAGGGGTGTTTTGATTTGAGGGTTTGAGTGTGGTTTGATGGGTGTGTTGGATGGTTTTGAGGTTTGGTGTTTGTGTGTGTGTTTGAGGTTTTTGGTGTTTGAGGTTTTGTGAGTGTTTTGGTGTTGTTTTGAGGGTGTTTGTGAGTGTTTTTGTGAGGTGTTTATGTTTTGCGGGTGTTTGCGTGTTTTTGTAGGTGTGTTTGTAGGTGTTGTTTGTGGTGTGTTGTTGAGGTGTGTATGTGAGGTTGTTTTTGTGGGTTGTATTGGTGTTTGTGAGGGTTGTTCTGTGAGGTGTTTTGGGGTGTGTGTTGTGTGTTGTGAGGGTGTATTGGGTGTTTGTGAGGTGTTTGTTGTTGGAGGTGTTTTGAGGTGTGTTTTGTTAGAGTGTTTGGGGGTGTGTTGTGAGGTGTTTTTGGGGTGTTATGTGGGGTGTTTTTGAGGGTGTTTTAGTTTGTGAGTTTTGTAGGTGTTTGTGAGGGTGTTATTGAGTGTTTGTGTTGTTGTGAGGTGTTTTTGAGGTGTTTTGGTTTTGTAGGGTGTGTTATGTGAGGTGTTTTGAGGTGTGTTGTGAGGTGTTTGGGTGTTTTGGGTGTTTTGCGGGTGTATGAGGTTTTGTGAGGGTGTTTGAGGTGTTTTGGTTTGGGGTGTTAGGGTGTTTTGAGGTGTTTTGAGGGTGTTGTGTGAGGGTGTTTGTGAGGTGTATGGAGGGTGTGTAGAGGGGTGTTTGTAGGGTGTGTATGTGGGTGTTGTGAGGGTGTGTCTGTGAGGTGTTTGTGAGGGTGTGTTTGTGAGGGTTTGTGAGGGGGTGTTTGTGAGGGTGTGTCTGTGAGGTGTTTGTGAGGGTGTGTATGTGAGGTGTTTGTGAGGGTGTGTTTGTGAGGGTGTGTATGTGAGGTGTATGTGAGGGTGTGTCTGTGAGGTGCTTGTGAGGGTGTGTTTGTGAGGTTGTGTATGTGAGGTGTATGTGAGGGGTGTGTCTGTGAGGTGTTTGTGAGGGGGTGTGTATGTTGAGGTGTTTGTGAGGTGGTGTTGTGAGGTGTTGTCAGAGGGGTGTGTATGTGAGGTGTGTTTGTGAGGGTGTGGGGTCTGTGAGGTGTTTGTGAGGGGTGTGTATGTGAGGTGTTTGTGAGGGTGTGGTCTGTGAGGGTGTGTTTGTGAGGGTGTGTTTGTGAGGGTGTGTATGTGAGGTGTATGTGGGGTGTGTTGAGGGTGTGTCTGTGAGGGTGTGTATGTGAGGTGTGTTTGTGGTTTGTTGTGGGGTGTGTCTGTGCGTGTTTGTGGGGGGTGTTTGTGCGGGTGTGTCTGTGCGGTGTCTGTGGGGGTGTTGTCTGGGGGTGTCTTGCGGGTGTGTCTGTGCGGGTGTGTTTTTTCGGGTGTGTCTGTGCGGTGTTTGTGCGTGTGTGTTTGTGAGGGTGTGTTTGTGGGGTGTGTATGTGAGGGTTTGTATGTGAGGTGTTTGTGAGGGTGTGTATGTGAGGGTGTGTATGTGAGGTGTGTTTGTGAGGGTGTGTATGTGAGGGTGTGTTTGTGAGGTGTTTTGAGGGTGTGTATGTGAGGATGTTTTTTTGTGTGTTTTTTTTTTTTCTTCTTTTGAACAATCCGATTTAGTTGCAAAAGGAGATACCAACAAGAACAACAAAAAATCCGTCCAGAAGAAGTATATCAATGGATCATGGTCAAGTCGTCGTCAGAGCCTAATGAAAACCTACTTACTGGTGTGTGTAGCATTGAACATGGATGCATGTCATGATCGCTAACGTGCCTGTTACGTAGGAAGCTAATGGGCCGGCGTAAGTATACATAGGTAATTAAACACTGGCCGCCACATGCTAGCGGACTAATGGTAAGTAATTGCTGGTCTCACGGACGGAGAACCCTTAATCTAAACCATCCCTTCAAATAGACCAGATTTGTCAATCCTTAGTCTGTGTGTAATCGGAAATAATCTCACCACATCAGGTTATCTCAATATATTTTGTTGAACAATTGGTGTTTAACACACAAACATATCGGATATTAAGTATCTTTATAAATAAGAATTGCAAAATATAGTATATATATAGATATATATTTATATCAAAAAGTACACGTTACGCCACCATTACAAAACTATTTTGATTTCGCGATATAGGAACTGATAGTTTATAGCGTCAACAGTCATCCACACTGTTTTCTCCTGGTATATTTCTAATACATAAAACGGAATAGAGATTATCCGGGCGGCTCGTTTGAATAGGGGATATTGTTCATATCTGTGAGAATGTGTCACTTCACTTAAAAGGACAGCCGGGATTCATTGAAATAAGTCCATATCGGCTTGCGCCATCTGGTATAGACCACACATGTGCTTTATGAATTGGATCGATTTAGATTTCTCTCCGATGTAACAAGTGGTCATGTACGTGTCCGAGAATATACAAAAGACTAAGCCCCGCCCGTCGCCCGGGAGGTCTCACGTCAGCCTCTGTAGCTCACTATCGCAAGTCTACGGTAGTTCAGACTCCCTCGCTGTTGATACACACGGAGATACTTGGTCCGTTAGAAACACGATACAAAAAGAATGGTAAAGGGTTTTGCATATACTCGTCTGTTTTATCGTTTGGTACTCGTTTGTCTCGTGGTTCGCACGCGCAGTGTATTGATCGCCGCGCATGCCAGAAAATAAGTCAACCACGCAAAGACAGGAAAAGGAGCGAGGTTCGGAACTAAATATTAGCTAAAGAATTCCGGTTATTGTAGTCAAGCTCCATGAAGAAAATAACTTGCAACTGATAATAACACACCAAAAAATTGTCCGTTTAAGAACAATCGATAGTCGATGGGAGTTCCTTTTGATGTCACACAACACTGAGCTCTCATTGTGACCATTCCTTCAATCCATATCATGCAAGTCTTTGAGAATGTAAATATTACGAGCAAAAAGTCAATTGAAATTCACTCAAGCTGAAGTTGTCAATACGAAGATCGTGAGCGTATCAATGAACACAAATTTCCTAGGCCTATTCCCCGTGTTTGTATTTGTATGTGAGATTGATTGCCATGTGTTAGCTGTCCCATAGAACATAGACCTCGTGCTTACTGTTATATCTGGCTTGGGCGGCAAATCATTTAATAAAGATATTAACCATATCATGGAATCCATTTGTATTGATATTTCGTGAAGATATATTCATGCATATATATATATATATATATATATAAGTTTTATTTTAAGATATATATAATATATATATGTGTTTTATCTTAAGTTACATATATAGGTTTTATTTTAACTTATATCGTGAGTATAATCTATTCTACAATTCTGCATTATGTCTGGGACATTTAATCTGGCGTTGCTCACCTGTGTGAACTGATTAAGTGACTAGCTATGATAAATATTAAAGTTGTTAAAATGAGCCGGTTTTTATTGTACACGTGTTACTAGAGAGCTGTAATGGCAGCTGACGAACGTGAAATATATTTACCACAGTCGGAGTATTAATATCAACACGGAGTTCTCGCCCATCTTTGTTGTTACATTTGTGTGCGGTACTTTAAAAAGACATATTGTGGAGGTAGGATGTGGCAACAGACGCGATAGGTGTACACTATAATTAACGTGGAATAGATCAGGTATCGGGCTGGAACCACCGACTCAGCACGTGCTGCAGATTTAATACCCATCACGTCCACAAGCACGGTAGATAGCGCAAGAGATTTCACAACTTTCAAAAGTCAAAAGAAGTCGTTATCTGTTGCTTGCAGTGATGATAAGAGTCAAACAAACCGTGTGCAGTTACAAAATTTGAGTGCGACGCACCAAAACACCTTGTTTAATTAAAAACTAAAAATCTCATCAAAGTTCATAATGATTGTATATATGTTGTTTGTATTTAATTAGTTGCGTCGCCCACGGAGAGACAGAGTAAAGCTGGGCGTCCCTCGTTAGCAGTGGCGTGGTACCCGTCCGCTCAGCCTTGCCTGGGTCAGTATAGGCCTAGCAGGCCGTGATGTGAGGAACGCTGTACTTATGTCAAAATATCAAACAATCGGAGGGAATAAACAGCGACAGCAGGCTACACGTGGATAGGAATACACAGAGGAGAAGGAGGCTCCACAAACCCCTCCTTACATACACTTACAATCGTATCAAACTTCACCGGGTTACTTCATCGGATTTAATTCAATATTAGCGCTGCTCCCATACGCGAGGAGACCAAGTCTAGGCCGGCAGTGTTTAGGAAATTATACTAACTCGTTGCTTTTTAAACATCTAGAAGTCAGAGAAATCATATTACTGGTGACGGATATTGGTCTCCCACTAAATCAGCAGGAATCTGCTTCAGACCTCTGTGTGGACATGTCGGATAATTAAAACCTCGGCATTATAAAGGATTGGTATTCCAATATCGAGATATGTGAATGACACAGAGGGTGCTATAGTTTGTATAGAGGGTCACCAAGGTAGGCCACCTAGACCTACCCAGAGTACATGTTTCGGTGGTACGGTCAAGGTCGAGGGCAGTGACGAAGGAATAGTTCTGTGACGTAGAACACTAGTTGTGTAACATTGACATATTGTGCTAAGAAACATGGAATACTCAAGACTGCTGTTGGGACTGACCACCTTCCTCGTGGTTCTGACCGGATGTAGTACTGGACAAGAACCACCAGCAGAGAAACTTCTCCATAGCAACCTGTTAGTGAATGGCAGGTACAGCAAACTCATCCGTCCTTCCGGTACCGACGGAAACAGTAGCGTCCAGAAGCTGACGGTCAAACTGGGCATGCGCCTTACACAACTTCTCAACATGGTAAGTACTTTCCTGGTTTATTTTTGAGTTCTGTTAATGGATCCTTGTGTAAACATGCCTTTAAGTTAAGGATCATATTTCTCGGGCTGATTAAATACGTTTAAACCACACGTATTCCTGCTCTTTCTTTGAGGCTGAATTATCTATGATTTGGTCCAGTCTTATTAAGGTAGTTTGGTTGTGATTCGTGTCATGAAATAACTCTTACCCCAATTTGCTTTAAAAACTACGATTTGTATTCCCAACATTTGACTTGTGTTTGAATGAATATTCATTGAAGAAATAAGCCATCGCTGTACACTTAAGTGTCCTTTTTGGCGAACTATTAATATAATTAAAGTTTATGTATAAACATAATTTAACAATGAAACATTTGTTTCTTTGCCTCGTGTGAAACTTAGAACAGTCTTCATGAATCTGTGTAGATAATTTGCTTGATTTAAGGAGTTCAACGTCCTCGCAATAGCTTGGGTTGTGTGAGGAAGGGTGTCGAGAAGACACCTTGAAAGTGTGTAGAAATGGTTGTTACACAGTTTGATTATGTGAGCCTAATCTATTTTTGTTCGTACTATGATAAAACTTTCTCGGGTTTAAATATAAGCAGTATGTAGGAGGTCCTAGGGGAAGCAAGTCATACTACCCCTTATCTTAATACCGAACAAGCTTATTCTTTAACTATTATTAAATAAAATATAAGCATACAATATAGAGTCATGTTTAATCGGTATGCATGGTAGATTAAAAACTAATCAAGTCGTTCGAAAGTTTATTCAGAAAGGTATGTCCCGGCAGGCTGTTAAATAAATCAAGTGTGTGTGTTAGTTGTTTATCGGGAGAACCGTACCAGGGTTCCGTTAACTCTACACACAACAATGAACCTTTGTTTTGTTTGCATAGAGATATGCTATTTTTCACATATGTGCTATTTTTATGCCAGCAGCGAAATAAGTTTGTTTTAACATTAGTATTAAAAACGCATTCTCCTAACATAAGGGTCGTTATCATCAGCGCTGATAGCGTTACGGCACACAAGATATAGCAACATCAAACTTAAGTGTCTGTATCATACCTACCTGGTACATACTATACGGAACTTCACACAACAACATACATATACAACGTATACATCTCCTACTACTTTGATGTTTACAAATATTTAGAGAATGCCATTTAAGAACCAATTACGATGTTTAAAAAACACTAGAAAGTTAAATATACTTGCACGTGTGTGTCGTAAGTATTCAAAATGCAACCATGCAACCACGAGGAGTAGTGGTTTATTGCGGTGCCATGATTTGTTATCAAGGTTTTTATCTCCATACGCCTTGTCTTTAGATAGAAATGTATAGTATTTGTCTATTGATAATATACCTGTAGTGGATGTCCATACTCTGTGCAGTATCAAAAAAGCATATGTTTTGCGCCAAATTTCTCTTCGACTATGCTTTAAAAGTCTTCTATATACCTAATCTGTCTTACTGCACAGCAAATGCATGAATATGGAGGAAATGACCGTTTGTTTATCTTATATGTATGAAAATATATTTATTTTTTCGCTGAACAACCATTAAATAAATCTACCAAGCTAACATGTCATTATACACAAATAACAGCAATAATTTTCCTTTGCAAATAGTCAAATGTTCGGGTATTTCCGTCATGATTTACATGATGTAAGGCTTACACCTTTTGACGGAAACTCCCGAAGATTTCCGTTCGATATTGTTGGAAGTCTGTAAACTCATAATAGCTGTTCCTAAACTTAATGGAAAGGTTACTTCCACATAGAAAAAAAAAGAAATGATATTTTGATGTTACATGTAAATAATATATTTAAATGTTTAACACTGTTCAAATATTTTATCCAAGAAGCAATACCTCACGATTGCACACCATCGATTTGATCGAATATAACAGTGCTGAATTGTGATCAACCATTAACGTCTGACAGGTATCTGACATATATATGTAAGAATACGACAACCAGAAGCCGATGGCAACTTGAGTTTCTTTTATATATAGTGAAGGCAGGTAATAAAGGATTTAGCTAGATATGAAACATCACAGCATCCGTAGCTTTGAGCGGGAGAAACCAAATACGGCGACAAAACGAGTCTGATTTCACACGTACAAAAATATCTTTAAGGCAGAATTGTGTTTACATCACATACCAATTGCATGTTTACCGTTAAATACGCTTTTGTAAGATTGTTGATTGTTATTACGGAATACAAAAATAAAAGGAAAGCTCAATGCTAATGAAGGAGAGTCATAACAGGTTATTTCAAACAGAAACAAATTTCATGTTAGTATATTCAGGATAAATTACCCCAATGTGTACACACAACTGTTAATAAACAACCACTAAGCATGCAACCACACAATTAAGGGAGTCTCGTTTATTAATTTAACGCGTCAAGAAAGGTTTGGTACTTTAAAGGAAATGTTTATAAAGAGTATCGAACCATACTTTTATAAGGAATTTTATGACAGCTGTTCTATATAAAAAAATAATTTTCACTAAATTGCCCATTCAAAAATATATTTCAATACATATTGCGAAAATGGTGAAGTGAACATTAATATCATTGATCAAAATCGTGCACAGTAATGATGTTAATGGCTTCCTACACCGTAGGAGAAAGAGTGTACACTAAATTAGTATATGTAATGGAAAAACAAATAGTGCAACTATTATGATTTGTGCCGAACACCAAGCTGAGTGCAGATTTGATAAGATACTCTATTTACAATTAACAATCATCAAAGACAAAAAGCAACAACATGTATTCTTACTGTGAAATTAATAAAACGAGCTTTTCTATCCGTCATGATTATGATTATGTTCTGTACATGTAATTATATAACATACAAAAACGTTCTTACGTAATCCCAAGTACCACAGTGCCAGGCGAAAACTTGGGAAAAGGGTTTAAGAGATCTATACAAATGTATTTAAGGATTGTCATCGTTAGAAATATTCCAGGCATATAAGCACAGTTTAACATTATATAGGTAGACGAGGAAGCGACCTTAGCATTATAATATTGACATGTGTGGAGAAATGTTTTATATAAATTAATAATTCTTGGAATTAGATGATAATTAATCACAGCATGCGATGGAGTCTATAGTTAATAGTAATATCACTACTGATGTGGTATACTGAACAGAAACCGACGGCGTATCTTACAAGATATATCCCCGACTTCAAATCCGAGGATGGAACACTTCAATACTACCGCCATAAGTAAAAGATGATTGTATTTCCTCGACAAAATTTGACAGATTTGTAGAAATGTCAAAGTAGGAACTTTAGTTTGTAGATTTTAATTGTTTTATAAAAGTTACGACGGCAAAACTTGATTAAAAATACATTGATGAAGTGTGTTCACTTAACATTCACTCGGTTGGGTATAAGTGAACGAAAGTTTTGAGTAGGCTGGCTATATCCATTAAATTGTTTTTGGTGTACTTGCTTTCAATAATGTAACCCGATTGATTTGTCCTTATTAGGCGTAACAAAATCGCGTGGTGTACGTGCATGAGGTTTTGGTAGAAATAGCACATTACTAGGTGCCAATATCACGTGGTGTAGTAAAATATATGGTAAAATATATACGATATCACGTGATTATCAGTTGTGCCTCATGATTTAAATAGTCAATCAATCAATCAATTTTGTTTATTTATGTGTCATATATCATAATTACATTGTACAAGTATATAGTTACATAGTATAAAACATAGTTTAATATCGTGGATAAATCATCTTAACCATGATAAGATATAAATGTTGATATTCTGAAAAAGAACTGTTACAATAATATATACTTTTTTAGATAATAAAACCAATCACAAATTACAATCCAGAGAGCAGGTGATTGGGACAGCTCCTACCTACCAAACTCACTGAAATCGTACTACCATATACAAAGACAATTATTGCATAAAATCACATTATATCTTTTAAAGTAGTATTGAATAAAATAAATAAATAAGTATAATGAATATATATATATAAGTATGCATAAAAGTATAAGTTTCTTGCTCTACATAGTAGTGAAATTTAGTTTCCCGAGGGTTAGGGAGAGCCCTACCAGCGAGGTGTGCTAAATTCACTCTAAGCTAGATACAACTAACGTTAATCATGGTTATAGACTATTACATTGGTTTTCTCCAGGGTTTCAGGTTCCCTTCCATAGTAAGACCCCTTCAAATAAGAGTGCCTTAATAAAAATAAATATATCTTGTTCCGCAATTGTTGTAAATAAAGTCTACATTTTTAAGAGGCGATTAGATGATGCTAAAAATAACTGTTAAATCGTATAAAAGGCCCGGTTACATTTTCAGATATAAAGCTTGGATAAATTTATCTTGTGTCTGCTGTAGAGCTCTTTCAGGCTAAAGAATTAATATAATCCTTAGATACAACCCAAACCTAAGATTTCTCGTTTCTCCAAGTATTGGAAATAACTGATACAGAGGAAGCTTTCTAAGGAAGCAATTTAAACAAGCTTAACTAAGAAATAATAAGACTATTCCAATGCATATCAGCACCATTCTAATAGCATCATTTCAGTAAAACTAAGAGTAACGCGTATGGACATCTCCCTAGTTCTCGTGCAGAGCTAAATGCATGTTTCCTGGCGAGACGTAGTGACCTATCTCAGAGGATCTCTAAACAAGAAACGATTCTCTACCATTGGTTAGATGACGGAATCATTTATAATCAAACTCCTTACAAACAAAATATCAATGCCAGTTACACAAGAATACAATGTGTGGTTTTATAAACACAGTCCTCAAACAAGAATATAAAAGTCAGATGAATTGCGGTAGATGTTTGTCGATGAGGAGCAGACAATTTGATGATATCCATACTATTGTTTAGTGAAAAGGATGTCTCAATGTTTCAAGATAAATATGAAATGTGTCTCTCTGCGTCAATACTCCAAATCAAATATGTTACATAAAGAGGATTTGGGTAGCCTATTTATGTCAGACATTGTCTGTGCATCAAACTGTGCGCCAATGTTCATATGTTTCCGATTAAAACGTATCAATGAACACTATGGATGGAACACGTGTTTTCCGGCATTACATCTGGCGCTGAGGCATGAATGAAAGGAATGTTTCGAATTTCCTCAAACAATTCATATTCAGCCATTATATTAAGATTGGATTTACAATGGAGACGATCCATTTTATGCTTAATTAGTTATGGGTGCACGTAAAACAGCAACTATTTATAGAGGCAACTGTTTGGTATACATACACACACGCGCGCGCGAGCGAACTGACAAGAGAGACGCGGGAGGGGGCCTCTTCTTGTCGTCTCCCTCGTTTATTTTCCCCACTAGATTAGTTTTTGCTCACCTTTCTTCCTGCATTTCCAGAAACAAATTGCCGAGATAATGTCAGCCGTTATTCGTGGTAATCTTTACACGTGCGCGTAGCCGTCAGTCCCGCCGACTTGCGTGGCGGGATGGGTGTTTCTTTGCAGTTAGAAAAAACGCGAACATTTGATTAATGTTGTCTTAGACATGTTGTAGTGTTTCTCTGATTGATTCAAACACATGTATTGTTGAAACAATAAACTTGTGCTATCGAGCACAAATTGCAACAACATAGCAATAATCCATTGGCTGTTTACAGACATAACAGATTTAGATATTAAAACATCACCGAGCACTCCTACAGACACATGTTTAAAGTTTATTGAAGGAATTATTATTAAAAACAATTGAGATAAAGATGGAAACACATCAATCGCAGACTTTTAACAGGTGTCATGACTCGGACGCTAAAGAAATGGAAGCTTATTTTAACAAATCTTGTTTTTAACTGAAAACTTAAAGATACGCATACTTGTAGGAGTGGATTGGCTACAATTTGTTCTTAAAATCGGCTTTAATGACCGATAAGGATGATAAATGCTGGCAAATGTTTGTTTCCTTTCCTAATTTTTTTTAGTGTTGAATAAGGAGAGTTCTTTCCAAAAGACACTAAAAATTCCGTATTTTTTCCAAAAACAGCCAAACATATCTCTACGTTAATAGGTGATCGTATGGGAACAGTCAATTTGTTATAAACGTTTAACTATTGGATGCATTTAAAGAAATTATTTTAAAACCTAAATATGGCGTTCTTACCCAACAAGTAATCACTCTTTATGAAAAATGAGAAGAAACTCCATCCGATAGATAACTGAACTTGTTACCAGTTTACTATAAGCTTATTTGTAAGTCAGTTGGAGAAACAATAAAGATGTTATATTTGTTTCTGATTAACAAAAAAATGAAGTTCACGGTATCCATAAGGTGGGTAGAGAGGTCAATACTATTATGCAACTGTATTACAGGTTTGGTTAGAATAGCATTGAATCTTTTTGAGAGACTATGCTTAACACCAGAATTTAAAGTCTAGATTCCCAGGATCCTTAATTCAAATAATAAAACCATAATTTTGCATTCGCGATATTCCGTGGCAGGCGACACAAAAGCTAAATGGCTTGCTCCTCTGAAATTGCTTCCTGTAATACAACACTGTCAAATTGTTAAAATTAAAACCGTTAAATTTCATTGTTTTTTAGCCGTCGATTTATGGAAGCGCTCTACAACAGAAATGGAAATGAATGTCACCTTTAAAATATGAATTTAGAAGAAGATACTTAATATACCAATTAAGAAGATTAATTTCTTCGGCTGCACAACGTTATTGACAATTGCTTACAAAGTCATTCAAATGCCAACGTTTAGGATGACACCAAATGAATCACAACTAAAAAAGAAACAGTTTGTCATTAAAAGTTACAATACCATAAGGTTTTGTTTAATAGGCAAAAGTCTTAAGTACTTTCTTGGTATATTTGTTCTGAACTCTTTGTAGATATGTTATATATATAGATCTGTCTCAGCACCAACGCGGACTTGTTTTAATGAACAGAGACTTGACAAGCCACCGAATATTTTCCTGGGGCGTACATTCCGACAGGAAAACTTAATAAACCAACGGAGAATGCGAATGTACACAAAGACCCACATGTCTCGACTGGGGAAAGGAAACTTGTTTTGAGCATGAAGGGTTGTACAACAAAGCGGTATTGTTTTGGTAGATTGTGTTAGTACTAAGCCCCTAGAAGCTCAACTCAAATTTTTACATCAGTATGGTACTAAATATTTGGCTTAGTTGTCCATTTCTATGCTGAAGATTATATCTTGTGCTTATATCTGCTTATCAACATAACGTTCGATAAAGAATACAGTATTTGGCTTAAGTTCTGTAAATACATCACAACAAAATGCAGAGATAATTTTTTATAAAACCTGTTTATTTTCGTTTTATTTGTGTTATTGAGATTCTTAACGAGATAAGACTATGTAAAAACTTATAACGTATAATAATGATAATGCACGGTACCAATACCAATATCAAAACCAGAACTTCATTGATGTGTTGTAGAGTCTATTTATCTACGTTTATGGTAATACCGTCGGTGTTTTTATCGGTATACACGGGGCAGTAACTCCGTCCGCTGTCGGAAATGTACAGCTTCAAATAACACTTTGTATATTCCCTTAGAGTAACTGAACTCGTGTACAATTATTGGAAATAGACTATTTCGTATCAAACCTACACTACATATATCCCTAGCTGTGAAATGATTAGGATGTAGACTGTTTCCCAATCTGTGATATAATTAGGAGGTTGACTGTTTCCCAATCTGTGATATAATTAGGAGGTAGACGGTTTCCCAATCTGTGATATAATTAGGAGGTTGACTGGTCCCCAATCTGTGATATAATTAGGAGGTAGACTGTTTCCATATCTGTGATATAATTAGGAGGTTGACTGTTTCCATATCTGTGATATAATTAGGAGGTTGACTGTTTCCCAAGCTGTGATATAATTAGGAGGTAGACCGTTTCCCAATCTGTGATATAATTATGAGGTAGACTGTTTCCCAATCTGTGATATAATTATGAGGTAGACTGTTTCCCAAGCTGTGATATAATTAGGAGGTAGACTGGTTCCCAAGCTGTGATATAATTAGGAGGTAGACTGTTCCCCAATCTGTGATATAATTATGAGGTAGACTGTTCCCCAATCTGTGATATAATTAGGAGGCAGACTGTTTCTCAATCTGTGATATAATTAGGAGGTTGACTGTTTACCAATCTGTGATATAATTAGGAGGTTGACTGTTTCCCAATATATGATATAATTAGGAGGTTGACTGTTTCCCAATATATGATATAATTAGGAGGTTGACTGTTTCCCAATCTGTGATATAATTAGGAGGTAGATCGTTTCCCAATCTGTGATATAATTAGGAGGTAGACTGGTCCCCAATCTGTGATACAATTAGGATGTAGACTGGTCCCCAATCTGTGATATAATTAGGAGGTAGACTGGTCCCCAATCTGTGATATAATTAGGAGGTAGACTGTTCCCCAATCTGTGATATAATTATGAGGTAGACTGTTTCCCAAGCTGTGATATAATTATGAGGTAGACTGTTTCCCAATTTTGCATTGGACATAGGACATCTCCCTAGCTGTGATATAACATAGGACATCTCCGTAGCTGTGATATAACATAGGACATCTCCCAAGTTGTGATATAACATAGGACATCTCCCTAGCTGTGATATAACATAGGACATCTCCCTAGCTGTGATATAACATAGGACATCTCCCTAGCTGTGATATAACATAGGACATCTCCCAAGCTGTGATATAACATAGGACATCTCCCTAGCTGTGATATAACATAGGACATCTCCCAAGCTGTGATATAATATAGGACATCTCCCTAGCTGTGATATAACATAGGACATCTCCCAAGTTGTGATATAACATAGGACATCTCCCTAGCTGTGATATAACATAGGACATCTCCCAAGCTATTATATAACATAGGACATCTCCCAAGCTGTGATATAACATAGGACATCTCCCTAGCTGTGATATAACATAGGACATCTCCCTAGCTGTGATATAACATAGGACATCTCCCTAGCTGTGATATAACATAGGACATCTCCCAAGTTGTGATATAACATAGGACATCTCCCAAGCTGTGATATAATATAGGACATCTCCCTAGCTGTGATATAACATAGGACATCTCCCTAGCTGTGATATAACATAGGACATCTCCCTAGCTGTGATATAACATAGGACATCTCCCTAGCTGTGATATAACATAGGACATCTCCCTAGCTGTGATATAATTAGGAGATGGCCTACATGACAAGAAATATCATACCGTTGGCGTATCCTTGAAAGGTGTCGGACTACAAGTCAAATATACTAATGTAAAACAAATATCCACTCTCCTCAGGGTTTCTGGTTTTTATTACCAATTCTTATTTAACTTGATTACGATAAGCGTTATATAATTATGAAAACTGCATTTCCATTTCATAAATCAAAATTTGCAATTATAATAATAGTGATTTTATTTGGCTTTTTGAAAAATTATCAAATTCACTCAGAATGACAAACTGCAGAACTCTAATACTAGTATCTATTTTTTATCATTTCAATCTGTAAATCGAACAAAGATAAATATTTTGTATGATTTTATGACTGAGACAGTAGTGAGTATATGACAGTTTCAGCTTTGATCGGCTTTCATACATATATGGGAGTAATGAAGTTATGACGTTAGAATGATTTAAGCGTCCCGGCGTATCTGTTCTGACAGCCTCGTTGTCATATTCATACATATATGCCATAGTTACTGTTGATCAATTGGACGTATAATTAACATGTTTCAGCGTTCATCGTCCTGATACGGTTGAAAATGAGATTTACTACAGATATTTAGATGCACATTCTTGATCATGTTTTGTAAAGATGCCAATGTTTGTTAAAATAACCACTATATATATAAATGTAGTGTAAAATGGTTTAGCGTTAAAGGAGATAAAAAATATTTTGGCTCTAAGTGAAGCAACAGAAGAAATTTAATTAATATCTGTATATGAATGTCAAACTATGATGAACGTTTTGCAATGATTAGATTTTATTTTATAACATCGATTGCTGTCCGGGTCCAAAAAACAATAGCTGATAGCCCGTTAGGCTTCTTGGAATAATTATGTACGACACTTGGTAATCTACGGCACGGTCCGTCTCGAGGATTGTCTGTCTACGCCAATGTTTGTTCATAGAAATTTCTATCATTATTGAATTTACAGTCTGGTTATTGAAACATGTACCCGTTCTTACTTGAAACCTTACAACTGCAGAGTCTGTTTCGAAAACATATCTACTGCACGCGAAGCCATCTTTATCACAGAAATGGCGGGTCTATTTCCAGTCGTGTCATCCATGCCCTAACGGTTTACCAGAGATAAGAAGATAGAGAAAAACATTTACTCTGACATATCGAGACCATCACCAAACTCCAGCCTGGTGGTTTATGTGCTTCCCTAAATGGTAATCAACACAACTGTTTATCTCTGCCTGTCTCCAGGACTGACGGCTAAGATAAGTCTCTCCTAAATGTCCCGTTTGAAAGCTTTCTCTTGTGGAAATCAGATATATAGACTGGCCTTTGAGATGAACAGTAATCACGAAGTTCATCTCATGAACCCACCAATCAGAAGCCGTTGCCATGATTTCAGTCTATACATTGACCAATCATTACACTTGATACATTAATCATCCTGACCAATCATAACGTATGATTCACTCGATGATATCTGAAGTAAAAGATATGGACATTGCTTCTATAAAATTGCATTAAAACAAATATATATACATGTATATATAATTAATTACAGCCGTCTTAATTAATTCCGCACTTACGTCTAAGTACCCATCAGAAACAATTATATCCTCATACGTGTGTTTATATCAAATGGCACGTTCGCAAGCGAGTAAACGAACACTAATTCCAGATCTTGTCAGTGGAATAACGCGAAAGGTGTCAGTGCCGATCTGATAATGTCATGATCAACGCCTTCTAGAAATTCTGCAAACATTTAGTATGATTTTATGTGCTAACAAGTTTGTGTTTTGTACTTAAAACTTATAACAAAGCAACACATAAAATAATTTTTTTTCAAATCTCCGTTGAGATAATGCCATCATTATTACCCACATCGCTTTGATGTCAAGTAAGTTCTAATCCAGTATGTAATGATTGATTTCGACACATTCGTAAATTTGAAAAAAAAAGATTTATCAACTTATGAATGCAAAAGACATCTTTTTAATGTGATTGGTGAAATGATTTTTGTAAACGGCGTTAACAACTGTTGCAATCAACACAGGCCATGCAGTTTATTATTTATATATATATCGAGATGGCTACAAAGTGACAAAGAGGTAAATTACATTTTTGTATCCGTGAGTTTGGATCAACAATATCAACCAAATGTACTACTACATTCCAGATGGTAGATGATAAATAAACACACTAATATTAACGATATTCAGATACCCTACTCATCCTCAAACACTTTCTACTGAACGCCAGGCATTTACTGCCTCCTTTGAATTTTTGTGCTAGAACGAACGTGATTGTGGAGTCGCTCCTCGACCAATTAAAACTGTATCCTGTACGGAAACATTTGTTAAATTCATTAGATAGCTGGTAGCGCTGAACCATATTTTCTGGGTAATGGATCTGGACAAGGCGAATATGATGAGTGTTAGTCTGTATACAGGTCTACGGTATCCACATTCGCATATTCTCGCAAGTTTCATTTCTTTATGGTATTCAGTGTAAGTCGACTTGGTCTCATCAGTTTCCTTACATGATCTGTTCTATGTACACTTTAAGTCGACATGGTTTCACCAATTTATAATTGAATTGTTCTTTTGTCAGACAATGTTACATCAGACATTGTATTTTTCTTTTTCATGCACAAATACATGAGGGTTAATAGGATGTTATTATCATATGTAAATATTTTTGTAACCAGCTTTTAAAACCCGGATATTGTTACAATTTTGTAATATTTTATATGATCAAACTCGACGAAGCTTATTTATACTATCAAATCGTTTTTTCTTTCTAAAATTTCGTAGAATATATAACGTGTTCATTTTAGAAATATCAACACAATTTACTAAAATTAAGATTTCATTTATCCAAAAGCTTTTTGTTACAAAACAGGTTAAAAATAATTGGTTTAAGTGATCATAAAATACGGATTTCAATAATAAGACTTCAATTCAGAAGATAGGATTCCATTGTCATATAATGTTCTAGCGAACTTTCATCCGTAATACTATCTGTAGAATTGATTAAGTGTGATAATGATGCTGATGAGCTCCAATTTTGATAGATTGTGCAGTTATAATTCCGGATCGTCGAGGTAAAGCCGACGCCTACTCCATTTACGTTATTGAAATATAAAATTATAACAGTACTACATAACCATATTGTTCAAATATAAAATTCAGCACTGATGTCTGGTCTGCCAATACAACCAGAATTTGATTTTCCTAAAATCAGACATGCTCTGCAGTGTTATTAAAACGTTGAATAATTAAATGACTTTATTTATTTTCTGGCCTAATCAGTGTTGTAGCTCTGCTGATTAAGGACCCACCCAAGCGCTACTCCTTTCTACCTTCGTCTGTAACGATATCATACCGAGTCATTCATAAACCGGCAAACTTTTGATGTTTCATTTTGTAATTTTCTGCAAACAAACCTGGTGAATGAGTCCATTAGAGAGGGCTGCGTCGATTAAACAGGGAACATCAAGCACCAGGTAAAAGATTGGCGTGCAGGCGTCAGTCTAGTCGACGGTACCAAGACTGCTGCACAACTAGATTTGTTGCTATAAATGTTTTATTGAGTGATGTGTTTAGCAATATCCTAAAAAACGTAAAGCATAAGATGTATATTCATCTGGATGGGGATGGATGTGAATTGTAAGTGATGGTGATACATTAGGGTCTACGGAGCATTATCAAAAACATGCATCAATTGAAGATGTCGTGTCTATGCTGTTTATGTTGTTTATCTATGTTGTTTATCTACGTTGTCTATCTATGTTGTTTATCTATGTTGTTTATCTACGTTGTCTATCTATGTTGTTATCTATGCTGTTTATCTATGCTGTTTATTTATGTTGTTTATCTATGTTGTTTATCCATGTTGTCTATCTATGTTGTCCATCTATGTTGTTTATCTATGTTGTTTATCTATGTTGTTTATCTACGTTGTCTATCTATGTTGTTATCTATGCTGTTTATCTATGTTGTTTATCTATGTTGTTTATCTATGTTGTGTTATGTTTTCCCCTTAGGTCGTTGTTAATTCTCTGTTTAAAAAAACAAACACCATTTCCCATTTAAATACGTTAACTTTGATATACTCGTAGTTTGATCGTTCTGTGGAAAGGTTGTTGCGATATGTGGTTCTGTCTTATTTTTGCTATGACATTTGGATTATATGTCATGTGAACTCAATTTCGTTTTCCTATGTCATGTAGATTCTGTTTTTCTGTTGTTATGTTATGTGTATTCTGTTTTTCTGTTGTTATGTCATATAGGTTTTGTTTCGCTGTTGATGTGTCATGTGAACTCAGTCTCGTTTTACTATGTCATATGGACTCTGCTTCTCTGTTGCGATGTCATGTGGATTATGCTTTGTTGTTGCTATGTCATGTTGATGCTCTCTCGTTGCTATGTCATGTTGATTCTCTCTCGTTGCTATGTCATGTGGATTATGTCTCGTTGTTATGTGATGTGGATTATGTCTCGTTGCTATGTCATGTTGATGCTCTCTCGTTGCTATGTCATGTGGTTTATGTCTCGTCGCTTTGTCATGTTGATTCTCTCTCGTTGCTATGTCATGTTGATGCTCTCTCGTTGCTATGTCATGTGGATTCTCTCTCGTCGCTTTGTCATGTTGATTCTCTCTCGTTGCTATGTCATGTGGATTATGTCTCGTTGCTATGTCATGTGGATTATGTCTCGTTGCTATGTCATATTGATGCTCTCTCGTTGCTATGTCATGTGGTTTATGTCTCGTTGTCATGTCACGTTGATTCTGCTTTTTTATTGATATGTCATGAGGATTCTGTTTCGCTGTTAAATGTTAGGTTGGTTCGGTTCCGGTACTATTTCGTTCATGTCGAATCTGTCCCATCTGCCTGATAACAAAAAATGACCATAGACATGTATTTTATCTTTATTAAAAAAATCAATTTACTGTCTTCTTTCCCAATTTTATACCTTTTTAATTAGAGTGGCATTTTAATTGAACTGTGCTAAAAGGGGAGATTACTTTTTGATTACTTTCAGATGAAATCGGACATAAAACACGAGGAAAGTAGATGTTTGGCTAACACAACCAAAACTGTTTTGTTGTATATCGACCAAGGCAAATAAGGTCACTATTTGCCCTTGACCTTTCGCTTCTTATAAACAGCTGTTTCTCGTGCTAAGGAATAAATCAAGGGAGGCAATCAATTGGAACTGTTACCTTAAGTACACAGAATTCACGGAAACAAGTAATATATTAAACTGGTAAAACAATATTAGAGGTCGGGGCCTTTTATGTAGGAGTCTTTGATGATATGATCAAATGTCGTTGTCTAAAGGATATTTACAAATGTCACGGCTGTGTCTGTCATCAAAACAAACAGAGGGCACGAAGGTATGTCACTATTGACCAATCAAAATTGACCACTAACTTACAATGTAGGTAGGGGAAGTTACGTAATGTCGTAACCGCATTTTGAGTTACAACTCACCGGATAAGATTATATATTTACATCTTGGCGGCTAATTAAAATTACTTCCATTTTCTTATTATAATTGATGTATTTTGCTTTAGCCATTGTATTTATTATCATTAATTTGCCTAAAATCTATGATACTACCAGAAGATATTAATGTTTTTCGAAACTCCTTTCCTATTTTCATCTGAATGTGGTTGTATAGTTTTATTGCATTCGTTGCAATAGCTATCTGAAGTGCAAAAATATCGCGAATCTTAGAATTATTTCGAGTGTTGGAAAATTTCTAGTACAGACTGGTGTCCTTGCAGGAAGGGCGTGATGATTTCACTCAGGAACACTTTATGTGTGAAGCAAGATATCATCTACAATACATGATGGTCTAATACTGAAACATTTAATATACATTGGATATCAGAATATAAGTTAATTATCTTGTGTTTAATTAATTACTTGTTTGCTGGATTTATCGACCAGTGAACAGCAATAGTCATTTTGAGGCGGGGTCTCCTTGTAGTAGTTGGTGACTACCTCACTGAGCAACATACGGGAGACCCGTCGCATGTCATCCAGAGCCAAGGACACAATTACGACAGCACAGACTATTTCCCAGCTTCCCGAGAACTCAACCCGAAAGGGGTATAGGATTTAATAAAGTCAACTATTTACAGCAAACTAAAGTATGAGAAGTACAATAATAGTAGTATTTGTAAGTTTTAGTTAAGTTTAATTTAAAAAAATAATGAACATTATTGAGTAATCGAACATTACACAAGCTGAACAAACCCTTCATTTGATATAAATGTAACTATTTATAGTAGAATCTCTGAATGGTCGTAATTTAACATATACGGGAGCTCATGGCCTATTTCTTCGAAATATCCATTGCAAATTTGGAATTCGTGACCATACGAAATTTACACATAATATTCCCGGTGGCGCCATTGATTCACAAGAGACTACATAAATTATGTATCTTTTTAACCTTCATTGTTTATCAAATACTTTTTTATTTTTTTATTTTACAAATATCTACTTAAAAATGCAGTTAATACGCCAGTAAAAATATCAAAATTGTTTCTTATATTTACGTTTTGACAGTTATTTTTATTTATCGTCATCCATTGAACATTACATGCACTGACGGAACAGCCCGACAATTGATGGTCAACAACAGGAAGTAAACAGAATATAGTCCCACAATGACACTTTTTTTGTTCCATTTCCTTAAAAAGAATTAAAAGTCTACATCTTCTATTCACATATTGTTTTGATTTGCATTATATTTTAGAAAAAAAATAATAAAATATGAAAAAAAAGTCTGTGCCGAATCGGGGCTGGGCCAGGCCAAGCCGGCCTTACTCACTGTCAACACTGTATTCCTACGCGCCGAACTAACGTTCACCGAAGTTTTAAGGCCAGTTGGTAAGGCAAGAGAGAATATACACCAGAAATGCAAGTAGCATTGTGTTGCTATCACCTGTTGCATTTTAACTAAACTAAAGCAGCTACCGTCCAACGTTAAAGACAGCTTTGGGAATACCAAAGAGTCCAAAATAATGACAAATTAATAAGTTTAGGCGAAGACCGAGACCCTACCATGACATGTAGAAAAACGTATCGAAAAAAAATTCAAGGAGACTCCAATTGAAATTTATATGGCCTGAGTGAGGCTCTATAGCGTATATGATACCGATAGATCCACACCGACGTGTTCTCGGCGCAATAACTCCCGTCTGGCAATGACGAATGGTTCCTCTGATTAAGAAGTATGCTGTTTCGGCACTAAAACTTCAATTTCGTATGCAAATAAAATAAGAATTCCGTCCCGACTCTGTTGCGTGCCTCCGATACCGTCTGCAAGTATGACCCAGGCTAGTGGTTCAGGAGCGCCCGACAGTGCGCGCTTCCCATCATGATCCTCGAGATAGCCACCATCGTTCGGACACGAATCATTTTGAATTTTGTAGAAATTATCAAAATCAATAGCATAGATAATTTCTGGTATTTTTGGAAATAAACACATGCACAAGAGCTAAATTAATGTTCTGTTATTGCCATATCGTATTGTATATCTGATCATATATATACTCTCCACTCAATAAAATACTCTCTTTATTTATGAGAGCTGTTAACCAGAAAATGTTTATAACTTTAAAAGAATGGCGGTTTGTGTTAAATAATAAAAAAAGTTGATATGACGAAATTTGGCATAAACCCAAGAGGCGTCTTTGAAGTGCCGTCACCATTCTTGAATTTGTTTGAGGTGGATATCATAAAAAAATCAAATCGAGTGTCGAAACTACCAGACAAGGTTTTATCCAATTAAAGAGTGAAAGACAAAAAAAAAAGACAATGAAAAGTAATCTTGTCAATTGACTTGCATACATAACAGACAATATTGATTCGACAGAAACAGATTTGCGCAGTTCCTTGAACAGACTGTCCTCTGCTCTCAGACGACACAAGGTACCGAGAGTCCTAACCTACCCACAGACAAACCGAGGTCAAACTAGTGAATCAGCCTGTGTCTGTCCCGTCACAAAAAGCCACCAAGACAATATTTCCGCTAGCTGTGTCCCGCCGCAATTACCGACGAACGGATTCCAGCATATTACGGAAGTCAGAGGTGGAAATGACATCATTTCCAGAAGTTTTGTCCAACCATCCACGACAGCATGTACGCAAGATTGGGCCGAATGTAATTTATTATGTTAGGGGTCAACAACTACTTTATTCACACTAACAATCAAAGACCTACACTAAATATTCCAAATATCGTTTTTACTGGTTGTACTGTTTCTTCAGTATGTCGTCATGATCGGTGTTACTTATGACGTCAGGGTGGCTTATATACTGTCTTCCGTATCACGTCCTGTGGATGTCTCACTTTAAACGGAAGTGCGGAGTGATACTGTAGCTATAAGGCACGGACAAGGTTGCAAAGAAACCAGAATAGACTCAAATATCCAAGCCTATTTAGAAGACTTACTTACATACAAACAGTATACATTATTATTATATATCTTCTCACTCAGTTCAGAACTAGATTTATTTTTGAAAGATAATTCGAAGTAGAAATAACTTTAATGGAAGTGTTAAAGGTTCTATGCACTGACCTGTTCGGTGTTGTTTGTAACTCTATTGGGAGTGTTCGATACGACAGCAGTCCTTTTTTGCGGGTGTACAGATTGTGAGGACTCGTGTTATTTTTTGTGTGTGTTTCCTGGTTTTCTAAACGACATTGTAGCATTTTATTTCCACTTTATAACCTGGTAGAAAGGGTTTATTAAATTTCAGTTAAGTGAATTGCTACTTTACGTTCGTCTGACGATCAGTTTATTATGGTTTCCTCGCTAACGTCACAGACACATGCTTATTGCAGTTTGCTTGGATAGATTTCTTAGAAACATTCTACATACAATGTATCATATTCCCCATATACTTAAACATGTCACTTCCGGTTACTGTCAATGTGTCTCATTTTCTTCCGGTACATGTGCTTTTTTTTTTAATCCGGTCCATATTGCTACTTTATTTTCGGTTCATGTTCCTCGACGTCATGCCTTCATGACTTGTAATTGCACGATAACTGGACTGATTTCATTTGACAACTTATCGTTTTTTGTAAATTTGCCCCGTAAAGAAGCTCGCCAAATGGCACGTTTAGTCATTAATGTCACAAAGAGTGTGTTTGTGGACACAATAGTATGATGTATGTGTTATCTGAGCGTCTTTGACACCTAGACAGTGCTCCACGCGAGCCGATATTGATGTGATAGCTGCAGTATCTGGACAGCAGACGATACGTCTATATATATCTTTATTGCGTGAAAAAAATCCCAGACGTTTAGACATCCAGGCGCAGATTTGTTTAAACACAAGATATTTGATCAGGGATTGTATTTTGAATATTTTAATCGGATCGCTCTACTGTTTAAATGTTATTGACATGATAATCCATATTAATATATGAAAATTAGCCAAATGAAGAAGTACTGAATATAATTATCGGTAGATCTGAGTATAAACAAAGAGGTTTGTTAGCATTTACTACCTACTGTTTCCAGTACAGTTACGGTACAATCGAGACGGTGTGACAGTGATCCGAACAATTGCTGGAAGATCCTGGGTAATATAGTGTTACTATTGACGACAATGTTGTACAACCTGTATAAGATAGTGTTACTATTGAAGATAACGTTGTACAACCTGTATAAGATAGTGTTACATTCTTTGTATATGGTGTAACTATTGCTATTGAAGACAATGTGTACAACCAGTATAAAATAGTGTTACTATTGAAGATAATGTTGTACAACCTGTATAAAATAGTGTTACTATTGACGACAATGTTGTACAACCAGTATAAAATAGTGTTACTATTGAAGATAATGTTGTACAACCTGTATAAAATAGTGTTACTATTGACGACAATGTTGTACAACCTGTATAAAATAGTGTTACTATTGAAGATAATGTTGTACAACCTGTATAAAATAGTGTTACTATTGACGACAATGTTGTACAACCTGTATAAAATAGTGTTACTATTGAAGATAATGTTGTACAACCTGTATAAAATAGTGTTACTATTGACGATAATGTTGTACAACCTGTATAAAATAGTGTTACTATTGAAGACAATGTGTACAACCAGTATAAAATAGTGTTACTATTGAAGATAATGTTGTACAACCTGTATAAAATAGTGTTACTATTGACGACAATGTTGTACAACCAGTATAAAATAGTGTTACTATTGAAGATAATGTTGTACAACCTGTATAAAATAGTGTTACTATTGACGACAATGTTGTACAACCTGTATAAAATAGTGTTACTATTGAAGATAACGTTGTACAACCTGTATAAAATAGTGTTACTATTGACGACAATGTTGTACAACCTGTATAAAATAGTGTTACTATTGACGACAATTTTGTACAACCTGTATAAAATAGTGTTACTATTGAAGACAATTTTGTACAACCTGTATAAGATAGTGTTGCTATTGAAGACAATTTTGTACAACCTGTATAAAATAGTGTTACTATTGAAGATAACGTTGTACAACCTGTATAAAATAGTGTTACTATTGAAGATAACGTTGTACAACCTGTATAAAATAGTGTTACTATTGACGACAATTTTGTACAACCTGTATAAAATAGTGTTACTATTGAAGACAATTTTGTACAACCTGTATAAGATAGTGTTGCTATTGAAGACAATTTTGTACAACCTGTATAAAATAGTGTTACTATTGAAGACAATGTTGTACAACCTGTATAAAATAGTGTTACTATTGAAGACAAGGTTGTACAACCTGTATAAAATAGTGTTACTATTGAAGACAAGGTTGTACAACCTGTATAAAATAGTGTTACTATTGAAGACAAGGTTGTACAACCTGTATAAAATAGTGTTACTATTGAAGACATTGTTGTACAACCTGTATAAAATAGTGTTACTATTGAAGACAATTTTGTACAACCTGTATAAAATAGTGTTACTATTGACGACAATTTTGTACAACCTGTATGAAATAGTGTTACTATTGAAGACATTGTTGTACAACCTGTATAAAATAGTGTTACTATTGAAGACAATTTTGTACAACCTGTATGAAATAGTGTTACTATTGAAGACATTGTTGTACAACCTGTATAAAATAGTGTTACTATTGAAGACAATTTTGTACAACCTGTATGAAATAGTGTTACTATTGAAGACAATTTTGTACAACCTGTATAAGATAGTGTTGCTATTGAAGACAATTTTGTACAACCTGTATGAAATAGTGTTACTATTGAAGACAAGGTTGTACAACCTGTATAAAATAGTGTTACTATTGAAGACAAGGTTGTACAACCTGTATAAAATAGTGTTACTATTGAAGACATTGTTGTACAACCTGTATAAAATAGTGTTACTATTGAAGACAATTTTGTACAACCTGTATAAGATAGTGTTGCTATTGAAGACAATTTTGTACAACCTGTATAAAATAGTGTTACTATTGACGACAATGTTGTACAACCTGTATAAAATAGTGTTACTATTGAAGACAATTTTGTACAACCTGTATAAAATAGTGTTGCTATTGAAGACATTGTTGTACAACCTGTATAAAATAGTGTTACTATTGAAGACATTGTTTTACATTCTTTGTATATGATGTAACTAAAATGTATTGCTATTGAAGACAATGTTGTACATCATGAATTATACAGTGTTACTATTGAAGACAATTTTGTACAACCTGTATAAAATAGTGTTACTATTGAAGACAATGTTTAACATTATTTGCATATTGTGTAACTATGTTGTACATTTTTGTTTATCGTGTAAATTTTGAAGACAATGTTGTTCATCCTGTAGGTATTTTGTAACAATTGAAGACAATACAAAAATAAATTGGTTATCTACATCCTGTTTATGTTACTACAATGATTCTTACCCTAATTTTCCCAGTTTTCATGTTGACCAGACGGATTATTTTCCGTATCTGATAAACTAGCTACTATCGGTATTATCGGTATTATATTGTATTGCGATGTCTGCTGGCTGTGTTTGGCGAACTAATTGGAGCGTTCAGGACGTGCCCGACAAGGTCTGACCACACAAACTGCCGGGGAATCACTGTATATCTATAAATGATTTGTCTGGCTAGTTCCTACACACCTTCTTGATCTGTACTGAGTTTTTATGGACATTCATCACCAAGGTGAGACAAAACGCACGTAAATACAAAGTAATAAAGACAAATGTTATCACGCCTAATCTATGACCTGGGCGATCTCGGCGCCACTGAATAGGCAGACACTGGCCGGAAGTTGGCTAATATGGTAATGTTTTAGACAGAGAAATGCCGTTCATTGATATTCTTTCATTAACATCATTTATTTCATTCACGCATTTACAGTTCATAAAATCTAGGAGTTTTTTTGTATGATTTTTGTCGGGTAGATGGAAGAACGACATCTATTGTTATTAAGACATAGCTGTCTCCAGCAAGTCTGTTACAAGAAAGGCTGGGGCTTCCATGAACATCCTATAGCAATAATGAAGTAGTTCGTGCCCTCTGTGTGTCACCAGAACTAGCGAATTCGGAAGAGACCGGCCAAGGGTTTAACTATCAATTTAGGCAATGATAACATATTCGACATTAAATCGTCTCTGGGGAGATACGGCGGGCTCCACAGAGCCGTAATATAGTGGACCCTCGCCCGCCCAATACTCTAAACCTAAAACATGAGCAATGGATTCACTCGCACTGTCTGCTGTTAAGCATCGCAGACTTCATTTTTCTTTGCGAACCGTACACTTCCGGAATTGATAGCTTGCCTTGGTGTTAGAGGTTACGCAATGTCATTTGTGCCATTCCATCACACAATGACTACCGATGGTTAAAGTGAAGACGCTTTCCTTCCAACATTTGTTTCTCTTTAAGTATAAAAGAGACCGTCACATATTAAGTATGGCAAACGACTGAAGAGATGTACAGTCTACTGCAACTAAACACAATTATATTATTCACAACCGAATTTAATCCTACCACGAATATAAACAGCTTCTCTCTTCATTTGGTTAGACTACAATTTTAAGACCACTTCGACGTCAAAAAATGACATCGGCGATGCTTTCAGTGTAATTGTTGAAACGCCCTGGTACAAGACAGGTTTAGTCCCACTTACTTTGGTAGCACTGCAGGAACAATTGCTCAGTCATCGTCAAGGCGGTTTTTTGAAGGTTTAGCAGACGATAGGATTAATTGGCAGATGTCAATCTGGTCGACGGGAGGCATGAGGTCTGGAATGGGAAGATAGGCAGAACGATGACAAGGTGTCATCAGGGGACTGTTAGATGTATAGCTCGGCCTTGAGAAACCCCATGTAATTTCGAGAAACATTATTACCCGGTAGAACAAATTAGTACAAATGATTTCAAATTCTATTTAGGCATAGACACGCATATATACTGAAAATAACGAAACGAGTTCAACACGGTCGACTTTAAATGGACGTTTGCCTCAGGGCTCAGGGCGTTAAAGTCAATTGATATGGGAATTCGAACGTAACAAAGCGCCATGCAATTAATGACTCCTTGGATTTGTTATCCATTAAAAGGCATATTCCACAGGATTCGTGGATTGTTCTTCCCAGAATGCCTTGCGGTGATTAAAGTCGTCGTTCCTGTATAGTCTATCATTTATATATATATAAAACAGATGTGTCGCTTTTTTGTCATTGAAAAGTCAAGTTAAGGGGAGAATCTGCTGATCTTGGGAGTAAGAGCTATCTCCTTCCTTTGGAATAGAAGCGAGAACCGCGGAATTTCTTATTCATCATCCACATGACACCTCGACGTATTTCTATCAATATTTAATCAGATGATGTACAGACACAATATTAAAAATCCTAACGCTCTCTCCCTTATGTAAAGGCTATCTGAACAATTGAACTGAGCAATATTTTATCTAAACTTATAAAAAAAAGAGGATCTGTGATGAATATTTATAATATGTATACAATTCGCATCCGTGTATGTATACACATTACGATCCAGGTATTCATATAATCTGATATTCAATTTGTCACTTTGATCATGTTGGGGTATCAGGCCGACCATCATTGGGCCATTGAAACGTTCTTTTCAAGAACGTGGATGTGGCGCAGTGGTATATGCTGTGGATATTTCTGGCTAGGCGACTAGCTGTTGTTGACCTCGAGTTCGAGGCCTGGTCAGGGCACAGGCAGTAAAAATTCCCGTCCTTCGTCATTTGTGTTAATATGTTATATAATGTATAAATTAAACTATTGTCCGATATTGCCCCTTCAATCCATAGGTTTTGGACAAGAACATTTGTTATTTTTAAAGTCTGCATTGAACTGTAGTACTTTTAAAACCACCATTTCTTATGCATTAATGTAACTTAGAAAATCAAATGATCACACACTTTATTCAACACGAGTAAAGCGCGGAGTGCACCTATATCATTATACATTGTACCACGTTCATTTCACTAACGTGTACGCCCCAAACACAAATTTGGCAAAAGGCCTGTTTCTTTTTTACCAAAAACTTATTTTCCAAAAAAGTTAGTTCCGTCAAATTTTTAAGTACTTGTATATTGTTGACAACATAAAGAATGTGTTGATTTGACAACGATATTAAATCTCTTACACTCCATAATATCTCACAGACAACCTATTAGTTCATTTACACCATATTCTAAAAGCCCCACCTGTCGGTATTTGCACGAAACAAGTGTCCATAACCCCGATTGAATTTCCACTTTGAGCCCCGTAAGCCGCCTCCTCTAAGCATGCTGATGTAATTGAAAACAAAGTTAGTTAACATATATTGATAAATCACATCAATCAGGGAGTGACTAGCTCCTGGATATCTCTAAATTCTTTCTTATGCAACACGGTGCGCTCTTATCAAGGTTGTTCAATGTGCAGAGGCAATTTCTGAAATCAGTTTTTGGGAAATGAAGATAAGAGTACCAAAAGGTCAAGAGGTAGCAACGTACGGTAGGTCTTTCGGGAGTTACAAAGCTTCCGAATGTCTTAAATAAAATGTTACGATATTTTATAATCGGCATTCTGAAAGTCCGATATCTGTTGATGGCATCACGTTTCTATGTAGCTCGGCATGGAGCCGTTGGTATTCCCTGTAACGTCAACACAACACGTTATGATCAAATTTCTTCAATTAATATTAAAGTGCGGTCTGTTGTGCTTGCTTGAAAAGACCTGTCAACTTGAGAGTCCTTGGAGCACATCCTGGAGTATACTTCCGTTAATTTTTGTACACGAATCTCTGGCCCGAAATCGCTGTATATCAATATCGAGGCTCCCAAGGGGCCCCAATAGGGGGTAGAAACATGACAGAAACACATAACAAAAAAAGAGTTTCCATTTTCTCATTGGGTCAGGATGTTAAAATATCTGTCGTCTGCAGGTGTACGTCTGCTGTTATTAAGTTATAGTTTGACGTGTTTGGTTACGTCTGGTGTACTTAATGAGCACGTTTTCCCCCGTGCCGGAACCCCGAACCACCATATTTCCATGATCTCTCCTTTGAATGCAATGACATTCGCGTTGTTCGTTAGGTCGGTGTTTGCCAGCCAAATGTAATTTCTGTCGGTGTTTGGCCAGTCACTTGATGGAGTGAGGGTTGTTTTACTAATGACGTATTCCTTGTTTCTTACAGGACGAGAAGAATCAGATCATGACGACAAGTGTTTGGCTCCGACAAGTAAGTACAATACATCAATCGAACCTGCTGTAGTGTCACGTCGTATAGAACAGACCACAGCATTGTATCTGCAATCCTATTGTGTATACTTAAGGTCATCGTTGCTAAAGAAGACGAAACAAGCTTTCAATAGGTGGAGTGGTGTAGGCGAAAACCAGTAACTAAGGTGATATAGTCGAATGGGTATAAATCATGTGTCATCCATTGCATTCTCCAAATAACGCAGGAAAGTCTGACTGACTCGTGCTAGGACCGTCGTAGTAGTTAAACAAAATCCTAGACAATAAAATTTAATTTGACTTATTGTGGAAAGTAATTGGTAGTACTCAAAACCCACGTGGTCGGGCAGGTGACTCCGTATCTTTTTTGAACGTCAATTCGGGGAATCGAACCCCAGGCGCCTAGGTGAAAAACAAGTGTGTCATCACTGTCACCCGACCACCCAACTAGACAATATTGTACACGAATACGTAGCATACAAAAACAGTGTTCTTATTGATATAATGATAATTGTAAAAAAAAACATTAACAAGAAAAACAATGATACAACTAAACTAATATATATATATATGTAAATGCAACTATCTATGATACATACTAACTACGACCATTCTTGCCTCGGATGCTTTATATTTTTATCATTGTGAAAGTGTGATTTCTTGTGAAAACAAAAGACAATAATAGCTTTAACAAGTGTGATAATGGTTCTGATGTATTCTCACACATTCAGTCTGCTTCCCTAGTTTGTGTTTTGTCGTTTCTATATACAGATATGTGCTCTAGTCATATATAGAACCAACATCCATCGCCAAGAAAGTCAAATAGGATGTCTAGATCGGGAAAACAAGATTATAACGCTCCGCTAGATAGCTCACGTTATCTACGTTGTCTCCTGTTTGGAAATGTTTGTTTGGAAAGAGATTTTCTTCTTCAAATGTCAGACAGTTTTATCAAAGTATTCATCAGGAATTTATCTCGAGCATTTCATGTTATATATTTAGATAACAAAACAATGCATTTTATCACCAGATGATGTTATAAAGCGAAAAACCTTCTTATATTACTGCTGTCGCCAGAGGGCTCGCGTTTTCCGCTTAGACCAATCAAATTATTTGTAAACAAAGGCGGACGACTTCCGGTAACGGGACACCAAGATCGGGGCTTATGTGTAATATATCGCCACTGGAGATAAACATTATCGATCGGTGTCCCCTATTAAAAATCACGTGCACTAATTTAACAAATACCTTACCAGCCTCGAGGGTAATATTGTATTAGAAAGAAAACCTTTCTGAAATGTTGACTACTGAATTACAAAATGAAAAGGGTATCTTCAGCTTTATCGAATCATCATATACAACAAGTGCAAGTCTTTTCTAAAATTTTAATGATTTTTTTTTTAAATTTTTAACTGACGTATTTAAAAAGTAATATCATTAACTGATTCAATTCATTCGTATTATATATACAAGCTGTGAATTATTTTTCAATGACAATGACGATGTTATTCTCATAAACTTATGGAGTGTAGAGAATGTTGTTATTATTACAGAACTAAACAGTGTTGAACTAAAACCTACCTGGATTAACTCCAAACTAAACAAAGTGTCGAACTAAATCCCACTTGGATTAACTACAAACTAAACAGAGTGTCGAACTAAAACCTACTTTGATTAACTACAAACTAAACAAAGTGTCGAACTAAAACCTACTTGGATTAACTCCAAACTAAATACAGTGTCGATCTAAAACCTACCTGGATTAACTAAAAACTAAACAAAGTGTCGAACTAAATCCTACTTGGATTAACTACAAACTAAATACAGTGTCGAACCAAAACCTGGGAATCACTTCAAAACTTAATAGAATGTTGAACTAAAACTAAGATTAACTACAGAACTAAATATAGTGTTGAACTAAAATTGGGATAAACTACAAAACTAAATAGATTGTTGAACTCAAAACTAAGATTAACTGAAAAGTAAATAGAATTTTGAACTAAAAACTATTGCGATACTGAAAATCGAATCTGGATAATAATTTCTTCATGGTTAAAACTATTTTTCAGTCATTAAATGGAAATGGAAAAAATAACGGAATTCGTCTCCAAAATCGTTCTGGTAGCACAATTTGCTTAAAAAAGTATCTTGTGATATTGTACCGTCTGCCTATTTAGAAATTTACCGTAAACAATAGGTACACATCACAAGATGTTTTATTTTTTCTATTGTTTCGTATACTTACAAGTAAATTATTGGCTTAAGTAATGTTGTTTTTGTTGTATGTTTATTTGTTTTGTAGTGTGTGTTTTTTGTTTGTTTTGTTTTTGTTTTGTTTTTAGGGGGTTATTTTGTTTGTTTTTTATTATTATCATTTTATTTTATTATTATCATTTACACTACTTTAATCAAAATCAATAATCGTCATCCATTGACGTTGTACGCAACAGCTAGACAACTGGTGGAATAGCAAATCAGCTGATTCCAATTTGGTGAGAAAGGTTGTCAACTACAGGAAATACAGTTTATTAAATAAATTCTTATCAATTTATATCGATTCTACCATTTTGGTCCAAAATCCAACGATATTTACTCAAAAAGGACAGCCTCCACAATTCTCCATAAACCATTATGTTAAAGTGACATCTGTCTCTGGGAACGTTAACAATTAATTTCTGTTTGCCTTTATGTCAGTGAATGTAGAGTCCTCTGTTACTTTCAAGGTATATTGATAAACTTGTTGTTATAAAATTATATTGTTGTTGCTGCTGCTGCTGTTTTGGTGTTGTTGTTGTGCATACCAAAGTATCAGCACGCCAAAGTATCAGAAAATTCCTGAACTTGAAACGGAGATGTAATTGGAACTGTAGGTTATAATAATAGTGTTTCGACTATGTAACCTTGGTAGATCTCTGATAGTGCAGCGGCCTTCAATGATTTCACGTAATTGTATTAGCTTATTGACTTAGTGAAGAGTAAACCTAGTTATACAAGGCTTTTTTACCATGTTACGTGTCTCTGGAATGACATATCGGCGGATCTACAGAACAATACATCCACTTAACAATACGTATTGTCTGTATGTCTCTCTGTCAATATGTATCTGCATCACAATGCAGTTGTAATGTATAGACTCCTAAACCTCCTATTGGAATCTAAGCGTTTGACGTACATAGATCATATGAGGATTCATCATTGTATTCTGGGATGTAATCCTGTTTTATGGCATCGAGAGCCCGATCTGTGGTCGTGTTGACTTTATCAAATCATCTTCGAACATAGTTCTACCGGGCGAGTGGTCTCCGATATCTGTCTACTGAAAATAGAAAATCTTACTTTATGTTTCATATCACAAGCCAAATGAAAATATTTTAGGAATGTTTAATGTTGACTAATTTATGAAGACAATCAATTGTAGATTCTGTGTTTATCATTAGATGAGGCCGACTACCGCCGTCTCTATACAGACAGTTCCGGATCGTGTATACGAAGAAAGCCTTCGTTTTGAATATCTTACCAATCGACAAGGCATATTAAACGTCAGACTGCATAACACCGTGAATTGATCAAATGTCCGTAACATGCAATTCTCTTCTTTAATGACTACAGAATCTTAGCCGAACGGAGGACGATTTCTGCGTGCGGTCATGCGTCTAACTATGATCAAATGTAACCACAGCAGATTTTATCAAGAGAAACATTTCCTCCTATCCATCAAATTCACGTCACAATAAATCTCTACCGGAGTTCATTCCCGAAATCAGATAGCACCTGTACCAATCAAGTGCAGTGCGCATGCGTTATATAAAATTCCGGTTGTTATGTCTGTAACAACTAGAATTAGTTTTTATTGTAGCGCCGACTACTTGTAACATGTAGACTTCGTGTAGCACTAACTTAAATGCTGACGGTATCGTTCACAAAGAGGTTTTTGTCTGTCATAATGTATTAACAACTTATGTTCCGTGAGTAGTCCAGTTTCTGTCTGAAATTATCAAGATTGCAATGCTAGATTTAGAAATAATTGGTAGCGTTCTAAATACAAATCGCTGTTTTACGGTTCAAATCGTGGTTTCAAGTAGACGTTTCTATCTGTTTGTCACTATCGATATTCACTACTGTGTTTAAAGCGCCCAAAACAACCCGACAGAAGTGTAGAATTAGGAGGTAGTATTACGTTTTATGTAACTTCCGATTCAATACGGAACATCTCGATAATCTACCATCATTTTGTTTCCTTAATTTAAACAGTGAACGTGTTTCATTCATTAAAACTTGCTTTACCATTAATTAGGTTAAATTGGTTTCGAGAAATGGATGTCCTGGCAATAGTCTTGAAATGTCAAAACTCTAAAACGTTTGAGTAGTATCCGACACTAAAGGTCCAGACGGCCTGTATCGCTCACATGTCTCAATGTTGTCCAGCTTATCTTAAAATGTCAAAAGCCGAATTTATTAAAGTAAACTTGACTTATATGACTAAGAGTATGAGACAAGGTACTGTAAATCACTTATATTTCGCTGGAATTTATTTTCGCTTTGATTTGCGAGGAAAGTCAATCGCTAATTAAATCTTTTAGGATTATTTGTACGAAAAAAGCAATGCTTTTGGATAGCGACAAAGCTATCGGTTACCAATATAGCAATATTGCAGTCAATGACTTTAGGATCTCATCATTACCGAACTGAAAGTCATTTGCAGACCAGAGTTAGTGAATTATGCATTCAACAATATGTCTGAAGTGGAAAGTTCGCATCATGACGTCATGTATTTATGACGTCACAGTGATGCTCTTATCTATCTGCGTTTTCGTTTCATAGTATGAGGAATAGTAGCTTAAAATTTATATCGGAAATAAGTTTACATATGCATGATTGTTTATATTATATTTATTTACTTTATTATCAGGAATGGATCGACGGCCGTCTGAAGTGGGACCCACGCGCGTATGGCGGCTTACAGGTCACGCATATTCCCTCCAACGACCTCTGGCGGCCGGATATCGTCTTGTACAACAAGTTAGTATAAATATGCGCCGTTTACACAGAGTAACAGTTCCTGGTTTTGAGGGATAAGAGTCCTGGGTGTTATGACTCCTTATGGAGAATTATCTAAATACGCTATGTTGGCAAACCAAAGAAAGCTACACTGTTTTAGGATTCAACGAGAAAACGGCTAATTGTGTTTGGAGTCGGTCTAGTCCACTACCTGGTATCATGTTTCCATTGTTGGGAATCCGAATATATGACGTCATTCTTTCTTCTGATGCTGGAGTCAACAACAAGACCAAACACCAGTTATCCCACCCACATGCATAACCACACACCAGTTACACCCACCCACACGTTTGACCACACACCAGTTACCCCCACCCACATGTATGACCACACACCAGTTACCCCTGACCACACGCGTGACCACACACCAGTTACCCCTGACCACACGCGTGACCACACACCAGTTTACCCCACCCACATGTGTGACCACACACCAGTTACCCCCACCCACATGTGTGACCACACACAAGTTACCACCGCTCACATGTTTGACCACACACCAGTTACACCAACCCACATGTACGACCACACACCAGTTACCCCCTACCACATGCATGACCACGCACCAGTTACCCCAACCACATGTATGACATCACACGCCAGTTACTACCACGAACATGTATGACCACACCTCAGTTACCCCAACCCACACGCGTGACCACACACCAGTTACCCCGCCCACACGCGTGACCACACACCAGTTACCCCGCCCACATGTATGACCACACACCAGTTACCCAACCCACACGTGTGACCACGCACCAGTTACCCCGCCCACACGCGTGACCACACATCAGTTACCCCGCCCACACGTGTGACCACACACCAGTTAACCCCGCCCACACGTGTGACCACACATCAGTTAACCCCACCCACACGTGTGGCCACACAACAGTTATCCCCACCCACACGGGTGATCAAACACTAATAATTCCCTCCTATGCATGTGCTCATAACCAAGGTACCAATAAGGCGTCGGCCTGTCTAGACCAACTACAGAGTTTTTCTTTGGCGCTATCTGTACACCCTGGTGATGGCATTCAGTATGAAAACATTCAGTATGATTCCTCTGCGGATAAACCTTGTGTAATTGTTAAGTTTTCATGAAAACAATACCGGTTCTGTAAAGAAATATATCGTTGAAAAGTCAATGAATGTCATGAGAGCACGTCATGGTTTAGCTTCATTTGTGCGATAAAGTAATAGATTTGTTTTTATTGAGATTTGAGTGGTATCACATTTGTTTGGTTTGTTCCGCCCTGGGGGACATAAACCTTTGACTTCTCTTTAGTCGTGTGACCAATGTACGTGTGACCTACGTACGACATAGAAAAACCATACCCCTTGCACGACAGACAATCACGCCCAGTCGCTACTGGCCATACACAAACAGTCAATAGCGCCATCTATGTTTACAGAGTGGCGCTTTAAATTCATTACAATCACCGCCATCATGATTGTGCCCTAAAAGATGGCACTTGATCGGACCGCTGGTTTATACAATCGTTAAAGACATAGAATCCAGAGCGCCTTGTAGCTTGGCGAGATCCGAATCTCATTTCGGCTGTAATCGGCTATGAAGTTGAACAGACGTCCAAGGAAGGTCCAATGCTAACACATTATATAGAGGGCAATTCACTTAGCAAAGTTCGAGATGCCATGGGGACCCATTATAGACCACGATAGAATTACTGTACGTGGTACTGGACATGGCAGATGTAAAGATTTCAGATGGTTGAGGAACGGATATGATGTTTAAAATGGTTGTAAGTCAGGATACAGGAATAATTTAAGAATAAGTCGGGTAACAAAAGTCACCTAGAACCACGCAGCAATTCGTGAGGTGACCCATTTAGCAAGTATCACTGTACAGAAAAAATGGCGCATAAACAAAATATTTACACTTTATTACGTATCACTTATAGCGATATAATTAAATTTCAACTGTTCCCAACATGATTGAGTGTAGTTTCATTCATTCAGACGCTTGTTTACTATGGAAGAGTGTGCGCAGTCAACAAGAGTTTGTTTAAATGAGACTAGATTTAGTGTCTGGCCAAATACTGCGTAGGAGTCCCCACCCATCCCCAAACAAAAAAAAGTGATGACGTCATAAACCTCAACTATTATGCATCTCGTGTCAATGTGGGTGATTTGTAAATTAAAAAAAATATCTTTGTTTATATATTTGACTTAGATGTGGCATATATCAATACATTTATATAAATTCAACCTCTCTTCAAAGGTGATTCATATCTGATAAAAAGTAATTACGATCGATTGAAATCGAGAATACGCTGTTATATTTACATTCTGTGTTGCATTTGTCTATATGTCGTTAGTAAACCAAATTGTATTCATGAGACTGTATACTACAATTTACAGTGATTCGGTCAGTGTAGGAATACAGCTCCAAGTGTTGTAGGTTGAACGATGGCCGCCAGTTTAATTTCGGCCTAGAGAGCTTTGGAATGCTAGTATTTATTTACAGGAGCCACAACCAAAAATAAAGCAACGTCACAAGTTATGAGAGTATCATTTTATGGTTAGAAAAATGTAGTCAACACGATATTACTTTAAGTGACATTCTTGATCTATACGAAATATGATCAAATTGTCAATGTCGTCACACTCACAGGGGCTCGTTTCGAATTTTCAGAAATGCAAGACACGTCAACATTGAAAGTTAAGTACAATGTACATTGTATTTATAAAAAAAAACCTTGTATAATCATCGGGAGTATCGACATGGTTTCCGGTTGTGTATGTGTAGGCCTACTGGATTTTAGTATTGTGGTTATTCACTGATGTCCAAGGCCTACTACCTTACAAAATCGAGCCACTGTGAAGTTGAAAATCGTCTGCTAAGTTAGCGACACTGATGTGACCGGTTAGACTGGAATCTGTTTCGAACGAAATATCCTTGGAATCGTTTTCCCCTACTGTGAAGACGACTTTCATTTAGAATTCAAGAGCTGATATTCTTCTTAAAATAACGTAAATCCAGTCGAAAGAAACATAAGTGTTTTCGAGGAATCGAGTCTGTCCTTTGCAATGCCCGTTCAACGCCGCATCACTTCTAAATGTAAACTGTATATCATTGCGCAGAAAAACAGTTTCGATTTTAAACAATCAGAAATCATGCAATTGTGAACAACTTGACGATACTTACAAACGTATATGAAATAAAGAATAAAGCCAAATTGTGCAAAAACCGTCTTATGTGTTTGCTATTAATAACGTCATCAGGGACTATATTATTCCTTCTGGAAATTTCGGCTGTTCCTAACGGGCGACATTATATTTATCTGTCACCCAAATTGTATTCATATCGACTGTATACTACCATTTGGTAACAGTTCAATACTTAAGTATAATTTATGCAATACCAAAAGTTACATATTTCACGACATTACCACCCTCCAAAATGTTGAGTCCCAGTACAGGCGCTGTGTTTTATCCTCAAACAAGATACTTTACTCTGTCATGCTCCAGTCGACACAGCTGTAAATAACTATGTGGTAGAACAGTGTAAGAAATGTCGTGTATAAGCCGTTAGCGCCGAAATGGCAGCTCCGGCTGTATGCTCCTAAGAGAGCTGAGAAAGACATTGGCCCAGTACCCATGGGTTATAATTTGTGAACCTCTTTGAGACGGCTATGTTGCGATTATATAGCGGTATATAGAATTCTAAATTATAATTATCATTACTTTGTAGCTGTTTGCCAGTCCTCGACTTTTCCTTTAAATGTGACCTTCTGTTGTTTCAGTGCTGACGGGGACTTTGTGGTTACCCTGTTAACCAAAGCTGCCGTCCACTACACTGGTCTGGTGGTGTGGGAACCACCAGTCATTTACAAGAGCTACTGTCCAATCAACGTCGAGTATTTCCCATTCGACATGCAGGAGTGTTTTATGAAATTCGGGACATGGACCTATGACGGGCACCAGGTGGATCTCCGCCATTTGTGTGATTCCAAAGCTGTCATGGTGGGCGAGAACGAACAGGTGATCGATAGAGGTATTGACATCCGGGACTTCTATCAGAACGTCGAGTGGGACATCATTAACGTGACAGCACGGCGGAAGGAGAAAAATTACCCGTGTTGTGATCAGCCCTACTATGACATCATGTTTAACATTACATTGAGGCGTAGGACTCTTTTCTACTCCCTAAACCTGATCATGCCATGTCTGTCCATTTCGTGTCTGACCGTGCTTGTGTTTTATTTGCCCTCTGATAGCGGGGAGAAGATCACTCTCAGCATATCTATCCTTCTGGCTCTTACTGTGTTCTTCTTACTTCTGTCTGATATCAATCCGCCCACCTCACTCGTCATACCGCTGATAGGAAAGTATCTCCTGTTTACAATGATAGTTGTGACTATGTCCATATTCCTAGCCGTTTACACCCTAGGTATCAACTTCAGAACTCCCACAACACATAAAATGAAGCCATGGGTTAAACGTGTTTTTACAGAAATTTTACCAAGGATTTTATTAATGAAAAAACCCGACCTAGAAAGGAAACAGAAGGTTCCGATACGTACGGTAAACGGGATAGAAATGAGAGAAGTTAGAAACATTTACAGTGGGTCGTCCTCTCCGAGTACCTCTAAATGGAGTGATTCCCATCCTTTCGATAACCTGCACCACAGAAACTTGTCCGAGGAGAGGGCGGAAATGAACAAATATCCGACGGAAGTGCGCGATGCTCTCCAGGGCGTTACGTACATCGCCAATCACCTACGATCAGAGGACGATGATAACTCGGTAAGTCGGCTGAGGATAAACAACTGCTAAACTAGCAAACATTTGTAATGACCAGACTTATCAGTTAAAACGTACACAAGACTGTAATGGATATCTGGTGGTTTTAAAGGGGTATAGACATAAGTAATGGGTTTGTTGGTAGATCTTTTTAGTTTAAGGTCTTGATAATCAATTTGCTCACATAACTAGCCCATTACCAAGCCATAGCTCCCATAACGTATATATACAGTATTATATTGTGCGTTCTAAAAACAACTAGCGAGACGTACGGCGACGTCAAGAGGAGGGCGGGGAAGTAATGACAGACTCGGAAGTTATATTTTCAGAAAGTTCGCATTAAAATAAGTTGTGTATGACATGTTTAAAACCAGAAAACAGAAAAACAATTTCTAGTTGGAAAAGAAGATAGTTTTTTTTTTGTTGTTAAAATTTACATCCTGCAACAAACGAAGCTCTCGGAAATTTCCGTTTTACTATTGATTTCAAGAAATAACGACATAATTTGTTCCCGACAAAATCAAAGTTTGACGAAAACATCCGAAAGTTTCCGATTGCCATCAGACCCGTTATACAAGAATACAAGAAAGAATTAGACGGGGTATGGTGATCATACAAGAAACCATAAGACGGGGTATGGTGATCATACAAGAAAAAAACAACGTTAGACGGGGTATGATGATCTTAAATGAAAGTGATAATACAATTAAGTTCGATTTTTAATTGTTATATGATGGTCCTACAGGAGACATTTATTTTTTTTCATTTGAAACGATTACTTCAGTTTTTTATTTTCATATTTTCCCTCCGTTTTCAGGAAGTCCGTGATTGGAAGTACGTTGCTATGGTGATGGACCGTTTATTCTTGTACATCTTCACGACAGCTTGTGTATGTGGCACGCTGAGCATCTTCCTGTATGCTCCCTCCCTCTACGACAAACGGCCTCCACTGGACACTGACGTCACTGACAATTGTACAATCTAGGTCACAGCGATGCTTCGCACACACGCTACTCAACATGTGACCACGTGATAAGCATTCACAAAGGAATGTCACTGATCCAACCATTGTGATCTCACTGTAAGATAACAAAGAAGAATTAAAATTTTGGTTTTATATAAAGCATCTTCTCATTTTTCTTTGCTCGTTATCACAGAGACGTACATACATTTTATGTCCCTGATTATCTTTTTCGTATTTGGAGTTTTGAACATTCAAACATCTCAAAGGAATATTGCTACTTTAACGTCTTAATTCAGAATGCTTGTCGGCGTAAACAACATCCTGGGACGATGATGTTTTAGAGATCAGGCGTTAAACTCGGGTCGATGATGTTTTAGAGAAATCAGGCGTTATACTTGGGACAATGAAGTTTTAAAGAGCATCTGACGGGACGATGATGTTTAAGAGAATAGTAAAAGTAGAGAGTTTAAGTTCATCCTAGCGGGAATTTCCTTTTGACCTAGTGAGAGTTTGTTTGCCTTGAGAGCGAAAGGTCGCTAGTTCGAAATCCGGCACGGGCAAGGTATTTCACAGTCGATATACGTTGGACGATGTTGTTTCAGAGAGTATCGGACGGTATACTTGGGACGATGATGTTTTAGAGAGTATCGGATGTTATACTTGGGACGATGATGTTTTAGAGAGTATGGTGTTATACTTGGGACGATGATGTTTTAGAGAGTTTCGGGCGGTATACTTGGGACGATGATGTTTTAGAGAGTATCGGGCGGTATACTTGGAGCTATGATGTTTTAGAGAGTAACAGATGTTACACTTGGGACGATGATGTTTTAGAGAGTATCATATGGTATACTTGGAACTTTGATGTTTAAGAGAGTATCGGAAGTTATACTTGGGACGATGATGTTTTAGAGAGTATCGGGCCGTATACATGGGACGATGATGTTTTAGAGAGTATCAGATGTAACACTTGGGACGATGATGTTTTAGAGAGTAGCGGACGGTATACTTGAAACTATGATGTTTTAGAGAGTATCGGGCTGTATACTTGGAGCTATGATGTTTTAGAGAGTAACAGATGTTACACTTGGGACGATGATGTTTTAGAGAGTATCGGGCTGTATACTTGGGACGATGATGTTTTAGAGAGTATCGGGCGGTATACTTGGGACGATGATGTTTTAGAGAGTATCGGGCTGTATACTTGGAGCTATGATGTTTTAGAGAGTAACAGATGTTACACTTGGGACGATGATGTTTTAGAGAGTATCGGGCTGTATACTTGGGACGATGATGTTTTAGAGAGTATCGGGCGGTATACTTGGGACGATGATGTTTTAGAGAGTATCGGGCTGTATACTTGGAGCTATGATGTTTTAGAGAGTATCAGATGTTACACTTGGGACGATGATGTTTTAGAGAGTATCGGGCGGTATACCTGGGACGATGATGTGTTAGAGAGTATCGGGCGGTATACTTGGGACGATGATGTTTGAGAGAGTATCAGATGTTACACTTGGGACGATGATGTTTTAGAGAGTATCGGACGGTATACTTGGAACTATGATGTTTTAGAGAGTATCGGGCTGTATACTTGGGACGATGATGTTTTAGAGAGTATCAGATGTTACACTTGGGACGATGATGTTTTAGAGAGTATCGGACGGTATACTTGGGACGATGATGTTTTAGAGAGTATCGGACGGTATACTTGAAACTATGATGTTTTAGGGAGTATCAGGCGGTATACTTGGGACGATGATGTGTTAGAGAGTATCGGGCGGTAAACATGAGACGATGGTATCAGATGTTGTGCTTGGAATGGGATTTTTAGATAGTATCTCAAGTATTTGCCGATTTCGTTCCACGTTGACATTTCAAGAAAACTTCTGAGATATCCGACGGACAACCAATAAGATGTTATTTTGTAGAATAGCTCCAATTCTATATAGACATGTTGCTGTGTAATTCTAGACAGAAGGCCCATCAACTCGGTATTGGATTGTCCCTAGATTTATTGTGACATCTTCCTTTTTATGCATAAGAATTTCTGCATCCGTTTGCATGTAAATAGCTTAATTTGTATACGGCTAGCGGAAAATACGGAGCTACGACCACCGCTGGCTATGTACAGCGTCCAGGGGCTGTACTCCAATAATTATCTTTTCCTCTACACAATCAAAATATTCTATGTAAACGTGATTCATCAGATTACAAATATTTCTGGTTTCTCTGTTAATGTGAAAATCCTTAGTGACAATAAATAAGAGAGACAACCCACAAAACATATAATGATTTAATAAGCCAACATAACTATCATTTACGGAGTTATTTGTGAGAATCTGTTCGCAGTAAAATAGTTGCGTGCTCTATGACAATGTGATTATCTGTAACTAAGAACGCGGCCTTTACGCCACTTCTGACATGCAAGCCGACAGAATGGCCCAGTGATTAGGTATTGAATTGTTCCGGGGAGCCGTGCCGGAAGCCGGGCTAGACAAGTCCTTAGGCACACAACACTTATCTCCAGTTGTGATTTCAAACCTTAGAAAACATTTCTTCTCTGATTTTTATTAGTTTAGAATTTTAAATTACATGGATGCTATCAATGCTAATTTACAGTGACTAAGTTTTAGTCCTCGGGGACAAACCGCTGCCTTCCAAACAACCGCATATCTCTATTGCTACAGAACCCAAGCCCATGTCTTTACATCGCACTACCAATATGGCGATGGTAGAAATCAAATCTGACTATTAATTTGTAACATCGCGCCATTGGAATGTCATTTTAGTAATTAAATTTAGATAGCACACACTTGCTCGGAAGACGTCTGTAAAAAACAAAGCGGAAGCCAGCAGTCGTAGAGAATGGTTGTCAGCGATGACTTCGCCACTAATTGACAAGCCGTTCCGCCGTCCGTATCTTTGATTGCTTTATTTGCGCATTAAAACAGGTTGCACTTTATGGCAATTAGACCTATGTTAATCAAACCACGGATTGTAAAGAACTAATTTAACAGAATTGCCAAGGAACTTTTACAGCTGCTACATTTACCAGGTGATCGTCGGCGTGTTTTCAAGGTTTTCAAGCAAAGTTCAGTTTGTGATTCCGAAAAAGTTCTTACATAGAATGCTTCCCTGTCGTGTTAAAAGATTTTTTGTTTTCGGCATAGCCGTATAATGTTCTTTTGACCCCGGATATGACGCGACAGGTGGCGTTACTGGTCAAGATGAAGTATGTAATTGGTCAATGTAGCGGTAAATGCAAAATGCAAATACATGTATGTAGTTAAAAACGAAACAAAGCTAAGATTCAATGCAAGCTGAATAAGTGGATGTATCTTTTCAAATGACACATTAATAAAATCATATTCCTGATTCAGATGCAGTCTTATTATCACCAAAAATGATTCAAACTCATATACATTGTGTTATCCGCACTGAAACGCATTATTTCGTTAATTCAGTTCATCAGCAGTTTCATATTATCACCACCAGCATTAAAACTATGCCGTTTATTTTTTTTAAACATATTTCTTGTTTAATATTGATTGTTTTAAAGTTTATTTTACATTCATTGAATAAATAAACACGAACCTCTAATTTTAACTCTACATTTGCCCTTATACAGTATCGTTATAGTTGACTAGACACTGATAGATTCATATACTACACGTATGTAGCACTCCTTTGTACTGAGGGTAGAAGTCCGTGACTCACAGTACCAATGACGAAACTGTGTTAGTACATGTATTTTTTGGCATCAATAACTTTTGTTTACAATACACACCGTTACTCACATTAGGCGCCACATTACGCGGTCACCGAAAGTAAATGTTATGTTTTACTATAGTTATCTTTACAGGGCACGTGCATTGCATTCTGGGGGACAAGCGAAGCCTAACCTGTAAATCAATGCTTTCTGATTGTTGTATTGCTATTCGGAGTCTGACAATTACGTTACGGTTCGGAGACCAAAGGTACCGACCATATTGTCTCTGTTCCGTATCTCGTCACAAGCTGCCTTGCCTGTTTAATGTCCCGCGCTGGCCGGGAAACGTCACAAACCTTGTTAACCCAGGCGGCCAGTACAGAATGTTAATGGTACGCAATAAATACATAGCACTAATTAAATTCTACAAATTAGATTGCTTCAACCTTTCCATTACTTAGTGGAACTGTCTACTGGTTGGTATGTTAATCACACCTGTTTATCACGGCTACCCGCCATGTCGTGTAAATACCGTGTAAATACAATGTACGTGTATATATAAGGTTTTTAAGTAAAATGTATATATGTCGTATACAAACGTATGTGATTACAGCCAGTAAGATAGTGACGTACAAATTAGCTCAATTTTGTCTGCCCTGTTTTAAACCCCATTCATACATAGCCATGTTCAAAATACGTCAAAAACTGTATGTGTGCTGAAAATGTTTTAGAGGACGCAATCAGAACGCAGTAAAAGCCTTGTACAAGGTAGAGAAGTATAGAATGCAGTAATAGCCTTGTACAAGGTAGAGAAGTATAGAATGCAGTGAAAGCCTTGTACAAGGTAGAGAAGTATAGAATGCAGTGAAAGCCTTGTACAAGGTAGAGAAGTATAGAATGCAGTAAACGTCTTGTACAAGGTAGAGAAGTATAGAATGCAGTGAAAGCCTTGTACAAGGTAGAGAAGTATAGAATGCAGTAAACGTCTTGTACAAGGTAGAGAAGTATAGAATGCAGTGAAAGCCTTGTACAAGGTAGAGAAGTATAGAATGCAGTGAAAGCCTTGTACAAGGTAGAGAAGTATAGAATGCAGTGAAAGCCTTGTACAAGGTAGAGAAGTATAGAATGCAGTGAAAGCCTTGTACAAGGTAGAGAAGTATAGAATGCAGTGAAAGCCTTGTACAAGGTAGAGAAGTATAGAATGCAGTGAAAGCCTTGTACAAGGTAGAGAAGTATAGAATGCAGTGAAAGCCTTGTACAAGGTAGAGAAGTATAGAATGCAGTGAAAGCCTTGTACAAGGTAGAGAAGTATAGAATGCAGTGAAAGCCTTGTACAAGGTAGAGAAGTATAGAATGCAGTGAAAGCCTTGTACAAGGTAGAGAAGTATAGAACGCAGTGAAAGCCTTGTACAAGGTAGAGAAGTATAGAACGCAGTGAAAGCCTTGTACAAGGTAGAGAAGTATAGAACGCAGTGAAAGCCTTGTACAAGGTAGAGAAGTATAGAATGCAGTGAAAGCCTTGTACAAGGTAGAGAAGTATAGAATGCAGCAAAAGCCGATGAGGACGTGGTATCCTTTTATAGACTAGAAGGACGTGGACGTACTTTGGACATATTAAAAAAGCGCAGCGAGGACATCGTCCAATCAGGAAGCAGTGAGAACCTAATAAGGACGTAGTAAGGACGACAGTGACGTAGTAATGACGTAACCAAATCTAATGAAGACTTCACTGACGGAGTAGAAGCGCGCCACAGACTTACAGAAATTGTACCATGTAATTGCGTTTTCGGTGCGTTGTCACTACGTTCTTGCTACGTCAATGTAGTACGACCTCTCTGTACTTGTTCAATGACCATGGTAAGCCTTTGCCACATTGTTCTCGAGGGAAACTAGCCCTTCGTTGTGTATATTGTGTACACCATGCAACGGATGAAACGCTTACCAGGAACACAACTTCACATAGCGTCCTAAGCATCCATCAGGGAACACCTTCATATAGCGTCCAATGTGTTCGTCGGGAAAGACATCTTCTCATAGTGTCTAAAGCGTCTCTCGGGGAACATAGCTTCATAAAGCGTCCAATATGTTCATCGGGGAAGACAGCTTCTCATAGCATGCTAAGCATCCATCAGGGAACACCTTCATATAGCGTCCAATTTGTTCATCGAGGAAGACAACTTCTCATAACGTCCAAAGCGTCCCTCGGGGAACACACCTCCATATAGCGTCCAATGTGTTCATCGGGGAACACAGCTTCACAAAGCATCCAGTACGTCCCTTGGGGATCATAGCTCGCTACATCGCGTGTCTAATTATACCGGTTAAACAGCGGACACGAATTCACATCAGACCTTAACATTTTTCCGTGAAACACGAAACAATCAGTTTGTTTTTAAGGGGGACACGGCAGATCTAGTACAAACCTAACGATTCTTTATTTTTGTTAGATACTTGCTACCCCCAATTCTATCACCTTTCTGACAGCTGGGACTGGCTGGATTCTCGACAAACCCCCGGTAAATCCCAGGCGGCTTATCTGCCGATACTGCGGTCTTATCAATACACACGAGTAATTGATCCTCGTCACCATATGTTACTTGTGATGAGTTTTAAAAACATACAATTAAAAATATCCGGAACTAGCTTATCCCGGATCCGGTTTTTACTTTATACGCCAATACACAAAAAAGAAGCTGCTATCGAATAGCGGTACGGTGTTTGTGTGTCTTGACATTGGAGAGAGCCCCAGACCACCGTCTTTTGTTATTTCAAGCAATGATACGCGTGCTGAACAGAGCTAATAGTATGTATATTGTATACATTTTACAATGTCTATGTAGTCCAAACACAACAATGACATAGACCATGCGATGTTAATACGGCCCGTCCAGACACAAACACCGACACAATCTGTTGTTAGGCTGTAAATAGGATAAGTTACTTTTTTCTGTTTGACGATCTAGCAAAAGTGAGTCCAGGGCAACAGCTGTTTCTCCGCACTTGCACGCTGTATAATGTTATTACCATGATCAATCCAGATTTACATACGGACAGTCATGTGGGCTTGGTCCATTACTGTATACCACTGTTGGTGGGGCACTCTGCACCCTTGTCATTACATGTACCAAGAGCGAGAGGTGACCAATCAACATTTATGACGTCACTGTAATTGTTACGTCATATTTGCAGAGAAACATCAATTTATATTCGGTTTATTTAGAAGTAACGTATGCAAGATGACAATGATTAAATAAGTGAAATAAATAAATAGAAAAGCAAAAGACACATAAAAAAACCACATAAAAGCTGAAAGTCAGGACATTAGAATAAACAGTGAAGTTTTATATCGGGTTTACCATTAGTTACAAAGGGGAGCGTCTCCTATAAGTTAGATGAGATATATATACTAAATATACATGTACATAACATATTTTTCTTTGTCGATTTTCTTAAAAGCACTTGGTGCCAGCTGGACGGTGCTAGATGAATGATCACGTGTTTCCACCTGAAGTAGCCCGACATTCGTAATTAAAGTATTATGGTGGGTTCGGCGATTATCAGAATTGATGACAAATTGAGGAGGAGTAAGGCACGCATAGCGTCGAGAATCGTTTCGCAATATGCACTAACACGTATTTTAGAAATTAATTTATAGAAATCCTCTAATTGAAAAACAGGGGATAGAAGCAATTCGACTGAACGACATCTTGAAGCAGTACTACTTGTACAACATGACTTGTTTCCCCCCTTTTCTCACCAATACAATTTCTTTGATTAAACCGGATTTAAACAAACGCATTCAACTGATGTTTATGACCGACCTTCACTCAATGGAGAATTCCATTTCTATGTAGACCAATAACATTGTCAAGAGAGGTCAATCCTTCATGTATTCAGATACTAATGTTGCTGTTTTCGATGGTTCAAGTTTCTTGCGACTTTACCAAAATAAAGAAATATATAAGATAAAAAGGAAGCATAACTGATATATAATAACGACGACGACGACGACAATGCTGCTGCTGCTGCTGCTGCTGATGATGATGATGGTGATGGTGGTGATGGTGGTGGTGGTGGTGGTGGTGGTGGTGATGATGATGATGATGATGACGACGACGATGATGATGATGACGACGATGATGGTGACGATGACGACGACGATGATGGTGACGATGACGATGACGATGATGATGATGTACATTACAGACTATCTTTTAACATTATTGGGTAGGAGGACGTCAACCTCCTCGTGTCCTGTACATCCACAATTTCCTGTGATTTCTGGATGTTCATAATGCAAAAAATGTCATTACTACTTACAGAACCCGGAAACATTAAATTACATGTTTCGGGGGGCAGACGTATCTGACAAACATTAATCTCGACTACACAAATAAACTTTTCTCTGCCAGTGGCCACCAGACAAAAAAAAGAGAGAAAAAACCAATAAATGTAATGAACAATACCGGAATCAATTTTGACGCAATGTAGGTAGGCCACATACAAAGAAATGTCACATGAATAGCTATCAGTAGAGTACATTGCAGTTTTTTTTTGTTAGATACATATAATAATATGTATTCAACTTAATCCTTATACTCTAATTTACTATATATACACAATCCCTGTGGAAATCTTTTTTATTAATGAATGTTTTTCCTCATAGAAATTATTACGCCACTGTTATCAGCCAATCAAAATCGACGTTACAAATGGCGACGTCATTTCTTACGTTATGTGTAGGCTGGAATATCTGCGTAAGTATCAATTCTCTCCGCTAGGTGGCGCGCATGAATACAAGGATTTCGAATCGGAGTCTAACTGTTATATGTATAGTGGAGTAGAAAAAGAAAGAAATAGCATGTACCTCGTTGATCATTTCTCTCGAGCCGGTATAAGTCAGAATTCTGGTTTCATTTGAAAAACCTACACCATATGCCATTTCTCTTCCATTATAAACGGAATTTTATATGAATATTATACAGAGGTCTGCCATATCATGTTAAATTACCATAGTCATATAAACTACAGTGCTTTACAGATAAGACTGAATATGCCTGTACAACAATTCCTGAAAGATCACAGAAAATATTCACTCATATATGTGGGGAGACTTGCAGCAATCAATTTACTGGTCAAAAACCATGACGGTGGGTTTTTACAGGGTCTACGGGTAATGCAGTCGAAAACTGGCATCAGGCAGACGAGTACCATAAAATTATATTTAATATCATCTGAGTGATTAAATAGCTTCAATGGCTCGTCTGATTGTAAGCAATAAGAATATTTCGTAATACAGATAATCATTGACAAATTCTTCGGAAGTAACAAATGATGTTTGATTCAGACGAATATGGCAATAAGTCATAATTACAGTATCATGGGAAAGTTTTGAAAATAATGCAGATAAATAATGGAATTTATTACATTTTTACCAGTGAAATATCAAAAATTATTCATTCTATAAAAGTGATATTTTTTCACTTTTGCTGATTTGACCAATCAAATTAATGATTAGAAAATACCAAAATAATTGACCAATCAGAAAGCCCGACATATATGTCAGCACCTGGACAGGGGAAACTACTTTTTTTTGTTTACAAATTATCTCTGTAGTCCTAGTTAGCATACGGGGTAGGGTTTTCGTTGATAAAAAAATGTAATAAACAGAATATCTAACAGTGTCTTCAGTAAAACCAAATATATTTCACTCGTGTTGCTAATATTTTGATATTTTTCACTCGTGCTGCGCACTCGTGAAAAATATCAAAATATTAGCCCCACTCGTGAAATATATTTGGTATTACTGAAGACACTGTTAGATATCCTCTATTTCTTGAATTGTTGACGTAATCTTTGTTTTCAAGGTATATTTACCGTATTTTGCTGTCTCTGTGGCCAGGGTAATAGTTACACGTATACTGCCACGATAAATTTGATGTAGCGACAGGAATATATAATTGTCATGATAAGATGGCTGATGTTTATTTACAACAATTCCATGACAACAATGTACTACAAATGCTCAGATGTCAACACTCTGGCGCACCATCAGCCTCAATAAAGTATCCATTGACCCAGCCGCATAGCTGCCATGTAACCACATATAAACCACATAATTTTCCTAAATAGATGTACATGTATTTAAGATAAGAAGTTTTGACATTTGACGTTTGTTCTAAAACTTTATGCCGTTTGTGTCGTCTAACTTTCTGACCAGTGCCTTTAAAGTTTTAGGCCTACATGTATGCATAAACGTTGATTTATCCGGATATTTTTATCGTATTGTGTATTTGGATAGTCAAAATACGGCCAAATGTCACCATTTGATGTTCAGTTTTGTTATGGGGTGGATGACTCCAGAACCCCATAGAACCACTGCGCTGACATGGTAGGATTGCCAGTGCTTACACATAAAATATGGTCCAGCTACGCCCGTGACCTTGACATTGACAAGTAAAAAAAAAACAAAAAAGAATGGCAGTTCTATATCCAATTCCATACTAGCAGACTGGAAATTTTAAGTTGCATTTGATAAACGCTTAGGAATTGTCGCCGGCGGGCTATGACTCTCCAAGAACGTCTAAACCTATCGGGCAAAATGCATAGACCCCCGTTGTTTAAAATGCAATTTCCGCTAAGCTCCGGGTATTTCAACCTTGAGGAGAAATCATATCTAATACATCGGCATCAACTGCATGCTTGGTGGTGTAATCCTGCCGATCTCCATGGGAACCATGGTCTCTTTGGTAGTCACCATAAATTAATAAGAATTTCTCCAATACCCCGGATGTCTCCGCGAAGATGTTTGACCATATTATGTATTTTCTTTGATATATCTTACATCGACAAATGGAGGATCAGAAAACACATCATTGCATGTCGTATTTGCCTACATACGTCACAAAGAAACAGAATTTTAGTTTACGAGACTGTTAGACCCGCGTAATTAACAGTATAATTACATGTAGGTCTGAATGAGAGCTGTAAAACAAACATGGCTGCCAGTTACAATAGCTTTGAACTATCGACTGGAATCGGATGTTAACGTTCTCAAATCTCTTTTAGAGCAATATCTCGATGTCACCAGCCCCTTGTTTTTTTTTTGTTTTTTGTTTTGGGTTGTTGTTGTTGTTGTTGTTGTTGTTTTTTTTTTGCAAATATCACTTTTAAGATGATAAAACCACTACAGATTCGCTTCTCGATTTTTGAGACGTTCTGCAAATCACCGCTCACGCCTTAATTATACAATGTATATGCGCGACAAAACTACATTTCCTACAAATAAGCGAAAATTAACACTGCCGCTGAAAAGAATACATTAATATTTTGCTCAAATTAGTTTGTGTGAGTATTGTTTATGATGACACGGCAGACAATATTACTTCCTCCGGAAATCGTCTGTTATTGGACCTCAATTTGATGCACGGGCGACATTCTAATAATCAGACACCTTAATTGTATTCATGTTGTACTTAAGCTACAAGAAATCGCTGACAAAAGCAACAATGTCAAAGTTTTGCTGTCTCGTTTTTATTAAAGTACTGAACTTGCTATTTCACACACTAATTAGTTGATTTTTCAACAATTTCAATTTCAATTTCTGTTGTTCTGATTGACTAAAATATAGTCTTGACAAAAATCCATGTTGTAGTATATGGACAGAGGGACAATAAACTGCGCTCACACGGAGACAGTGTATTTACGACTTAAATCAAGTCGACAGTAAAGGATTTAGCATTGCCAGCATTTTTAAAACTTCAAACAAAATTTTAAAAGACGACTGATGTTAAAAACTTCGTCGTATAAATACAAGCGTATGATAATTCTGTATCGCCTCGGATCATGGCGTCATGGAGATAATCATATTTTCATCAATTCAATTCATCTTTTAATACCAAACAATATTATAAAGAAAAAAATAACAATTATTAATATGGTTGGGACCGAACCAACAACCGTTTAAAACACCAGAGGGACCGCATGGACGACACTGAGGTCAGAGGAGGGGTCGTATGGACGACACTGAGATCAGAGGAGGGGTAGTGTGGGCGACACTGAGGTCAGAGGAGCGGTCGTATGGACGACACTAAGGTCAGATGAGGGGTCGTATGGACGACACTGAGGTCAAAGGAGGGTTAGTGTGGGCTACACTGAGGTCAGAGTAGGGGTCGTATGGATGACACTGAGGTCAAAGGAGGGGGTAGAGTGGCGACACTGAGGTCAGAGGAAGGGTCGTATGAACGACACTGAGGTCAGAGGAGGGGTAGTGTGGGCGACACTGAGGTCAGAGGAGGGGTAGTGTGGACGACACTGAGGTCAGAGGAGGGGTCGTATGGACGACACTGAGGTCAGAGGCTGGGTCGTATGGACGACACTGAGATCAGAGGAGGGGTCGTATGGACGACACTGAGGTCAGAGGAAGGGGTCGTATGGACGACACTGAGGTCAGAGGAGGGGTCGTATGGACAACACTGAGATCAGAGGAGGGGTCGTATGGACGACACTGAGGTCAGAGGAGGGGTCGTATGGACGAGACTGAGGTCAGAGGAGGGGTCGTATGGACGAGACTGAGGTCACAGGAGAGGTCGTATGGACGACAGTGAGGTCAGAGAAGGGGTCGTATGGAAGACACTGAGGTCAGAGGAGGGGTCGTGTGGACGACACTTAGGTCAGAGGAGGGGTCGTATGGACGACACTGAGGTGAGAGGAGGGGTCGTGTGGACGACACCGAGGTCAGAGGAGGGGTAGTGAGGGCGACACTGAGGTCAAAGGAGGTGTCGTATGGACGACACTGAGGTCAGAGGAGGGGTAGAGTGGGCGAAACTGAGGTCAGAGGTGGGGTAGACTGAGGTCAGAGGAGGTGTCGTATGGACGATACTGAGGTCAGAGGAGGTATCGTATGGACGACACTGAGGTCACAGGAGAGATCGTAGGGACGACACTGAGGTCAAAGGAGGGGTCGTATGGACGACACTGAGGTCAGAGGAGGGGTCGTAGGGACGACACTGAGGTCAAAGGAGGGGTCGTAGGGACGACACTGAGGTCAGAGGAGGGGTCGTATGGACGACACTGAGGTCAGAGGAGGGGTCGTATGGACGACACTGAGGTCAGAGGAGGGGTCGTAGGGACGACACTGAGGTCAGAGGAGGGGTCGTATGGACGACACTGAGGTGAGAGGAGGGGTCGTGTGGACGACACCGAGGTGAGAGGAGGGGTCGTATGGACGACACTTAGGTGAGAGGAGGGGTCGTGTGGATGACACCGAGGTCAGAGGAGGGGTAGTGTGGGCGACACTGAGGTCAAAGGAGGTGTCTTATGGACGACACTGAGGTCAGAGGAGGGGTAGTGTGGACGACACTGAGGTCAGAGGTGGGGTAGACTGAGGTCAGAGGAGATGTCGTATGGACGACGCTGAGGTCAGAGGAGGGGTCGTATGGACGATACTGAGGTCAGAGGAGGTGTCGTATGGACGAGACTGAGGTCAGAGGAGGGGTCGTATGGACGACACTGAGGTCAGAGGAGGGGTCGTATGGACGGGACTGAGGTCAGAGGAGGTGTCGTATGGACGACGCTGAGGTCAGAGGAGGGGTCGTATGGACGAGACTGAGGTCAGAGGAGGGGTCGTATGGACGAGACTGAGGTCAGAGGAGGGGTAGTGTGGACGACACTGAGGTCAGAGGAGGTGTCGTATGGACGACACTGGGGTCAGAGGAGGGGTCGTATGGACGACACTGAGGTCAGAGGTGTGGTAGTATGGACGACACTGAGGTCAGAGGAGGGGTCGTGTGGACGACATTGAGATCAGAGGAGGGGTCGTATGGATGACACTGAGGTCAGAGGAGGGGTCGTATGGACGACACTGAGGTCAGAGGAGGGGTCGTATGGACGACACTGAGGTCAGAGGAGGTGTCGTATGGATGACACTGAGGTCAGAGGAGGGGTCGTGTGGACGACACTGAGGTCAGAGGATGGGTCGTATGGATGACACTGAGGTCAGAGGAGGGGTCGTGTGGACGACACTGAGGTCAGAGGAGGGGTCGTATGGATGACACTGAGGTCAAAGGAGGGGTCGTGTGGACGACAATGAGGTCAGAGGAGGGGTCGTATTGACGACACTGGGGTCAGAGGAGGGGTCGTATCGGCGACACAGGTCAGGAGGGGTCATGTGGACGACACTGAGGTCAGGGGAGGGGTCGTGTGGACGACACTGAGGTCAGAGGAGGGGTCGTGTGGACGACACTGAGGTCAGAGGAGGGGTCGTGTGGACGACACTGAGGTCAGAGGAGGGGTCGTGTGGACGACACTGAGGTCAGAGGAGGGGTCGTATGGACGACACTGAGGTCAGAGGAGGTGTCGTATGGACGGCACTGAGGTCAGAGGTGGGGTCGTATGGACGACACTGAAGTTAGAGGAAGGGGTCGTAGGGACGACACCGAGGTCAGAGGAGGGATCGTATAATAAACACCATTGAGCGAAGAGGAAGGATGGCATGGACGGAAACCCACTAAGGTGTTTTGTAGCTAGCTCAATATTTGGGTGCCGTGTTGTGATTCGAATCACCGCTACGGAATTAATACTCTATAAAACCGTCTCCCTGTGCGGTACTTTAATGTTTCAGGCGCCTGTTTTGTAGATTTTATAGCGATGGGTTGCGGATAAACTAATGATATAATAAATTAAATCACGAAATGTTTACATACTTATCCCACTGGGACATGAAATAGTGTCAATAACTACTGTGTGTAAGGGTGGGTTTAAGTTGTGTCTATACAGTATAGGTGTTTAATAATCTACATCATCAGTGTATTACATGTGCACTGCCGTATACAAAACCCCTTACCGTGTAAAACATTTAAGGAATGACGTCACAAAACACACGTGACCATTAAAATGACAGGAAATCAAAACCACAAAAACTGCATTTAACACATTAGAAATTGACCAAAGTCAAATGGAAAATCATCAATCAATATTTTGCAAATGCAAGTCACGGCACAAAAGCTTGATCTACATCGACACAGACATTAATTCAGTAAGTGGTTTAAGGACCTCGGCGCCCCCTTCCTCTGCGATAGCTCTGTCGGTTTGAGCGCTGGCCACGTAAACTCACACAAGGTGTGTGGTGCGACAAGTTCAAGTTCAAGTTCATTTATTACTTTAAGTCTTACGACTCATCAGTGTAAACATATGTATACAGGATATTTACATATATACAAAATGTTAAATTGGCCACAGGAGAATGAACAAAGCTATAATATAATATAATAGTAACATCAATCAATATTATCATTACAATATATATATACATTGTACATGTAAATATATCTCATGCTTGTGATCGGCACTTATTTGCCGCTAACAGATATTTCCCAAGATTACACAAGTCTTTAACATTATTTGTATTAAGTAATTGAGTAAGCTTATATACACTTGGATTATTTCTATAATAATATTTTAAATACTTCTGTCTTAAATCAGAATACCTAGTACAAACTAAAACAAAATGAAATTCGTCTTCTATATCATTAAGATTACATAGAGTACAAACTCTCCCTACCCGTGTCGGTTTGTGTTTCTCTGGAAGCTGAGAAACGGGTCAGTCTGTGCTGCTGTGTTTGTGTCCTTGGGCGAGACACTTTACCCTAATTGCACTGGATGGCATGCGACTGGCCACTAGTATGTTGTGCGGTGAGGTAGTCACCAACTACTACAAGGAGACTCGCCTCAAAATGACACTGGCTGTTCATGGGACGATAAACCCAGCAAGCAAACAAACGATCCCCATCAGTATTTTTATTCCATCACACTCTTAACTTGCTACACTACTGATGAATCAAAAGTCGTGTCCACTAAAGTATGACCACAAGGTCGGGTAAACAGACTAAATGTGAAATTTATCTAAGACAGATTGTATCTAAATCAGATTTCAAAAAGTTGCTTCTCGACTGAACGTCATCTCAAAGAATAGAAAAAAAATATTCAGAAAGTAAAAGCAAATTTAATTTGCTAATTTAATGACCTCTTATCACATCTCATCCGTCATTCTTACGGAAACCCTGACATAACAGTTTCATGTTGGTTGCAGTTCAACTGATCACGTGATCAAACAATCAATCAAAGGTATTCTACTCCATCAAAATATCCAGATATCACTTTGCCTGCGAGGACAGTCAATACAGACTAGTGTGGATTATTGGTGCCGTTCCAGCTATATCGAACTTTAAGTGTAAAGTAGAAACCGACTGGAGTACAGCGAACCAGAACGATTGTATACATTGTACGTGCAAACATGTAGTATAACAAAAAAAAAAACTCCATTACAGAACGTATTTTGTGTGGAAATGCATTGTCTTTAAAAGCTAAAAGAGGCAATTTTACCTACTTATGTAGCAATGTACGACACTAGGACGTCGGGGTAATCAATGATGTAAGGGTCATCAATGATGTAAGGGTCATCAAGGACGTAAGGGTTATCAAGGACGTAAAGGTCATCAAGGACGTAAGGGTCATCAAGGATGTAAGGGTTATCAAGGATGTAAGGGTTATCAAGGACGTAAGGGTCATCAAGGACGTAAGGGTTATCAAGGACATCGGGGTCATCAAGGACGTCGGGGTCATCAAGGACGTAAGGGTCATCAAGGACGTAAGGGTTATCAAGGACGTCGGGGTCATCAAGGATGTAATGGTTAACAAGGACGTCGGGGTCATCAAGGACGTAAGGGTTATCAAGGACGTCGGGGTTATCAAGGACGTAAGGGTCAACAAGGATGTTAGGGTCAACAAGGACGTCGGGGTCATCAATGACGTAAGGGTTCACAAGGACATCGGGGTCATCAAGGACGTAAGGCTTATCAAGGATGTAAGGGTTATCAAGGACGTAAGGGTTATCAAGGACGTCGGGGTTATCAAGGACGTAAGGGTCAACAAGGATGTTAGGGTCAACAAGGACGTCGGGGTTATCAAGGATGCAATGGTTCACAAGGACGTCGGGGTCATCAAGGATGTAATGGTCATCAAGTACGTAAGCGTTATCAAGGATGTAATGGTTCACAAGGACGTCGGGGTCATCAAGGACGTAAGGGTCATCAAGGACGTAAGGGTTATCAAGGACATCGGGGTGATCAAGGACGTTAGGGTTATCAAGGATGTAAGGGTTATCAAGGACGTAAGGGTCATCAAGGACATATGTCTCATCAAAGGTGAAGGGTTATCAAAATGTAATGGATCTCTAGTAAATAAGAGTCATCAAGTAAATAGCTATCACATTTATATGTAGTATGTTATCGTAATCTACAGGTTTATTTTTGCGTCAAGACTTTTTTTCTTTTCATGTCTAATCAAAATTAACGTTTTATCATGCGATTCCAGTATTTTCACGATTTGAGCAGATCACAGTTATACCAAGGCTGACAATATTTGATTTACCACATGAAATCGTGACGCTGCATTAGTGATAGAATGGTATATCAAAGAGTATCAGAATACGCCCAGCTCTCAGCAGATTTTACCTGACAGAAGAAAGACAACTCTTTCTAAATTACACCCTATCTGTCTTAGTAAAACTGTGGTCGTTTTATTTCATATATCTCGTGTTACTTTGCCTTTGTTACAAATGTTCAAATAAAGAATTGAATTAAATTGAAGTAACTTTATATAGACTTCTTGGCTCTCAATGTAGATAAGGACAAATATATAGTCTTACTACGAAACAATGGGCTTCTCCTTAAAAAGTAACTGCATTAGTTTGTGGTTTTGACAAGATACAGTAAAGAGTGCCATTTGGATTTAGTACACACTTATCGTACGTTGATGAGAAGGTTTATTACAATTCTCAGTGTAGGGGGTTGGGTTGGGGTTGGGGTGGGGGTTGGGAGGAGGAGGAGAAGGAGGAGGAGGGGGTTGCAACAGTGTATGACATACTCTATGGGTTTTCCCCCAGCCATACTATTGTACCTTCCTAAATCATTTAGGCATTAGAAACATAAGCGTTGCTTGTTTTATATTTCCATGGATCAGGAGTTTTTATAATTTTCATTTTTTTTTCTAAGTTCGTACAATAGTTGGGTTTTGGAGAAGGAAAATGTGACAAACCAGTCAGGGCTTTTTCTCGCTGGCTTGGGATGAAGGCCTTTTTGTCTCATTTTGTGAAAAAAATAGTGAGTTGGGAAAGATTTTTAAGGAGTACACTGCAAATTTTGGGAATTTTGCTTAAATATGAAACAATTTCAATTGGGAACATGGCCCAATAAATCCTCAGGAAAAGCCCTGCCAGTACACAACTGAAGTTATAGGTTCCACTTTATATTCGAGGATTGACATTAGTTAATCTTCAGCAACTGTTTTACTGTGGTTTGGAACATGAGCAGAGACAATATCAATATAAAATGTATGACTTTATACCGATGTCAAATAGTACAACTGATATCACTTTCCCAGTGAAAAAAATGCAATACACTTATTTCATTAATTTGCATGCATATTCAGGAGCCAACTACATTGGTTACATGGATATATTGTATTATAATCTATCCTTCAGAAATATTGGTAATAAATTAAGATTATTGTCATGGAGGTTGTTCTATATCCTGAGAGACTGTCAGGACATACCAACATTGACAATCTTTCTGTTTAGTATTTAGCCATGGTAAAATTTAAATGTGTTTATATCATTGAGTGTGGTTAGAGTTTTCTGGAATAGCAACCTAAAGTCACGAAAAGCCAGTACTTCAAAATTAAGATGTGAAAATATTTACTAATTTATTTATCCAAATCACTATAATTTTTACAACCAATCAGCTTTGCCAAAATTGATAAATGCTCTGAACATTTAGCTTGTGGTTTGCACAGTAAGCTTTAGTGAGGTTCAGGAGAATTTCTCTAAATCAGGAACACCAATTCTTGAGTATAGATGTTGATCAAAACCACAAGATGATTTATATAATACGAACACTACAGAGTTTCATCATTACATAGTAGATTATGGCTAGTAATATGTTTTATAATCAGTGATCCTACTGTGTGGCCCGCCCCTCAGCTCCCCAAGGGTTGAGCCCCTCGTGAGTTCAAGATTCCCACAGTTTACCACCAACATTTTGAGCCAACAACCCCTTTTGACTCCACTTTCAGACCCTATCAACATCCAAGTGTTTCAATTTTGAAATTGAGGATGTCAATGATAGTGATAGACAATACACAAACGTTGAACAATCCTCAGACTTATTTCATAAATCACAAGAAAACGTGTGTTAAATACTCGTATTCATTTAATGGATGTTACTATACCATTAATAACTATGTAACAACAAAATACATATTTCAGATAATTCAGATGTAGAAGATGTATCAAGATATGTCATCCAAGTTCAGCAGTGTAGTGTGTAGTTCTGACAGATCTCAAATTCTTAGTTCTTGTTTCCATGGTTACTTCTGAGACAATACACTGAAGAGATCTCTGCAATTAAGGTTTCTATGTTTAGAGTACTTCAGATACACAGTTCACTTCCTGTATATATACATGTATATATAGATATAGAATAAAGTTAAAGTGTCCTTGTGACATCACGGTAAATTATAACAGAATAAAAAGTCAAACACAGATCATCTGTCTCCCTAGTACTTTCTTGGCTACATCGTGCCGTTCTTCAGGGGATTATGTATATATATATATTACATATGCCTCCTGCAGTAAATGACCTCCATTACCATTGTTTCCATGGTTACTAAGACATGTTCACCTCCTGCAGTGTTACAGTCCTGACCTTGAATGACCTCCATGACCAATTTTTCCATGGTTACAATGTCATAAATACCTCCTACAGTGTATAGTCCTGACCTTGAATGACCTCCATGACCAATGTTTCAGTGGTAACTAAGACATGTATACCTCCTAATGACCAATTTTTCCATGGTTACAGATACATGTATCCCTCCTAATGACCAATGTTTCCATGGTTACAGAGTCATGTATACCTCCTAATGACCAATGTTTCCATGGTTACAGAGTCATGTATCCCTCCTAATGACCAATGTTTCCATGGTTACAGAGACATGTATACCTCCTAATGACAAATGTTTCCATGGTTACAGAGTCATGTATACCTCCTAATGACCAATGTTTCCATGGTTACAGAGTCATGTATACCTCCTAATGACCAATGTTTCCATGGTTACAGAGACATGTATACCTCCTAATGACCAATGTTTCCATGGTTACAGAGTCATGTATACCTCCTAATGACCAATGTTTCCATGGTTACAGAGACATGTATACCTCCTAATGACCAATGTTTCCATGGTTACAGATACATGTATCCCTCCTAATGACCAATGTTTCCATGGTTACAGAGTCATGTATACCTCCTAATGACCAATGTTTCCATGGTTACAGAGACATGTATACCTCCTAATGACCAATGTTTCGATGGTTACAGAGTCATGTATACCTCCTAATGACCAATGTTTCCATGGTTACAGAGTCATGTATACCTCCTAATGACCAATGTTTCCATGGTTACAGAGACATGTATACCTCCTAATGACCAATGTTTCCATGGTTACAGAGTCATGTATACCTCCTAATGACCAATGTTTCCATGGTTACAGAGACATGTATACCTCCTAATGACCAATGTTTCCATGGTTACAGAGTCATGTATACCTCCTAATGACCAATGTTTCCATGGTTACAGAGTCATGTATACCTCCTAATGACCAATGTTTCCATGGTTACAGAGACATGTATCCCTCCTAATGACCAATGTTTCCATGGTTACAGAGACATGTATACCTCCTAATGACCAATGTTTCCATGGTTACAGAGACACGGATACCTCCTGCAGTGAGAAGTCCTGACTTTGAATAACCTCAATGACCAATGTTTCCATTGTTATTAAGACATTTATAATTCCGGCAGTGTACAGTCCTGCCCTGAAATAATTCAATTTTATTTCAGACATATTAACGTCCACTTCCTGTAGTCTATTTTCTTGACCTCCACACAGTCCAGCTGTAGGAATGGCAGACATCTTGTCTCTATTGTTGCCAGGCCAGAGTCGACGTTCTTCAGACTAAATTCTTAAATTTCATAAACAAAAAAGAAAAAAAAAAGAGTTTAGTGTCAAGGTAATGTTTGTGTGCAATATGATAATACTCAATACACATAAGGAAACCACATTGTAACAGTAACAGTTACAAATTTTATGTAATTTATGTTCAGTGAAGAGCAAAATATCTTGTCATTGTAAATAGGCTTAAAATCAACTAGTCTGCCTATTAACAAAGGACTCAATCACTGGTAACACTCAGGTATGAAAAATATCCTATTGAATAATGTTTCATACAGTATATTTTTCATCATCCTATATACTTTTTGGTATCCACCCCTCTTACAAAATTATCAACCTACAAACTTTAAATGGAATCGGACTTATCTTTACAATACATGAAACTTACCATCTAAGGACATGTCATCCAGACTACCACCAGATGACCAGTCAGTGGACACCCCAGTCCGTATCCTTAGCCACATCTCCCAGTCCTTCTTGACCAGTGAGCTATCACAAAGGTGATGGACAAACATCTCAACCTGACTGCTGAATTCTGGGCGTGTCTGTAACAGGACACCTCACAGATACACAAAGTTTGAAAAGAAGTACAGAAATTCCACTAGAAAACTAGAAAATTGGCCAGTTATGATGGAGGCTATAGCTGAAGGGTACTGTAAAATTGTCAAAGGGTGCTATTGTTTTTGCTGTATTTCAAAGATAGGATGAAATAAGAACAATAGACATCTTGAGTAATAGAGACATTAATTTCGTTGTTTTATAATTTCAATGAAAAAAACATGTAATTTTGTTTAAAACCTTCACAGAAGTAAGGACACTTACCTCCCTTTACAATAGTTAAACAGGTCTTACTTACATTACCCACCTTTTGGAGGAAGACCTCTCCCTCTGTATGTATTACCCACCTTTTGGAGGAAGACCTCTCCCTCTGTATGTATTACCCACCTTTTGGAGGAAGACCTCTCCCCGTGTATGTATTACCGACCTTTTGGAGGAACACCTCTCCCTGTGTATGTATTACCGACCTTTTGGAGGAACACCTCTCCCTGTGTATGTATTACCGACCTTTTGAAGGAACACCTCTCCCTGTGTATGTATTACCCACCTTTTGGAGGAACACCTCTCCCTCTGTATGTATTACCCACCTTTTGGAGGAACACCTCTCCCTGTGTATGTATTACCCACCTTTTGGAGGAACACCTCTCCCTCTGTATGTACTACCCACCTTTTGGAGGAACACCTCTCCCCGTGTATGTATTACCGACCTTTTGGAGGAACACCTCTCCCTGTGTATGTATTACCGACCTTTTGGAGGAACACCTCTCCCTGTGTATGTATTACCGACCTTTTGAAGGAACACCTCTCCCTGTGTATGTATTACCCACCTTTTGGAGGAACACCTCTCCCTGTGTATGTATTACCCACCTTTTGGAGGAACACTTTTCCCTGTGTATGTATTACCCACCTTTTGGAGGAACACCTCTCCCTCTGTATGTATTACCGACCTTTTGGAGGAACACCTCTCCCTGTGTATGTATTACCCACCTTTTGGAGGAACACCTCTCCCTGTGTATGTATTATCCACCTTTTGGAGGAACACCTCTCCCTGTGTATGTATTACCCACCTTTTGGAGGAACACTTCTCCCTGTGTATGTATTACCCACCTTTTGGAGGAACACCTCTCCCTGTGTATGTATTACCCACCTTTTGGAGGAACACCTCTCCCTGTGTATGTATTACCCACCTTTAGGAGGAACACCTCTCCCTCTGTATATATTACCCACCTTTTGGAGGAACACCTCTCCCTGTGTATGTATTACCCACCTTTTGGAGGAACACCTCTCCCTCTGTATGTACCACACTCTGCAGACTGGACCATTCTCTGTCTGACAGCAGCAGTAACTTCTGTACGGCAGCATCCCTCACTGTCACTATAGCAACACTTGTCCCATCCTCAACAATAACACTACAAAGAAGCAAACTTAATGATACAAAATTTGTATTCCTTTAGCAGTGTAAAGCTGGTTCTGTTTTTGGCTAGTCCCCTATAAATTCTACAGACAACTGTTTTATTTCCAAAAATGTTACATGGTTGTGTGATGTCATGGGGACCATCCTTGAGTTCAGGCCAATCTCCAAAACACAACAGTCAATATCAAACAGAACTTTTTTGCACATTTGATATCTTTGATAATAAGTGTAAATTACTTCAGCTTTAAGCAAGCTAACAAATATCAATAACCTATAAGACACAAGCCTCATTATATTCAAATATTAGTATCAATTTTAAATATATCACATTTCATTTCTGTAATTATTTTAAATTTTAAGCAAGATCATTAACTTATCATTATGACATAACTTTTATGGCCCTAAACTCACTTGGCAAATGTAATTCATTACCTAGCTCTGGCGAGGAACCGTGTACTGTGATCTGCCCGACAGCCAGGGTTACAACAGGCTCCACCAACACAAACAGATCCACATTGGTGACACACCCATTTTAGAGACACTTTGAGGAATCTCTGTACATGACAACAGACGGGAAAAGGCGAGCTCTTGATATTATTCCTCCACAAGTCTGCCAGGTACACTAGTCGGAGAGGTCCTGTTTCTGGGCTGTGGGTGGGGGTAGGGATTTCACTTTGAAAAGAAGAAAGGTTAGATCATGATATTGATACTAATGACAGCTTAGTCTAGGCTTTGTTAATAGAAAAGGGTCTTGATATAAATATAAAAGTTAGGTCAAAGGTCACGGTCAAGGTCACCTGTCCACAAATGTAGTACCAATGGAAATTTCTTGTCACAAGGAAAACATGTCAAATATGAAAGCCCTAACTTGTACAGTTAACACACAGTGGTCAAGGTTAAAGTTTCTTAAAATAGGTCAAAGGTCACAGACAAGGTCAGCAGTCAGCACATCTGCAAATATAGTACCAATTGAAAGGTCATGTCACAAGTAACACATGTGAAATACCTAAGCTGTATCCTTATCTGTATTGACACAACACTGTTTTATAAAAACTTTTACCAAGCTGTCTACGGACACAGATGACAGGAATAGTGACTTTGTCCTGGCAAGTTAAAAAGGATATAATTGATAGTTTTTCACAAAGCAATTACATTTATTATGACTCTAAGCATTATGGTTCTGAAGAATAAGTTCCCCCAAAAAAAACCAACTAGAACTATCATATCTATAATTAAATACACAGCAAAAGACTTATTCATTTGCACCAAGTTTCATGACAAAGGTGCTTTGACAGTTTTAAACACTTTTTTAATTAACCAGAAATGCCGATAGATGCCAACCTTGCCAGGTCTGTGAGGTGTTGTATGTGGAGACAGGACACAGCTATAAACTGACAGTAGACATTGTTCTTCCGGGACACCTTTCTCTCCACCCGCTCCAGACACACCCCAACCCCAGGGAGCAGTCCCAGGGGGTACACAAAACTGTCCAGGTTGAAATAGACATCCACTTCATCACCTGACCTCTGACACTTCACAACGACCTTCACCCCACATCCGTCAGGGGATCCAACACCTGTATTAATGTCAAGTCAAGACGCACAATAATATATCTAAATAATCTGTTAAATAATTCAAAAGTTACTTGTACTTAATGTGCACACTAAGAGATAAATATTTTTTGTTTTTATCTTTTGTTCATTGATGTATTGCAGCATGAACAGCTAGGATAATTTTGTAGTAGTTGGTGGCTAACTCACTGAAAATATACAGGAGGCCTGTTGCATGTCATCCAGAGAAATTACGGTAAAGTGTCTTGCCAAAGGACACAACCACAACAGCACAGACCAGCCTGTTTCTTAGCTTCCTAAGAAACACAAACCGACATGGGTATAGGGAGTTTAAAACAACACACCTCGGACCTTCACCTGACGTGACGTAACTGACCCTAGTTACCTCAGTTAAAGATCCAATGTGCATGGATTGATGCTTCATACCCATGTCAATTGGTGTTTTATGGGAAGCTGAAAAACAGGTAGATCTGTGCTGCTGTGGTTGCATCCTTGGGCAATAAGAATTATGAAGTCAGTAGAATACCTTGCCAATGCTTTTTAAAATAAACGCATTTCAATTAAAAGTAGGCTCTGGCTCTGTGGCATTTTCCCTTAAATACTCTGATATTACATAAACCACTGCTTATTTTTCTTTTCGCAAGGAATCACAGGCATATTTTAAAATCTGATATATTTTTTGAAGCAATCACATTTTCAAAGCCATTCACAGTATAATTCGTGCACAGTCTATTTTCAAGATTGAATGTGAATTGTCAGTTAAATACTAACCATAATGCATATTTGGCCTGATTTTTACTTTAAATTCTGTGAGAAACCTTCTCAACATCTACCTCTGGTAAGTCTTGAATATAATTAGACAGTAATTGTCCCACCATTACAAACCTAGTTGTGAATCTGATGGATGGTCAGGTGTTCTCTTTGTAGAGGTATGATGGCCGTCAGACTCTACAGGACATCGTCTTACGATCTGTCCCTCAAAGCCGACAAGTGTCGCCTCGCATCTGAAAACATTTACAACAGTGCACACAGATTCACATGAGTAACGAAATTGGTGAGGTTTTTTTTTTGGTAAATTTATGAATTGGAGGGGGTTGGGGGTTATTTACCAGTTAAGGCTTTTTTGAGGAAAAATACTAGGTGTTCACTTAGAAAGCAATTTTCAGGGAGAAAGAAATGCAAATTTTGTGAGTAATTCCATTTGGGCTGGGGACTACACTATCAACTGCAAAATATCCATATAAGCCTTCGATAATATATAATAAACATGGCTATTTTAAATACAGAATATATATATATATATATAGCGTTTCAGACTAAATACAAACCAATTGGTTCCACATAACGATATAGAAATAAGTATCATCTCAAAGTATGCATGAGTGCCTACCTTTCCATCACAATTGTCTTGATTGGCAAGTTCCCTGTGGAGCCAACACCAGCATCAGAAGGGGTCTGTAATTATAAATAATCATTATATCAGTATCAAATTCAGGATGCATGAATGGTTTTTATCTTTAAAGAGTTTATCTTCTTACAACCTATCTATTTCTTTTAACATACTGATTTCAATGTTTAAAAATAGGCAAATCAAAAAGTTAGATATATTTGATATTTGACAATGAATATTAATCATATCAACATGTTTGATAATCTTTCATTCAAGCAAGGGTTTCTTTTTTCTTTGATGAAGGTCAAAGGTTAAAAGTAGGTCAGAGTGACCTACTTTTGATACACGACACACCGTCTCACCTAAGCGAATCCATGTCCCAAGTACAAAGTTCCAGTGACAAGTAATGTAGGAGATACATGTACAACCCAGACAAACTTTTTTCTTGATGTAAGTCAAAGGTCAAAATGTAGGTCAGAGTGACCTTCTTTTAATACATGACACACTGCCTCACCAAAGTGAACCAAAGCCATGGTATGAAGTTCCAGTGAAAAATAGAATAGGTGATAGAGCTTAGACAAGTTAAAGTGCTGAAGGAGGGATGGACACAAGACAAAACTGGGTTCCTGATGGGAAAATAATAACTGTTGATGTCCGATTACAAGCATGCATACAATAGCAGCAATGTTGCAAGAGTCCAACCCAAGAAAATGACTAAACAATTCAAGTCTTAAAGTAAATCATAAATTTTAAAATTTAGTTTAATATCAAACCTTGTTTGGGAAGACTCTAAAGAGTTGAGCGTTCACCGGCACCTCGTGGACACTTCTGCCCCCTGCCTTCGCCATGGCCTTCTTCAACTGCCATGACCCTGGCCCTGTTGGGCACAGCTTCTGTGTAGGCACCAAGATTCTATAAACTCCTCCTGGTACAATAGTGTGACACCATCGTACAGCATCATTTTGGAACAAAAATATCACTGCAGGTGAAAGACTGTTTTCTGATTTTGCCTTTAGAACAGACTGGTGTTTATCAACATCAGTGTACCCATTATGTACGTGATGCTGCTGAGAATGTTGTTTCTGGAGACTTTCTATCACATCCCAGTTTAAAGAATCCCCGCCTGTATTGTGTAGGATGTGACCATGTACGGCCATCCTGAAGCGTGAACCACTGTAGACCCTTCGGTCTAGGACCAATGTTTCTCTGTGGTTTATCAGCACCAGTTGTCTCCCTTCATCTGTAGGCTGTCCAGTACGACCTTGGTCTACCTTACCTCTCTTATGAGGAACCTGATCCTGAGGTGTTTTACAAACTGTAGGTCTATGTATCAACACAGCATTTAACATAGAGAACACAACATACCATACATCACTATGAGTTGGGTCAGAATCTGTCATCTTTAAATTATTCAATGAGTTGTTCAAACCAGTAAATTGTTCACGAATCACGGTGAATTTGGTGACAGCTACAACTGCACCTACACAACAGGAATGCAGAAATGGACATCGGAAGTTTGACCCAGGTTTAAGGTCACCACAACAACAGATTTCCGTACAGACATGACGTTCACTTGATGTTGTCATGGTGATGAGGCAGTCAATAGATCCAGTGTCATCCCTCAGCTGAACTCGTCCATTTTTTGATGAAAGATCCAGCACTCCAACTAAAATCTAGAATCAAAACAGTTCACACTTTTCCAAAAATCCAACTAATTACAGAATTATCTACTTTCATTTCAAACTGCCTATTATATATTATAATGATGGATGAGCAAATGCATTTGCAACAAATAAAACATTAAAAATAAGGAAAGTACAAAACAATGAATTTTTGACACTATATTAATCCCCTTTCTGATTTTAGTAAGTGAGCGACTCAGCCTTTGGATTTTGTTGAATGGTAAGTTTAGTTAGTGTGAAACTTAGCCTTTGGATTTTATTGAATGGTAACATCTATCAATATATTGTATGTTTACATTTAATCAATTAGTTACTAGTTTTATGCCTACATAACTCCACCCATCGCTAGGCTTCCTCTCACCAACTGTAGCTACTGTTCTGTCAGTGTGAGGCAGTATATCTCTTTATTTTTTTAATTTCATTTAAGGATGCTAACATATGGATTCTGATTCTTTGATTAGCTTATTAATAAATATTTTCAATAAATGAAAAATTTCATTCATGCTATGAAAAGTGTCTGATTCGACATAGCATGAATACTTTAAAGACAGTTAAACATGAATTTATACTCAGGAAAATACTCTTAGATGAATATGACAGACTGAACAGTCACCACATCAGTAAGACCTACCTTGTGTGGCATCCCCTGAAGTTGGTGGTGGTAGCCCCAGTAGGTGGCGCTGTCTGATGAGAGGTTGTCTGCCCCTGTTACTAGGCAACTCATTTCTTGTGTGAACTCACTCATGTCTGGTGCCACCGTGTAAACACCATTTCCATCCTATCATGTGAACAAGAGTTGTCAGAAGATAACATAGCTCAAAGAGAGGAGTTAAAGTTCAGAATTACTTTTTTATAAAAGCTTGGTCAAAGGTCACAGTCAAGGTCAGCAGGTCTAATAATGTAGTAACAATAGAAAGGTCTTGTCACAAGGAACACACACGTCAAATACCAGTAACTTAAGGTTTTTCCTGATTAGTATAACATATTTTATAATAAAGACTTTAAGCTTTCTACGGACGCCAAATCCACTGTCAGGGGTATAGCTATAGCTTACCAGGACTTTGTCTCGGAGAGCTAAATATATTACAACCCCAAAATGATGGACTCTGTCTATCTACTTGCATATTAACCTTACCAAAAAACAAAACTGAATTCCCCATGGTGTCACGTAATAGTTCTGCTTCATACAAAAATACATCATTTTAATTTTTAGTACTTAAGGGGTAAAGAAACTTTATTTTGTCCTGAAGAATCCCCCCAAAAAAGGGAAAATTGACAGATATCAACTAAATTGAAGAACTAACTCTGATACTGTTGTGATTGTTACCTTCATCTAATATTTCTCTACTGATCAATTCCCCCCTGCATACTTCAGTGTATCCAGCTGAATAATAGAATCTAGATTGGGTCTGTTCCGTGGACAGGGATATCTCAACCCGAGTGTAAGAGTTTGGCCAGCCAAACTCTTATACAAGGGTTTGAAAAACCTTGTTTGGGTAACAGACCCATGTTTATTTTTCTCACATACTGGCAAGCAAATGTAAGATTTTATGAAAGTTTTCCATTGCGCCATCTGCAATGTTCCTCGGAAAATTAATGACTTCATGAATTGCGACATGGTTACTCAATGTAAAATAATGACGTAACGTTATTGTGAGCAGTGTCATATATTTTCCCTGGCAACCACAGGATTACCCTGTGAAGTATGTGAGAATAAAGGACTCTTTATACATTATATTAAGATTTATCAACCAACAATTCAGGAAATGTCCTCTAAAAGACCCAAACCTTGTCGATGAAATTTGATATCTTCACAGAGAGTCGGACATGTCTGTTGAACGTTAAGACATTTACCTGGTTTTGGACTAAGCCACACTGGTGTGTCCCGGACAGGAACTCCCGGATGTATACTCTCCCTACCATGTCACAGTCTGGGGTACAGCAATACTCAAAGGTGGTCTCTAGTATACTGGTTAGTTCACTGGTACAATTAATGTTACAAGATAAATCTATTGATAGATAAACAAGAGGCCCATGGGCCATAACGGTCACCTGAGACTTAACATATAACCATCTTCTATGTACTTACAATGTATTTCTAAACATTTCTCAAATAAATAGTAGTATAGTTTTGCCCTCATAACACTAAAAAAATTGAATCATTTCTATTAAAATGTGACTTCCCTGCATAAAATATAGTAAAGTTGAGCACCTCTTCAGGGAGAAACATTAAACCTATGTTTTCTCTTCACTTCCATTCTTTAACCAGTCATTTGATTACTGTGACCTCGGACTTTGTTAGTCGAGGTCAACTATTTGCATAACTATTGCAGCCAGCAACTTGTGCTGTGCTAATTATCAAGTGTATTTGTTTCACAGTAATACTTTTAATATATCCCAGCTATAATCAATGTATTAAGAATGTAAAAATGCATACTGATGAAAACTTCTGGCAAGTTTTCTATGGAGGCAGCTGGCAAAGTTGATGAATGTATCTAACAGTCCTCGAGTTATACAAGACTTCTTCATCACCTGTTGCAATATTACAGGTAGGTTCACCATCTGAGGTAGAAATAGTTTTACTTCATCACCAGAGAAATTGTTTTGATTTCAAATCATGAATTTTCTACCTAATGTCATAACTCTGTTGGTTTTGATATTTAATTCTTTTTCTTTTTTGCTTTGACTAAAATATATCTTTCACAAAATGGATCAATACCCTACCCAGTCACATAACAAATAATATTCAGAGACAAATATGAAATGAAAACATGAAGGAAATATTTCTGTATGAACTGATGAACACAAAACTGATAGAATAAATAAAGATAAGGTGGGCAGATATTCTGATATTTCTGTATCAATTTTCCGAAAGGTCTCACCTGAGGTTTGTTGTCCAGACTTGAGAACTCCATCACTTTGACACAACTGCTTGTACAACACACAACCCTCGTGTGAGGAAACTGAAACAGGATTTCATTGAAGGTAGTTAATGCTGGGTTATAGCAATACACAATGAATATAAAATCTTTTTTTTTACCATATAAAGCCATCAATCAATGGAAACAGTGTCATCTGACATCATATCTTATCTGAAATACACCAGCTTAGGTTATCTGGGATGTAATACACACTACAGATGTCTACATGCATTACAAGCACTTTGTCTGACCCTTCATTTCAGGGAGAAAGACAAGGAATGAAGTTGGTAAGCCATTCACTGAAGTAAGACATGACAAAACTTAGGTAGCTGGTAGTGTAAGGACAAAGTAGACAAAGAGGCTGGCCATGGATTGCCTTCATAAAAATACAGCAAAATCTTTTGACATACCATATTTAACCAGGTTCCATGCTCGGGGATAAGCCCACCTCCCCTATTTTTCACATTCTCTCTGCGTAGGCCCATATACAGGATTAAGCTCATTCCCCATTTTTAATGTCTAATGCCCCTCAACTGATTTGAGACCTTGATATAATGTGTTTTAATTGATTTGATACTTGGCTTACTGCAAAATAATTCATGGACTTCTTTCAATTTTTTTAAAACAATTCCTTCTCCTCCACCTGATTGTTTGATACCTGTTCTGAGCGGCTGAAATGAGCATTGTGTATGATGACCTTTGACCCAACCCTAAGGAACTGGTACTTGTGGACAGCGGGCACACAGCTTACACACAGCCTGCCAAGTAATATGAAGTTCTTATTTAAACAGTAGGTCAAGAATATTACTTTATTAATGTATGAACTGGTATCATTGCTGCAGTACTCGCTTAATTATAAATTTGATGTTACAGGTATTTTTTAGAAACAAAAATATCCTTGCAAATAAATTTCACTTGTTAATCAAATGCATAGGATCTATGACATTTCCTCAAAAAACATCATCTGTTTTACACAACTATGTAATGTGTAATGGAAAAAACATAAAACTTTCTTATGCATTGAATATTATGTGAGAATAGCATAAAAGGCTGTTTTTGTATACTGAAGGTAGGTAATCATTATTGGTTAATAATTACAATTATGACTGTGAAAACAAATCAATGTTTCTAGTATGTTTTCTATTTTGTAAATTCATTAATTCAAGTTTAGAATGGTTTTGCTGAAAACTGGACAGATACTTTTCACATAAATATAGCAGATCATATGACTTTAATATCTGTCCTTTTATTGGTAAGTTCAAACATCCTAGGAATGCAGATCAAATATGACACTTTAACACAAATTACTTCTCAATTTCATGCAAAAACGATTTTCTATTACATACCCAACTTTGGTGTCTAGTATGTATATTCCAAGATAGGCCAATTCATCTGAAGTCACAACTCCCTGTACAAAAAATAAAGCTCTATTTTATCTGAAGTCATGATTTACTGAAAACAAAGATCACAATTACCTGTACATCAATTATCAGAAATCCTCTTTTCATTTTTTTTTTTTTTTGTAGCGGTAATCAGTGGTAATCACATTTCAATTCAATATCATCAACACAAGACTAAAATAAAACGCCAAGTAAGAAATATGTGTTCTAAACTAAAAGTTTCATTGAGGAAGAAACATGGCCATTTTATGAAGACACAAATTTGCAGGATGTCTAAATACCTGGTAAGAAGCCAAATTGTTATCCTCTTTCTTCTGCTCATCGCCTTCTTCCTCCTCTTCCATTTCCTCAAGAGTGACTCGTTCATGTTCATCATCACCTTGTCCTCTCAGCCACTCCTACTCAACGACAACATCCTCTAATAATCTTTTGTAACACATTTTACAGGTACATACGTATCGACAGTGATACCTAGTCATGCATTAGAAGGATAGTGATACACTATTGGGCCTGCCCCTCTGGCTCCTAGACCTTGGGGGTCAGTCACCATTTATGCAAAATCTGTTCCCCTTTCCCCAAGGATGCTTCCTACTGGATTGGGTTCAAATCCATCATACTTTATGACTTGTAGCGATTTAAAGGAATTAATTTTATTTCCCCTATCGGGTCCCACCCCTCTGGCCCCTTGGAGGTCAGAGTCACCGTTTATGCAAAATCTGTTCCCCTTTCCCCAAGGATGCTTCCTACTGGATTAGGTTCAAATCCATTCATACTTTATGACTTGTAGCGATTTAAAGGAATTACCTTTATTTCCCCTATCAGGCACTGCCCCTCTGGCCCCTTGTGGGTCAGAGTCACCGTTTAGGCAAAATCTGTTCCCCTTCCACCAAGGATGGCCAAATTTGGTTCAAATCCATCAATAACTTTATGACAAGTAGAGATTTAAAGAAATCAACTCTATTTCCCCTATTGGGCCCCATCCCTCTGGCCCCTTTGAGGTCAGAATCGTCATTTGTGCAAAATCTGTTCCCGTTCCTCCAAGGATCTTTCTGACCAAATTTGGTTGAAATCCATTCAGTATTTTATGACTAGTAGCGATTTAAAGCAAATCTTGACGAACGACAGACGACGGGCGACAGACGCCGTGCCATGGCATAAGCTCACCGAGGTGAGCTAAAAAATGCTCATACTCAGAATTTATCTTTTTGAAATTATACTCCTATATCTATCAAAAGTTAACTCACTGTATAACATGAAACGTTCATTGTGCATATTTTCACAGAATGACAAAATTTTGAATTTGGAAGAGATGTAATTCATAGTGTAATGAGATGGTACATCTTTAAAAAAAAAGTTTTTTCAGTCTTTTTTGGAACAAGTCCCTCCCTTGACCCTCTCTGAAAGTTCATTGAGGTGGGTTATACAGTATATCTATAAAAACTGCCATTGTCACTACTGCCATTGTCACTGACAAAGTAATCGTCTTCAAGAAATTCCAAAGTTAAAGTTTGTGATGAACTCATAATATTTCAAAAAGTAAAAAGAGTGTGTATAGTTTTTTTTTATGGATGGCAGTGTATATTATAAAAAGGATGGTATCCTCATGAATAAAAAGATTTGTCTCTCATACATTTGTAGATAAACATAAACAATTCAGGTTTTTTTTTTTGTTGAACACTTCTTATAAACTCAGAGTAGGGAGGCATACGATTTGAAACTGGAGCTAAAACATGTTATGTTTTTAAAGAAAGCATCACCAACTCAAGTTGAATGACACCATGACGAAATCTAGAATCTGGCCCTGATGTTTACCTGAAGTGACACACAGTTATGGTCTACTGAGGTGGGACTAAAAAGCTTGCTACCTTTCCATGGAACAAATACTTTGATACTAGACCCTGCACCCTGAAAATAGAAAAAAAATTCTAGCTAACTTTTTCTATCAATACAAATTCAAATAATGAGGAATTAAAATACAGAATTACTTCTTTTTCTATCAATACAAATTCAAATAATGAGGAATTAAAATACAGAATTACTTATCAGTAGAGGAATATTTTGTAATTAAATACATACTCTAATTCAACACTAGAGAATTGTACATTTTTTTTTATAAATTCGACTTCAGATGCACTGTTACATTTCCATATTTGACAGTAGAGATCCACTGTTACCTTTCTATATTTGACAGTAGAGATCCACTGTTACATTTCTATATTTGACAGTAGAGATATACTGTTACCTTTGTAAATATTTGACAGTAGAGATATACTGTTACCTTTCTTTATTTGACAGTAGAGATCTACTGTTATCTTTCTATATTTGACAGTAGAGATCCACGGTTACCTTTCTATATTTGACAGTAGAGATCCACTGTTACATTTCCATATTTGACAGTAGAGATCCACTGTTACCTTTCTATATATTTGACAGTAGAGATCTACTGTTACCTTTCTATATTTGACAGTAGAGATCTACTGTTACCTTTCTATATTTGACAGTAGAGATCCACTGTTACCTTTCTATATTTGACAGTAGAGATCTACTGTTACCTTTCTATATTTGACAGTAGAGATCTACTGTTACCTTTCTATATTTGACTGTAGATGTTTATAGGAAGGAAACATTTACTCATACCTTCTTAAGTGTTGTAGGTCTCATGGCAGTGAAGATTTTCTTGTCTCCAGGCATAAGGAACTTTTGCCAGTGAAGAAATTCTTGCTTCTATAATCAAATCAAACTCAATATCTCTGGCTTACAAGTCTTACACTTACAATTGAGCTGGAGAGATGCTCTCTCTAGCTGAGTGTTATTATAAATGTATCTATATATAATAATACACATTACATTTTCCCTATTATAGACTTTAGCATTCCACTAAATCATGATTGTGCTAATTGTAGTTTATGTACACTGGTTTCTATGGCAATCATTGTTGGTGCACCAATTGTAGTTTATGTACACTGGTTTCTATGGCAATCATTGTTGGTGCACTAATTCATCATTCCGTTACACAGTTTTAATTTGATTTCGTGCTAAAATTTGAGTGTATCAAATAAAGTACATTTACTGTATATAAACATTCCCCTCTTCTATTAAATTAAAAATTAGACTGAAATACTAGACAAAGTTAAAAAGTTCAGAGTTGATATGTTATACACACCAATATTTCATCACCATACATTGTAAACTGTGAGAATTTTCTGATTATTTCTTTATATTCAGTAATACAAAGGAGATACCACTTTATATTCAGTAAAACAAAGGAGATACCACTTTATATTCAGTAATACAAAGGAGATACCACTTTATATTCAGTAATACAAAGGAGATACCACTTTATATACAGTAATACAAAGGAGATACCACTTTATATACAGTAATACAAAGGAGATAGCAGTCATCAATATTTACCTTGACAATGATGTTAACACCGTGCTGGAGGCGTATACAGAATAACAGGTCTGTTTTAACTCTGTTGAGACAAAGTTTATAACAATTAATAAAGTTATCAGTTGGTGGACCAAATACAAATGGACATTTACCACTACCAGTGAGACTGTTTTAAAAAGCTCTCACCAGGTTCATTTTGTAATTAAGCTCATTTTCTTCAAGTTTTTTTTACATATGTATTTCATTAAAAACCAGCATTTGAAGGTACAATAAAATCATGTATAAAAGTCTAATAATCTTTGTTCTTATTTAAAAGTGGCTGGAAGGTGAATCAGTCAGATACTGGGAAAAGTTTCAGGTCTATTAATGATTTGTTTGGGAGGAGTGGGAGGCACTTGTGTTGAAATTTAATGATTGGTCGGGATTAATCCTCATGTTTTCCAGTCTTCCTTATATAATCACTAATTAATAAATACATGACTTCCCAACTCTATTATTACTAAATAGAGGATATCTAACAGTGTCTTCAGTAAAACCAAATATATTTCACGAGTGGGGCTAATATTTTGATATTTTTCACGAGTGCGCAGCACGAGTGAAAAATATCAAAATATTAGCCACACGAGTGAAATATATTTGGTTTTACTGAAGACACTGTTAGATATTCTGTTTATTACATTTTTTATCAACGAAAACCCTACCCCGTATGCTAACTAGGACTACAGCGATAATTTGTAAACAAAAGAAGTAGTTTCCCCTGTCCAGGTGCTGACATATATGTCGGGCTTTCTGATTGGTCAATTATTTTGGTATTTTCTAATCATTAATTTGATTGGTCAAATCAGCAAAAGTGATATTTTTCACTAGTGAAAAATATGATATTCTTCACTAGTGAAAAATATCACTTTTATAGAATGAATAATTTTTGATATTTCACTGGTAAAAATGTAATAAATACATGTATTCCTAACTCTAAAATCACTAATTACTAAATACATGTATTCCCAACACTATAATCACTAACATCTAAATACATGTATTCCCAACACTATAATCACTAACATCTAAATACATGTATTCCCAACACTATAATCACTAACATCTAAATACATGTATTCCCAACACTATAATCACTAACATCTAAATACATGTATTCCCAACACTATAATCACTAACATCAAAATACATGTATTCCCAACGCTATAATCACTAATTACTTAATACATGTATACCAAACTCTATAATCACTAATTACTAAATACATGTATTCCCAACTCTATAATCACTAATATCTAAATACATGTATCCCCAACTCTATAATCACTAATTACTAAATACATGTATTCCCAACTCTATAATCACTAATATCTAAATACATGTATCCCCAACTCTATAATCACTAATTACTAAATACATGTATACCCAACTCTATAATCACTAATTACTAAATACATGTATTCCCAACTCTATAATCACTAATATCTAAATACATGTATCCCAAAACTCTATAATCACTAATTACTAAATACATGTATACCCAACTCTATAATCACGAATTACTAAATACATGTATTCCCAACTCTATAATCACTTATATCTAAATACATGTATCCCCAACTCTATAATCACTATTTACTAAATACATGTATTCCCAACTCTATAATCACTAATATCTAAATACATGTATACCCAACTCTATAATCACTAATTACTAAATACACGTATTCCCAACACTATAATCACTAACATCTAAATACATGTATTCCCAATGCTATAATCACTAATATCTAAATACTCCCAACACCTCTTACCTTTTGAAATGGTCATTATAAGTTAAGTTGATAATGGATGCAGGCAAAAACAATGCCTCTATATCCAAATATTAAATTACATTGTTAGGAGATTATGAACATGTCAACGCTTAAAACTTAACATCATTTTCTAAAATACAAAATATCCAAAGTAACATCTATATATTTAGCAATTCAGTACTGCACCATTTATTGAGATACATTCTACCAACACAAATACACATATAAACCATAATATGCAATGTCATGTACTTGGCAAGTTAGATGATCAACAGTATGTTTCAGAAGTACCAAAAAAAAGCCACCACAATGTGCAATTTCCATGAAACTGTACCTGTGAATTTCCCCAACAGCTTCAACAGTGGCGACCATGTCTACACATCCTGACTTCAAAGTGTCTCTGTAATAACAAAGCAAAAGTACAGGTCTAACTAAATCATAATCCTCTTTCTAGAGGCAGGCTTCAGTTCAAAGGGACATAACTCTGTATAGAGTGGGGCACGAGTAGGGAATATTATATATGCCTAGGTCTACATATGTCAATTTAGTTCTTGTAATTTTACTCTTATTCACATTATCACAGATAAATATGTATCAGAATATTTCTTTATATATCCAGACCTGTCAAGTTCTCATGAACAAAATGCAGGTCATTACTCATAAAAATGCAGGTCATAGCACTCCAATGCAGGTCATTGCGCGTAACGGCATTTCACTTGAAATAGAAACAATAAAACTGATATATAATATCTGATAGTGATTATTGGTGTTGTTTGTATTGTTTTACATCCTTTATCACAATAGGTTTTATATATGCAGTACACAAATAATGAGGCCTGTGTCAGACACTTTTACAGCCTATCATGGGGAAATGCCATATTTGGACACAGTAGGGTGACACTTCACCCAGCCACATTATACTCAAAAGCTAAGAAACATCAATGACTTTTGTGCAAAAGGAAAAAGAAAACATGGCACACTCCTTATTTTATTATGCTGATATGGTACCCTAACCTAGAAGTCCATTGTGACAGATTTTCTCAATGAAATTAATTTGTGCAGTAATGAATTATCATTCTGTTGGTTCAATCAATAATAGTCAAAAACTTTTTAAAGCCCTTGAAAAATCTGTTTTGTTGAGAACAACAATTCATATTTCACAGACACTTTTATTAATAATGATACCAACAACTTTCCTAGTGTTGTTCTGATTGATCCATTTAGTCAATGATTAGTCATTTTACCTCTGACTATGAGTGACTAGTCGATGAATAGTTATTTCACATCTAACTATGACTTATCGATAAGTTGTTTCACTTCTGATTATGATCAAATGACGATGAAGTGTTTCACCTGACTATGACTAATCGATGATTAGTCATTTCACCTAACTATGACTAATCAATGATTTATTTATTATCTTTTATGATTAGTCATTACACCTGACTATGACTAATCGATAAGTCGTTTCACCTGACTATGACTAATCAATGATTAGTCGTTTCACTTAACTATAACTAATCCATGATTTATTTATTATCTATTATGATTAGTCATTTCACCTGACTATGACTAATCCATGATTAGTAGTTTCACCTAACTAGGACTAGTCAATGATTAGTCGTTTCACTTGACTATGACTAATCGATGATTAGTCGTTTCACTTGACTATGACTAATCCATGATTTATTTATTATCTATTATGATTAGTCATTTCACCTGACTATGACTAATCCATGATTAGTAGTTTCACCTAACTAGGACTAATCGATTATCAGCCGTTTCACGTCCGACTCTGACTAACTGATCATGGTTAACCGCGACTTGAATATTGTCACGCGATGAGTTTGATAGCAAACTGATGAAATGTTGCAATTTACAAATAACTTTTTACTCATTAAAAATCCTAATTAACTATATGATCAGTTTCAGTCAGATATAGTAGCTAGTTTGCTCAGATTGTACTGACTTGTGCAGAAGCAGGGTGGATGCAGTTTTAGCAGAAACGACTGGAATTGGTCTACACAGGAGAGGTTGATGGGAGGAAGATCTCACTACTTCAGGCTTGGCACACAACTCCAGGTAACGTTTACCTTTGATTAGAACAATCAATTACATTTATCTTCTGATCAGGAAACAGAAAATCAATACATGTACATAAAACTGATACAATACACAGAATCTACTTTTATCCTAATACACTGTAGCAGATACAACTAAAACGAATATGTCTAAATGTATATGGTGATAGACCAAAACAGATCTTCACTAAGCAAGAGCTAGATTATCAAAACTTAAAGTAATCATAACTGTCATTACATCATGATAATGACAGTGATACGCGATCCTTACCCCCTAAGGAGAAGGAGAAGAATATCAACAACTCCACTCAATGGTGTAAAAATATAAGGTATTAGTCATTTTTGTTGTACCTCTTCTTGTGATGATGAGGTTCCAAGATGGAAACACTGCCCACTGATGTAACAATCCCATTACCTCACAGTCTGAGTATCTCACCTGATAAAAGATATAATAAATACTGAGTGTCTCACCTGATAACAGATATAACAAATACAGAGTATCTCACCTGATAACAGACAACAAATACAGAGTGTCTCATCTGATAACAGATATAACAAATACAGAGTGTCTCACCTGATAACAGATATAACAAATACAGAGTGTCTCACCTGATAACAGACAACAAATACAGAGTGTCTCATCTGATAACAGATATAACAAATACAGAGTGTCTCATCTGATAACAGACAACAAATACAGAGTGTCTCACCTGATAACAGATATAACAAATACAGAGTGTCTCACCTGATAACAGACATAACAAATACAGAGTGTCTCACCTGATAACAGATATAACAAATACAGAGTGTCTCACCTGATAACAGATATAACAAATACAGAGTGTCTCACCTGATAACAGATATAACAAATACAGAGTGTCTCACCTTATAACAGACAACAAATACCGAGTGTCTCACCTGATAACAGATATAACAAATACAGAGTGTCTCACCTTATAACAGACAACAAATACCGAGTGTCTCACCTGATAACAGATATAACAAATACAGAGTGTCTCACCTGATAACAGACAACAAATACCGAGTGTCTCACCTGATAACAGACAACAAATACAGAGTGTCTCACCTGATAACAGACATAACAAATACAGAGTGTCTCACCTGATAACAGATATAACAAATACAGAGTGTCTCACCTGATAACAGATATAACAAATACAGAGTGTCTCACCTGATAACAGATATAACAAATACAGAGTGTCTCACCTTATAACAGACAACAAATACCGAGTGTCTCACCTGATAACAGATATAACAAATACATAGTGTCTCACCTGATAACAGACATCAAATACAGAGTGTCTCACCTGATAACAGATATAACAAATACAGAGTGTCTCACCTGATAACAGACATCAAATACAGAGTATCTCACCTGATAACAGATATAACACCTACAGAGTGTCTCACCTGATAACAGACATAACAAATACAGTGTCTCACCTGATAACAGATATAACAAATACAGAGTATCTCACCTGATAACAGACAACAAATACAGAGTGTCTCACCTGATAACAGATATAACAAATACAGAGTATCTCACCTGATAACAGATATAACAAATACAGAGTGTCTCACCTGATAACAGATATAACAAATACAGAGTGTCTCACCTGATAACAGATATAACAAATACAGAGTGTCTCACCTGATAACAGATATAACAAAAACAGAGTATCTCACCTGATAACAGATATAACAAATACTGAGTGTCTCACCTGATAACAGATATAACAAATACAGAGTGTCTCACCTGATAACAGATATAACAAATACTGAGTGTCTCACCTGATAACAGATATAACAAATACAGAGTGTCTCACCTGATAACAGATATAACAAATACAGAGTGTCTCACCTGATAACAGACATAACAAATACAGAGTATCTCACCTGATAACAGATATAACAAATACAGAGTATCTCACCTGATAACAGACAACAAATACAGAGTGTCTCACCTGATAACAGATATAACAAATACAGAGTGTCTCACCTGATAACAGACATAACAAATACAGAGTGTCTCACCTGATAACAGATATAACAAATACAGAGTATCTCACCTGATAACAGACAACAAATACAGAGTGTCTCACCTGATAACAGATATAACAAATACAGAGTGTCTCGCCTGATAACAGATATAACAAATACAGAGTGTCTCGCCTGATAACAGATATAACAAATACAGAGTGTCTCACCTGATAACAGACAACAAATACAGAGTATCTCACCTGATAACAGACAACAAATTTAAATATTTGTTCCATGATCTTTAATCAGATTCTTTTTTTATTTTATTCTAATGATCATATGTAACTTTTAATGAAAGAGGGCAAGTTTAAAGAAAATTAACACACATCACTCCATGATAACTGAACACAATTTGTGTACTTGTGTAATTTGTATAAATGATAAAACTCTTTCTATTCAGTAAAACTTTCCTGAGATATGACTGGGTAAAGATGATCATTATGTCAACATAATGACTAGAAAACAAGGATTTGTTTACCTCTACTGGGATAGACGATGTGGAATCTGATATCACTAGCTGTCCAGGATGATCTGACAAGCCTGTTGTCAACTGTCCAACTAAAATACATCTGTAGCATATGGAAAATAGGTTTATATCATCAAGTGTGATATTTTCTTTTAAAATTAAATGCTTGCTTGATTGTATTTATTGACATATAAATGCAATGCGGGTGACAGATAAACAAGAGGCCCAGGGGCCTTAACGGTCATCTGACTCTAAATTAAAACCCTTATATTATTGTAGTATGTATTCTCTGTAGCAAGTATATAGTGGCACTGTTGGCCTTGGTGGCCATCTTGGATTTCTGACCGACCCAATAAATAACAACACTTGGTCTGGACCATCTAAGGATAATTTCTGGTAAGTTAGAGCTGAATCCCACCGGTGGAATTTGAGAAGAAGTTTGAAATAGGTGTTGTTCAGGAAAACCATGATTGCGCAATCATGTTACAAAATGGCTGCCATTGCTGCTGCCATGTCAAAGTTTTTACAAGGCCGAAAAAATAACAACACTTTGTTGGCTCTGCTTCCTTAACATCCTCACCAATTTCAAGCTCAATCGCACCAGTGGAACTGGAGAAGAAGTTAAAAATGTGTTTTTCAAGATGGTTGCCATGGCGGCCATCTTGGATTTCTGACTGACCCATAAATAACAACACTTGGCCAGGATCATCTAAAGATCATTTTTGGTATGTTAGAGCTGAATCCCCCTGGTGGAATTTGAGAAGAAGTTTCAAATAGTTCAGGAAAACCATGATTGCGTAATCATGTTACAAAATGGCCACCTTAGCTGCCATGTCAAAGTTTTAACGATGCCAAAAAATAACAACACTTTGTTGACTATCTTTCCTTAACATCCTCACCAGTTTCCAGCTCAATTGCACCATTGAAACTGGAGGAAAAGTTTAAAATGTGTTTTTCAAGATGGTTGCCATGGCGGCCATCTTGGATTACTGACTGACCTGAAAAATAGCAACTCTTGGTCAGGACCATCTCAGGATCATTTTTGGTAAGTAAGAACTGAATCCCATCAGCGGAATTTGAGAAGAAGTTTCAAATAGGTGTAGTTCAGAAGAACCATGATTGTGCAATCATGTTACAAAATGGCCGACGTGGCTGCCATGTCAAAGTTTTTACAAAGCCAAAAAATTAACAACACTTTGTTGACTCTCCCTCCTTAACATCCTCACCAACTTCCAGCTCAATCGCACCAGTGGAACTGGAGAAGAAGTTTAAAATGTGTTTTTCAAGATGGTTGCCATGGTGGCCATCTTGGATTTCTGACTGACCTGAAAAATAACAACACTTGGTCAGGACCATCTCAGGATCATTTTTGGTAAGTAAGAACTGAATCCCACTGGTGGAATTTGAGAAGAAGTTTCAAATAGGTGTTGTTCAGAAGAACCGTGATTGCGCAATCATGTTACAAAATGGCCGACATGGCTGCCATGTCAAAGTTTTTACGAAGCCGAAAAATAATAACACTTTGTTGGCTCTCCCTCCTTAACATCCTCAACAATTTCCAACTCAATGGCACCAGTGGAACTGGAGAAGAAGTTTAAAATGTGTTTTTCAAGATGGTTGCCATGGCGGCCATCTTGAATATCTGACCGACCTGAAAAATAACAACACTTGGTCGGGATCATCTCAGGATCATTTCAGGCAAGTTTCAGCTCAATAGCACTGGTGGAACTCGATTAGAAGTTTCAAATGTGTTTTCAAAATGGCGGCTGTGGCGGCCATCTTGGTTTTCAGACTGACCCGAAAAATAACAACACTTGGTCGAGACCATCCCAGCATCATTTCAGGCAAGTTTCAGCTCAATCCCACTGGTGGAACTTGAGAAGAAGTTTGAAATGTGAAAAGTTTACGCACGGCGGACGGCGAACGGCGGACGGCGCACGACGACGGACGAAACATGATGACTATAGGTCATCCTGACCCTTCGGGTCAGATGACCTAATAAAACATATGGCATTGTTCTTTAGAAAATTAAAATAATGTGAATGTGAACACAACTTTAAATTGTTAATGAGAACATTGGCCCCTGAAAACTTGTTCTTTGATTTCTCCTGAGTATAGTGATGGGAATCAGTTTCACTTTCAGAACTGATAATTGCAAACTCGAAATTAATCAATTATCGATTATAATCAGTTTTCTAAATTTCGCTGCACAGAATTACCCTCTTGTAGAAAATTTTTGTACATCTCAAGTACATTTATTACAAGTCTTAGCCTTTGTTATCAATATTTTTAATACTGAACACAAACAAAGCATTTAACGGTTGTCAATATATTTAAATCTCCTTAATCACTTGTAAAACATAAAATATAAGATAAACTACTTCTTGGTTCAGTAACATTACAAAAATACATGAAGCCAAAGATTTACAAACACTTTCAGACATTTCCAATTAATAACATAATCGATGATCAGTTGTATCTTTTTTTTTAATAATTTACAATCAATTTTGATCATCAGCCCACCATTAGCTATTGTATTCTATGTTCTATTACAGAATCATATACATTTATGTATATTATACGTTTGGTGAAGACAACTATGTTAAACTGCTGCATTGATAGAGCTATGCAGTTTAATTCTGAAGCAAACCTTTTATTTTTCAATGAGCCCTCGGAGCAGAGTCCACCCTCAGAAGTAGCTGGAGCAGTTGTGAGCTGGCTATGGAATGTTGTGTCCTGTTTCTTACACCATCCTACATCAACCCCCAGGTACTTTGTGAGGACTTTGACGTCCTGACAGATATCCACCACTGTCTGCAGTACATCCTCTACCCCCACCTCAGCAGCTCTCCACACATCATACATACCTTCTAGCCATTGGATTTGCTGGAAACATTACAGCATAAGTACCACACATGGCCTTCAGTTGTGTGATGGAATATTTTATTATTATGGAATAATGATTTTGAAAACCTATCTTCTTGTTAACTCACTGTTGTTTGTCGCTACCATGGTTCTTGACAATGTGACATTACTTTAAAAAAAAAGAAATTGTTATGAAATTGTGCTACATATTCAATGTGTAATATTTACATATACATATTTGAGCTTGTAATTTTCAGCAAATCATACTCTTGAAAATATCATTTGATGACATAAGGCATTGTCTTGATAATGATTTTGGATGAAAAAGTGAACCCTGTCATACACCTTTGATGGGCAACACTAATTATATATAGGTAGGCCATAGCATTGGCACTGGGACCTTTTAAATTGTTCAAACATACCCAATGGGTGGCTCTAAGGTTGTCAAAAACAACACCTGGTTTTGGTAAAATTTGTTCATGGGCAAAATTCCATTGTTCCTGTAAAAAGGCCTTTTAAGCTAGATTTTTTCACAATTTTTTTTAAACTACATTTATGAAATTGTTTTTCTCTTTTCTTTTGCCAAAGGTATCCTACACCCCTTCTAAATCTTTCTTTTGCCTTTAATGTGTCCTCATTCTATTGTATGATGTTCTATACTAGATTTAGAATATATTTTGATCATCTCAGCTTCCAAAAAATTATCTTTAAACATGACAGAACACTGTAGATGTTAAGTCAGTAACCCAGCTACAGTATAGCAGGTTGTTTAAAAGTGAGTCTATCATTTTAATTTCAAATTTCAATGCTTAAATTTTAACAGGTTTAATTTTAGCACTCATACCAGCTACCTTGAATTCCTAGTATAGAGATTCAGATTAACTTATGGTTCCTTATGTTCATTAACTATACATCTGAAACAGAACTGGACTGGGTCGATCATCGTCAACCAGCTGGTAGCTCAATTGGTAGAGCATCCGGCTAGTGTTCAGAGGTCCCAGGTTCGATCCTCACTAAAATATCCAATATATACAGTAACTAAGATTTTTTTATTTCTGATTTCAGGTACTCTTGAAATATCCTGATCAGTAAATTTTGGCATGATTTGAGCAGGTCACCAGGTACAGATAAGATATATATAATGGCAGAGACATATATACAGATATATATGTCTCTGATAATGGCTATGGATATCAGAATAACCTGCATGACTTCATGAGTCCTGACAAAATCAAGTGAGTTGGTGATTTCTGAAATGACACACGATGATTATCTACTTTTACATATATATAGAACACCACACGATGAAATTTTAAAATAAGGAATGAGATATTGTTCATCAATAGTTATATGGTATCATACAAAAGTGTAAATCTGTGATATCATGTAAGAAAGAAGAATGTAAATAAAATACGGTGTGTTGTGTTGGGTTGAAGCCATATAATTGGGATTTCTCCACGAAGTACGCTGCATCTTTATCCATACACCCATCCTTCATTACAGCCAATCACATGGAAGGGGTCTGGATGTGAACTGTCAAAAAAATTAATACTGTAGATTTTGATTTAATTACTGTGCGATAGCTACAACTTTTCGAATTCGGATTATCATATTGCTTTGCACATTGTATATGACTGGGGTTTGGGGGCTACGAGGGTAAAAGTATAACATACCTATGTTCTCTTCATTGCATTCGCATGTTTCATGTTTACATTTATAAATCTCCCGCCATGTTGGAAGTTTACGATAAGGCGTTAAGTAAAAAATACATAAAAAATGATTTTAAATTTTTGAAATTGTGCCAGATTTTATCGATCATAAAATTAAAATTATCAACATTGCATAAATGACTAAGATTACGTTGGTATTAGATCGTGTTACGAATCACATATGTCGTAAAATCACATGATTTTGACTTTGTGCAGCCGCTATTTTGCTACCATATAATTTATCCGGGATGTGTAACCCATAAAATTCTTATATTCTTTTTAAAGAATAAAAGAATGTATAAATATTTCATATGAAAATTATGTAGTAAAATCAATATTGAAGTTTAAAATCAAATATTGATCTGTATATCTTAAATATTACGGACAAAATTATTTTATCCCTTTTCCTCCCATACACTTTCTTTCGGTTACTCTCTTGTCATTGCGTTAAGTTACATAGTATACCTAAAGGTATTACGATGGTATAATTACCCGTAGAGGAAAAAATGTGTGTTGTAACGAAGATAAAGTAGTCTAACATATTTTGGAAGATTTAAAGACTTATTGAAAATCATGGATCTCAGAAGACAGGTTTTAACCGTATTGATGTTGTTTGTATGTATTATTGTTACACAAAACCATGCTGTGTCGACTTCTAATGATGGCAGTGACGTGGACATTTCCAAACGGGACAGTGTTTCCAAAAAGTCGACTGCACCTGAAACTGACACAGTCGCGCCGGTTAAGCCGCCAGTTTCCAAAGACAATTCCACATCAAACAGTACCGATGCAGGTGCTGATGGTTTCTTTGGGTCTTTAGTAGAAAATAAGGATATGTTGCTGAGAACGCTGTACGTGCTCATAGGAGTGACATCAGTGGTGATCCTGTACTTCGTTTTCCGGGCATGGAGGTTTGTTAATATGCTAATGGCCATGGACGTCTTACATTGTATCAATACAATGAAGTTATTGAGCGTGGTACCTACTTGATTAAGTGTCATTCATCGACATGCCACTTAACATACATAATTTTATTTATTATACTTGTAGCTACTGTTGTAGCGGAAAAGCATTTGACAGTTTGGACACTTCTAAATACTACTGTAGTCAAAAGTATCAAATGCTTTTCTGTTACAAGAGTAGCTATTAAATTTGGTATGAGATTCGTTTATTTATTTATATCAGACCATATATCAGGTTGAGAAAAAAAACAAACTTGCGTAAATTACGCGAATTGTGTATAATACGCGAATTTGCGTATTATACGCCAGTTCGAGTATAGAATTGTTACTTACTAAAAACAGACAAAATCGATTAAACAGTAAATTTAGAAATATATTTCTTAATTCAATTTATGACAAGGTAAATAGCTATATATAGTATTTTACTAAAATATGTAAACTGAAAGTGTTGTCTACCAAGAAACTTGATGTTACACTACCAGAATTTTTTTTTAAAAAATCACTGCATATAACCCTCTTCATGACCCTTTCGCCAACAGATTGCTATAATGTAATCATCATTTTTGACGGAATTGGTCAATGATAAAGAAGAAAAAGAAGCTTAAAGTATTGCATCAATTTTTGGTACTTTTCAACATGCATGCAAATAATCTTTTTTTTTACTAAATAAATGCTACTTGGAAGAATTTTTTTTTAAAGTTAACTTAAAGTGATTTTGGCTTTTTCAGTAACAAAACTATACTTCAATTGGTATATAATATGCAAGGTTGTGTATTATACCTAAGTTGGTGGTTTTCCCCCAACCTGTATATGGAGCTAATGTAGACACAATTGGACAGTACCCTAGAGATAGACAACAGGTGACGACTGGTCAATTCAAGTTTATCTTGCAATAATTGCACAAAAGTAGAAAAAATGGATGACCAATTAGGCAATGAAAAGAGTATTTTTATGCCTTCCCACTTTCTCACTCATATACGGGTGACAGTCACTCTCAGGTTTGGAACTCTATTGGAAAGTCAAGACTGTCTAAATTTTATACAATATGAAAACAGTAGTTGACAAAATGAAAAAGCTCAGAGAGTAGGAAGATTGTTTTTAAAGCTCACTTTTGACCCCTGATTGTGACCTCGAAGTATGTCAAGGTCATGCCTCTTACCAAACTTGGTATACCTTTATTACAATATGCTACTAATTATAAGTACAAATGCCCAATATACATCGTTCTCTATTAAAATCAGGTCTTGTGCATCTTCTGTTGTCTTTTAATTGAGCTCTAGCACTCTTATAACTGCATTGTACTGCTGCTATTTTCAGGAATAATTAAGTCATAAATCATTTAGAATTGTTTTATAAATATAAAGAGAATAAATATTTCAGGGATTTGAAGAGAGAAGAGTGATTTTTTTTTATAAATAATTCTTATAATTTTATTGAGGTTTTTAAAAACAATTAAAAAAGCAGGGGGGTAAAAATCCCATCTTGCCCCAAAGATATATTATACATGCTAATTATGCATGGGGTACCAGTAACTTAAAATCTTACATGTTGACAGCTAAGATTTTAAATTACCAATAATATGTTATAGCAGTATTTAAAGTCAATGAGTCTTGGCAAAGTCATGAGTCCCACACAATGTGTGCATCCATCCCAATAGCATGTAGCTGCAAGACTTTCAACCCCTTCCAACCCAAGAGCGGTTCATCGGATACCAATTTTTTTTTTTTTGGTTGATGATGCAAGTGCAATCTACTATTGCTATCGGTATGATGATGACCTAAGAATCAAACATTTCAAAACTTATTTTGGGGAGTCAGAAGCATATAGAGTAAAATGTTACATATTTGTTTGGTAATATGCAAATTATATTCAGAGATTAGATTCATGCTCACTATAAGTAAACATAATGAGTTCCCTACTTAACACTGTCAAGGTCACTGTTACTATTTTTAGAAAATCCCTTGTCAGCAGACTCAGCACTCTAGCGGCTTCATTCCTTGAGGGGTTTTGATAAAGCTTCATACAATCATAAAAGACCATAATATCTTGGACAAGTTTCTTTAAAATCATTACAGTCAGTGTATAAGTAATAACTGGTGGAAAAGGGAGGGGGTGGTGGGGGTTGTTGTTGTTATAGGGTACATGTATTGCTTTATAGCAATACTCAGTATGCTTGTTTTGTTGAGGACAACAAGAACTAGAGTTTAAATGCCTGAGGATGTTACTACAGGTATTCTGTAGCTAGTTATTGATGTTTGTACAGGAAATTAACCTTGTAATTCAACTTGATGTTGGGAACTTTGGACAGCAAAGCATTCCTAGTTAGTGTGACTGTGTTTTATCCTGAAGGATTAATTTAGGGTTTTGTTCCAGAGTTGAACTTCAATATTGATTTCCTTTAAACAGTTTTCAGACTCGAGGGATAATTCCAATTCCACATGTTAGCATGTTGTAAATGTCAGAATAAAAGAAACTTTCTAACCTGACATTTCTAATGTGCACATTGATATATAGATTGCATTTGCTAGGGGGGGAGGGGGGAGTAGTAAATTTTAAATTTCAAATAAACATAAACTTCTAGAGCTATCTTCATCTTCAATCTTGAGTATGTAATAGGTACTCAGTATACAGTTTTTGGCCTATTATAAGTTGTTGTGCAGTTATGACACTGTTGTCAAACATTTCTTTTAAAGATTGTGTTTTCTCACGCATATATAATTTGTGTGTTTAAGTAAACTTTAAAATATTGTCAATTCAAGAATTGTAACTACATGTTTAAAGAAAAGATGTTTCTTGCAGAGGAGACTTGCCTACAGCAATTTTACCATCTTATGTAAAAGGCCAGAGGTCTGTCTGTCTGGTTGTATTTACCCATTAAGATTCTAAATTACGAAGGCAATTTTGTACCTATTCAAGTATAGGGTCTAATGGCATTAGCTATACAGCATAGTCTGCATTTATTCAGAATGCACCCTGCAGCATTAACAAGCCTATAACTAGTATGAGATATATATGTACAGCTCTATACAAATGTACTGATTTCTGTCTGATGTACCGGTACATCTCTTGTGTCTCTAGCGCTCTCTCCCCGTCTCTCCCCTTGGATTCACCCTTGACATATACCTTATAGCAGACTTATACAACAAACCTGTCTGTGCTTTTACTTGTTCGGAAATATATATTTGTTATAGTGATCCAAGGTCTTTTAGCTGTAGGATTTTGTTAAAACAAAATATGGATTCTATTACTATTAGAAAATGGAATTCCTTCTAAATACCTAAACCACATAATGGTTGGAGGCAAATATGCAGTTATAGTGACCTTTCATCAGTTTCACCCCACACTTTAATTGAATGGTAGCTTCCAGGGTATATAGAGATAGAGAGACAGACATTGTGCCCAAATTGTTAACCCAGCAGAAATCTTTATCATTATAGTTGGCCAAACCATAATTCATTCTGCCCAGGTCATCTTAAGACTTAATATCCTGACCTGTTAGAAGGCATAAAGCTTCAACCAACAGGTATATATGGCACAAATTCCCAATCATTTGTCTGTAGGTGCTGGATGTCTTTGGGGAATTGGGGACTGTAGGTCAGTTACATATAACTGTTTGTCACACAGAGATGGCAGGCCTCGCCATGTAATATTGCAAAATGAAGACTATAAGTCAGAAGGTAAAACACATATGAGCTAAATTAGCTCACCTGGTCCGAAGGATCAAGTTGAGGTTATTCCATACCCTTGTGTCTGTCTGTCCGTCAACAATCGACTTCTTCCTCATAATCTTTTTACAGAATTTGACCAAATTTGGTCAGAAGCATCCCTATGGGGTGGTGACTCAAGATTGTACAAATGGTGGGGCTGACCAGTGCCCACCCAGGGGCCTGAGGGGTGGGTCCAAAAGAGGTCAATTTGGCAATATTGATATAGTAACGACTTCTCTGTAACTATAAGCAATGTATGATATTTATATTTCAGTGGTAACATCTCTAGGTGGCTGGATTCAATTTATACAAATGATGGGGCTGACCCCCAGGGGCCTGGGGGGTGAGGTTAAAAGGGGTCATTTTGGCTAAATCTGATGTAAATGACACTAAGCAATGGATATCGCTCATATTTGACTGGTAGCATCCCTTAGAGGTATAGGGATTCAAAAAGCTACAAATGGTAGGGCTGACCCCCCGGGGTCCTCAAGCCTGAGGGTTGGGGCCAAAATGGGTCAATTTGGCTGAATTGATATAAATGACTTGTTCTCTGAAATTAAGCAATCTAGCTATGCATATATGATGCTCATATATGACTGTTAGCACTGTTGTGGGTTGGGAATTCAATATTGTACAAATAGTTTGGCCAAAACGGGAGCAATTTGCTATATGCTATGTATTGCTATAAACAACTTTTTTGTATTTTTGAAACCGTTAAGTTTCCCACCCCATAGCCATATACATTTGTATAGCATTTGCTTATTTAGCATCAAGAGATAAACATAATATTGTTGTAAAATAGGCCCTGGAGTTTTTCCCCACCCATAGGGACTTAGTTTCTTTGATATATATTTGATAACTGTTTAGATCCCCACCCTGTAACCATATACCCGGTATATCATTGCTTGGCATCATAGGATGAACACAATTCTGATGTAAAAATAGGACCTGGGGTCTTTCGTTACCCCTAAAGATTTCTTTAAAATGTTGAGATCCTGACCCCACAACCATGTACAGCATTGCTGGTCATAAAAGAGATAAACACAATCCTGATGTAAAAATAAGTCCAGGGATTTTTCCCTATCCCAAGGGATTTAAATTCTTTAAACACAATCATGTTATAAAAACAATCCCTGGGGTATTTTCACACCCCTATAGGGAGTCTGAACTTCGTTTCTGGGTTTTATCTTTGAAACATCTTGCATATATGCCACATACAGCATTGTTTGACATCAACAAATAAAGTTATTAACAAATTGAACATATTTGGTATATACCCTGAATTTATTTTCGTTTCAGAATCAGAGGACGGAGGTCAAAATCTAGGAAGTATGGACTTATCACAACAAGAGGATCAGATCTGGAGATGGCACCGCTAGATGCTGATGATGAAGATGATGATCTGACAGTTTTTGAAATGAATGACCGACATAAATAACACATCAGAAACATAAAGCTCATCATCCCAAGTAGGTATACCAACTACAGATGTAGACTTAATGTTGCAACTAGAGGTGTAACGATTCACTGATGCATCAATGTATTGGATCGCAGAGTGGTCCACTGATGCATCGTCTATCCTTGATTTGTATCGAAATGCTTGAAAATTTGTAGTTATCTCCCTTGATCAACGTTAGCTTACATTTTGTAGTAAACAACATGGCTGACAAGGCCGTTCCAGTGGCTATAAAGCTGTTGGAGTTCTTTCAGATCCAAATTATCTAATAAATTTAAGAACGCTTTGTGGGAAACGGACAAAATGGTGTTCTTTTCTAACAAATGTAGACAATGACTCTAATATTCCGGAAATACCATAAACAAAACATGACTACTGTACTATGTAATACCAAATATCTGATAGGTCATCAGCTTCTCATATATCGTGATAGGTATCATATCATGACCCCTGTATCGTGTTATGAATCGTATCGCTACCCACCATACGATACTCAGCTCTAGAAGTAACGTTGTTCCATGTTTTAAGAAACATAAAAATATAAACCTGAAGAAGTAATGTTGGTGGCAGGGGAGATATTTGTAAGTGTGAGCATCCAACCTGTGTCTTGAACATTCGTGGGAAGGGGGGGCTGATGTGGCTTGTTAGTATCTTTCCGGTGAAACTGGGGGAAGGGAGGGGAGTACTATCTGTCCATCTGTGTATGTAACACCAGAGATTTTCAGCAATCTAGCGACTTCATTCCTTGAAGGAGTTTGATCAAATTTCACACAATGACAAATGATTGTAATGTCTTGGGCAAGTTTGAGGTTCAGAGTTGTTGGCTCAAGGTTACTGTTACTATTTTTAGAAAATCCTTGTCACGATGTTGCATTTGATTGAACTTCGAACAATTATATTGAATTACAAAGGACCATAATATCCTGGGTCAAGGTCATCACTTATGTTTATAGAAAATTCTTCTTTCATAATATATGATTCCTCAGTCAAAATACATGTACATATACTAGCATTTCAATAGACTGGCCACCAGACCCTAAGTTCTTTTTGTTAAGAATTGCCAAGCTAAATTCTAATACTACATTATCTGCCCCTGGAATCAGATATATATCCTAGGGACTAAAATCATAAAGCTCAATTTTATTTATGATTTTAATATTCTAGAGACAGGTGGCCAGTCTAGCATTATAATGTATTGTCTTATTACATTAAAATCAGTTATAAGCTAATTGTATAATTTCATTTTTCCCAAATTAACACCAAATGGCACCATTTTAATAGATCATTACTGTGTAATAGCTAGCGGGGGCAGTAGGGGACATGAAATAATTGCTTTAGCAATACTGTATTCAGTATGCATGTTTGTTATAAAATAATACTGTAAAAACTTGAATTTGAAAGAATCATTGTCAAAGCTATCCAATTTATTTTTTATTAGAATATACTGCACTTCTAAGGAGAGGGTTTGAATAAGTATTTGTCAAAAACAATTTTTATCTTGACAAATTGAAATTGTAGGTAATGTTGATTTAGGACATCTACTTTCATTAAGAAAAATCTTTTTTGCAGATGTGGCCTTCTCTTTTCCATTTTACATTCCATGATGTAGCCATTCAATAGTACTGCAAGTATCTTCAACCCGCTGACAAATGATGACTGGAGCATCCACGAAAAAAATCTCCAACCCACTGCCTAGTGATGGCAGGGATGTGCACAAATATAATCTCCAACCCACTGATTGACAAAGACGATGACAGAGTGAGCAGACACCAATATAATCTCTGACTCACTGATCCAACAAACACGATGACAACGGCAGAGTGAGCAGACACCAATATAATCTCCAACCCACTGTTAGATCAACAAACACGGTGACAACGGCAGAGTGAGCAGACACCAATATAATCTCCAACCCACTGATCGACAAATACAATGACAGAGTGAGCAGACACCAATATAATCTCCAACCCACTGATCGACAAATACAATGACAGAGTGAGCAGACACCAATATAATCTCCAACCCACTGTTAGATCAACAAACACGGTGACAACGGCAGAGTGAGCAGACACCAATATAATCTCCAACCCACTGATCGACAAATACAATGACAGAGTGAGCAGACACCAATATAATCTCCAACCTACTGAAAATGATGACTGTACACATTTAGACAATTAACTCTCTAAATAGCCTTCTTGAATGGTTATAGATAGGGTTGATTTGATAATTTGTCAAAAACAGAAGACATTTAAGATACAATCTTACATATTATGCTTTTAAACAGCTGTAGTGCTTTTCATCTTGTTAATTCCTTTAAATTTTTCGTTTGGGGATGCCATCCTTCTGAAGAACAAAAGATGCTTTAATCTGGATTTATTTCAATCCAAATGAATGAATAATTTTGTGATATTAAGAACTAAAGACAAATCAGATCGATTATGAAATCCAGGTGAGCTATGTTGTATTTTGACTAGAAAATCTAAAAAAAAAGGAGATTTCTTTATGTATTTATTTGACAATGGCAAATTTATCACAAAGCATGTTTACATTGTAATTTTCTGCTTTGGTCCAACTTTCCAACATTACGTAATGGAAGATTTCTTTTAATAATGATAGAGAATATTGAAAGATTAGTTATGAATTCATCCATAATCAGAAAGTAAAACTTGAAACAGATAATTTTGTCTGAAGTTAGTACATTTGTGTAATATTATTTACACAATCTGTTTCTATCTTTTCACATCATTGCGGTAACTGTCTGTTTCTGTACATTTAAATGTCCAGTACTGAATTTGATTAGAGACATATAGGAAACATTTTTTTAGAATGAGTGATATCTTGATATAAAGAATGCGGAGTGAATGTAATTTGTGAATTGTTCTGAAGTGTTGACATATTTGTTTACAATAAAGCATGTTTCATATCACACAAACATACCAAGTAATGTAGGTAATTTGTACATCATTTCATTTGTTTGTATTTTGTACTTGATTTTGTGGGGTTTTAAATTTGTAAAAGGACAAGTAAGTTCTTTGGTGAAATATGTTTCCAGAATAAATATTTTCAGATTGATTTAATGAACTTCATCTCACAAACTGAGGTCGAAATGTAAACAACATAAATCATTCACACTGATAATTTTGTTTTTAGATTTCCTTTTGATTTTATTTATTTATTTATTTTTAATATTTGACCTAAAATAAAAAAATAAACAAATGAATAATAAATAAAAACGTAAAAAAAAGTTAACCAAGTTCATACTCAGAATGGTTAAAAGGTATCTGGATGAATTAAATTGGAAGCAGGAATTTTTTGTTTTCATTTATTTTAAAATATAGCTTTATATTGTGTATGAGGATGACTAAAGTGAAGCATTATTATTGATTATCAGATAAACAGGATATATACACATCAATACTGTCCTATATGTTCTGTCAGTTTGTTCTGTCCCATTCAACTTTCTGTGATTGTTTTGTACATATCTTCTATCTAAGTCTTAAGCTTAAATGTTCTTTACATTTTAATAAAGGAATGTATTTTGTTCTGCTATCATTGAGCACAAATGTGAACTTCACAAATTGATAAAACAAATTTTGAAACAGTTCTTTTAAGAATTGAAAAGAAGTTGATTTAACTTATGGAATACAATTTATGATATTTATTGGCAAACTTGTCAGAAATGTACATGACTCATATGAGAGTTCAAAAGCAGATTTTGATGTCTGAAGCAGTTGTTAAACAGAGGTTTTGTTGTATAATACCTGGTAACAGAAAGTCACTTTGGAAATGTAGCTTTATTACGTAGCAGTATGTTTTAAAAGCTAAAAGTTGGCAGTAAATATTTATAAGGTGATCTCTAAATCTAAAAATTATGTAACAGGTAACAGTTAAACCTAATTTTACAGACCAACTATCTTAAACAACATCCTGTAACATCCAACAAAATCTGTCAGAACGGTTACATGCTTCTGTGTCATAGCCGACACTGACTTTACTGACACACTGTCATATCTGACACATTGACTTGGCCCTGCAGTGTGTCAGCAAAGTCAGATTTCACTGTACAATCAAAATTGTACATGAAAATTTAGGTATAATAGTCAAACCTGTCTCGAATGTCCACTCGAGCTTAGCAGATTGGCCTTTATGTAGAGGATCATATTCAGTGTAGTGTGTTGCTTTATTGTTGGTAATATTTGCGGTTGATTTATTTTCACTAAATTTGCATTCATTAAATATACTGCAAAAATAAACATCCAGCAAATATATTTATACACTATATATACAAACTAATGTATAGAAGTCTTTTCTGCAGAAGGTTTGTTTGCATGAAATTTTATAACAGCGAACAGGGTCCGACTTGGGCAACTGCAAAATATTTGCCCCCATGAAATTTAAAAACTGTATATCAGGAACCAAAACAGATGTCAAGTTTATTTTTTTGCTATATATACACAGTGCCAGGTTTGACTCTATGCTTAGAAAGATTTAATATATACCGTTGTATGAAGACAGGTAGAAACATAGGCTATATATATGTAGGTGATAAACCAGTAACTACTATATTATCTAGACTTTAGGTCTTAAAACAGATTTATATCAATACAGATGTATTTATGTTTACAATTTTGTTGAATCCAGAAATCCACGTAGAATGTGTTATTGTTTAAAATTTTATATGAATCTGTTGATTGTATACTGTATATATGCTTATTTGTCTGCTTTGTAACGGTGACTGTGTCAACTTGTTGTTACTTCTATCACTGACAACATTGTCACATTCTTATATAATACGATCACTTACTTTGTTGATTTGTAGGCTTCTGTTCATGGTAATGAAAATAACTTCACATTGTAAGAAATATGTCTGTGAAGCATTATCCCTGTAAAGCAGAGAGTTATACTTTTTACGTAACTGGCCCCTGAACTTATATTGATGGATTATAAGTTTGTAACCTGTCTGGGTGTGGAGTGTGGATTAGTCTGTCAACTTGTCTAGGGAAAATATCATGCCAGTATATTATTTAACCTACAGCTGCCAGATTATGCTTGTGCTTACCTCTGGGTTGCAAGTTCAAAACCCACGTGGGGCAGTTGCCTGGTACTGACCATAGGTCGGTGTTTTTTCTCCAGGTACTCCAGTTTTCCTCCACCTCCAAAACCTGGCACGTCCTTAAATGACTGGCAGTTAGTAGGAAGTTAAACAAAATAAACCAAAAGCCTCATGGGACATTCTCATCTACCATAGTTACTTTCCTTAGTTTCACTCTGTCAGCAGTATATATACATGCTTGTAAAGCAATAGCTTGACTGCCGATGGGGGCCAAGAATGCTTAAGGGATCTCTCTCCCCAGTACAAAATGTATACAGAGTTATGGCTCTTTGTTTGACAGAATTGAGGATTGTAAACAATATAATCTAACATGAGTGAATCAGATAAAAAAAACATATGAAAAAGTGAAAATTTAACAGGCATTCATCAAGAAATGAGGAATAATTTATTTTCTTTGAAACAAAGACTTACCGGTACATGGCTGAATAAGAACAAGTAATTAACAAGAACAGGAACAGGTCATTTAATTATGGCATCTTAATGTTAATTCTCTTTTGGTATTCCTATATATACATATACCACAAGTAAATGTTTGCTTTTTGCCAGTAATGGAGTTGTCTTCTTGTTGAGGTGCAATCTTTCATGGAATTATCACAAGTTGAATGTGTGTTTAAAGCCGACAACAAAGTGTGTGATCTTACGGAACATTCTCTGTGCTATCTCTCTGTGGTTGTGATTATATTAGTGAAGTAACTTAAATTGGAATAATGCTTGGGATACTGCAGTCATGTATAAAAGCTTACAACATGGAATTCATTCATATGTACTTCAGTGTGTGCAATTTTTCTCTTTTCAGTTTTTCAGCTGTCACATTACTTTTGATGTTATTCATATTATATTATTGACTATTTTCATGTTTGATTTTGTTTCCTAAATATTTTAAATATCTTGGTATTGGAGAAGAAATATATATAAAAAAAAAATGGCAAAATTGCTACAAGATATATTGGATACAGATAAAAGATAAAGTTTTACAATGACTTGTTTGTAATCTGGTTTTCATGTTCTATCATATATCTGCATATGTTTATATATGTACATTGTATTTAAGATTGATATGGCCAATGATTGCATTGTGTACCAAATATTTATAAAACGTCTATTGAAAACCAAGGTACCATTTTATTTAGGACTGTTTGCATTTGTTGACAATCAATATACAATGTATTCCAAATAGGCATCATCGTGGTCTGTTCAGAAAAAAAAATCATCAATCACTTTTTAGTTTTATTTTATTATTATGATTCTTATTTCTGATTTTGTATGGGAATTACTAGGTTTATCTATATAATCTAATTAAATGCTATAAAAAATGTATACGTGTATATGTACCAAATATGTAAAACATTAAAGCTTCTACAAGTCATTTGCTGATAATACTGGCAGTAATAGGTGCAATATACATGCTTGCATGTTCATCTGAACTTTTTTTCGCATGATAATACTCACTTTTTGGCCAAAGCTTTTGCTTAATAGAATTGAAGTAAACTGACCTTTCCACAGTTAATTTATTTCATTGCTTGTATTGCCAATTTTCATGCATTTCTTTTTTCCATTTTTTTTTTTTTTTTGCTTTTCATTCTTGTTTTTTGCTCAATAGTTTCATTTTTTCATTTTTACACATGTAAAAGGTTTTCATTATTAGTCAATTAGAAGTGTTATTTTGTCCAAGATAATTTTATCATGTTTATTAGGATCCAGTTTGTAAAAAGGTAATTAAGCTAATCACATTTAAACAACAATTTAAACTTCTTGATCCATCGTTTCTGTTGATATTCACTTGGCAATATTTTCCAAAACTTGCTAGCATGCTTCAGTTTCTTCCTACCTGCCTATTGTAAGAAATATACATATGGAGGTTTTGAATTAAAAGAAAAATAATACTTTTAATAATCAAGTGATTAAGCCAATGACCTTAGGAACAACTGGGCCCAGATTGTAGTTGAACGAATGTGAAATGTGTTTAGGGTTAGGAATAACATACATGTACGCGAGGGGTATTAACTTTGTAATTACTGATGTGTAATTAATTCAAGTGATGTGCAAGCTTTTGTTGTACAAGATATAAAACCATTAGGGTGATGGTGCTAAGTGTATTGTGTCCCTCTATAATAATACTCCCGATGAGATATTGAAGTATGTTTTTGAATGAAGTAGGGACTTATATATAGTTAGGAGTGTTTAATTAAATCATTTTTTCAACAAATTTAATAATTATCATAACCTGTATATTGCACTAATGAGATATTCTGGTATGATTTCAAAAAAGGGGGAAAAAACAAGAAACAAAACATTGATATTTTTTTCTCTTTACCCAGCATTAATAGGAATAGTTTCAGTGAAGCATCTAAAAATAACTTCAGTTTTATATGGAATAAGAGGGACCATAAATCCAATATGTCAATTAACATGCATGTTTAATTGTTAATTTTCTTTTATGTTGTATTACAAGGTACATGTATCATTGTGTTTCTGTCCTTAGACAAGAGGACAAGTCTAATGGGGCAGAAATCTTAAAAAAAAACATTAGGAGGGGAAATGTATGCTAGAAAGCCTAGGGGGCAACATTTGGCAGGGAAAAGTATCATGGTTAATAATATTGATTCATTTCACACAGGTCAACTAGATATTGAGGGCAAAAACTTAAAATACAAAAAGATGATGTTTAGATATTGGTTAAATTGCCCCACAGAATGTGTCGCATGCATGTATCCCTGTAATTGTCTTTAATGTAACCAAGATGTATAATTATATATACCATGTACGCCAGTATCAAAATAAATCTATTTTGAACATTGTTTATTGTCTCTTTATTTTATTTTCCCCCCAACAGGAACTGGAGAAACTATTAAGTAGCTGTGGTGTGTGTGTCTGTCCCTTTGAACTCACATAGGCATGTGTTCACACATTCTGATATACCAGAGTTACTTCCCTTCATTTCACTTTGTGGCTAGATTGACAGCCAATATTGATGAGGGAAAGTGTCAAAATAAGGTCATTCTGATCTACATTTTGACCTTTGACCTACCTCCTGTGGGGGACTGAAATTTGCAGAATTATTGTTTTATCAGTTAATGTCCCAGTTATATTAAAGAAACAATTATCAATCTTTAATAATCTCTTCCATTCATTTAATCTTTGTAAATGGTATTGTGAATTTAAATGTATATATTTTTGTTCCATTGAATGTCATAAGTGGAATTGTAACAGATCATTTGGTTAGAGTAGGCCATATGTAAGCTCAGGTGCATGGTTAGACTCGCCCAGTCATGGTTTGTGCTTCTTTGGAAGCCTGGAGCAGACAGGGTTGTGTCCTTGGGTAAGACTAATTACTCTGAATGACAATTGTTCAGAGGTACCCACTAGTTACTACAAGGAGAGTGTACCTCAAAGTGATGTGGCTGTTCACAGGACGATGAACCATTAACAAATTAATGTACACACACGACAAAAATGTAATACAGACACATGCATCTCTCATTATAATAACCTACCTTAATCATTTCAAGCTTTTGTGAATTTCCTCAAGACTCTTCAGTTAGCCCAGTCTCCCGTCAGATCACTAGGAATTTGTCATTTCATCGATCCAACATATTCTTCATGTAAGAATGTGTACTTTTTATCTTTCTATCTCTTATAAAAGGATGCGACAATATCTAATCCCACAACTTTGACAAGAATCAACGATATAAAGGGGTAACGAGTACACAACAGAATTCAGGAAATGTAAAGTGTACATCGCAGGGGCAAGTCTAGTCTTATATTTGAAGAAATACATATCCCCGCTGAACACTTTAATAGATGCAACAGGAAAATGACCTATAGGTGACAATTAATGTTCTGTGTAGAAGAGGTTCATGCTTATCTAGCAAATTTTTTTTGAAACCATTCAGCATCGTATCCAAAGACCTAGCTATACATAGCATATATCTATCACCAAGCCTTTAGGCGAGTGGCTACCTCTTATCTTGAATATGGGTCAAAGTTCATTTCTTTAAGCTAACTTGGTCAGTGTCATCTATGAACTTATCTGTCAAATAACTGGACCCGTAGACAAAATTTTGGTCAAGATAGAAGAAATTGATTATTTCAACATATTTGACTGCTGTGACCTTTTAATATGGTTCAAGTTCTTTTTTGCAAACTTTTACATCATTTTGATTACTTATCATTCCTCATATAATTTTCAATCCAAATCTTCACCATTATTCCAATGTGAGATGATGTGTTGGACTTCCTTATAAATCCAGAGAAGATGCATTGTACAGTAGATTTTTGCAGTCGAGAAAATGAGCACTTCAAAATAATAAATCAACACATTGTTACTTCTGGAGTTTTTATTTGAAAGATAACAAAGTTGTCAGTCTGTCGTTAAACTCACATTGCTTATTTCAACTGTTCAAATTTTTTGTGAAAAGAAAAAAAAACTACTTCTTTCCCTTGCCCTTGGCTGCTGGCTTGCCCTTGGCAGGAGCAGCTTTGGGTTTGGCTTTGGCAGCTGCTTTAGCCTTCTTACTCTTGGGAATATTATCAGGTAAAAACTTTTTTGGCTTCATCTGCAATAGAAAGATGAAAATTAAGCTTGTGAACGGACATTGGTTGCAGTAGGAGTGCTGTAAAGCATACATATTTAAGCGGTAATAACATTTTTCGTGCAGAAATCATTCCGCTGTGCTAATTGTAGTTTATTGCTTACTTTGCAGCATTTACTGTGGAGACTTTAAATCTTAACATTGTGCTAATTAATCTGGCTTATTTTGACTTTGAGCTAAAATCTGAGTTTGCCAAAATACATTTACAGATTATGACGGAATATGACTAGCCTCAAACTTCTTAATTTGGTAAGTGTAGAAAAGAACTGTACATTCTCTGTGAAAAACATCTAAACTTACTCTATTTCTGGTGATCCTTTTCATTTGACGTCTGTAAAAAATAGAATAAATAATTTTATTAGATTAATATATTAATGTCATTTCCAGTTTATTTATGTTTGAACAATACTTTTATGCAACAAGAGCCTTGATTTTACAATTCTTTTTCAAACAAATTATTCGGTTATACTGTTCTCATACAATAACTATTTGAATGAATTTGTTATCACTTACTTTGGAGCTCTAATAGCACACTGGATAGCATCTGATGTTAAAAGTTTTCCAAGGTCAGTATTAACCATTTTCTGGTTCGGTAATCTGGAGTAAAAATAAAGAGTAATTGTTAGGACATCAAAATTACTTCAATCAGTTATTCAAAATGAAAAGGTTTATAACTAATGACATAAAAATTCTTAATTTATCATAAAACAAACTCTTACTGTCAGCTACATATTTACATTAAGAACAAGATATTTTCAGAGCATGTATAATGATCTGCGGAACATGTTTTGCAAAAATACTTACTTAAATTTGTATAAATCATCCAATTGTCTGAATGCACTTTCTGTCCAAATACAGAAACGTCCAACATGGCCACCAGGGGCAATTTTAAGAAGATTCAGACGTGAAACATTTAAGAGGGTTATTCCTGGAAAGTAAAGTATTTGTATTAAATAAACATTATTGGACACACAGGTACAAAGCAAAATCACAAAGAAAGCCTACTATACAGTTTATCACTGGTAATTTCCTTAAGACGTATACGAAATCTATAAATACGATATTTAAAATTGATGACATATTAGTTCAAGATATAGTTATTGCTTCAGACATGCCTTGCCACTTATCATTGAGTGAACTCAAAAACACGGACCAAAAGGCAACTCATCATTTAGCAGCAGCATAACAATGTTGTTAATTCCTAGAATCACACTGACTAAAACAAATATCAAAGAACCGAACAAAACAAAGAGATGTGCTATAAAATAAAAAAGATCCATACACCTCCTCCTTTTTCAGCACAGTAGCCAATAGGAATATTTTGACAGGAAAAAAGAAAACTAACATAGAACCGTTTAAACAGATGATAAGAGAGAGTTAAGCAAAATTAATTTCTTTTTATTTATACATCAATGTATGTTTATAGCTTCAGACATGCCTTGCCACATATCATCGAGTAATCTCAAAAACACGGACCAAAAGGCAACTCATCACTTAGCAGCAGCATAACAATTTTGTTAATTCCTAGAATCAAACTGCCTAAAACAAATATCTATATATAAATAACTTTAAACAGATGAAAAGCAAAATTTCCTTTTATTTATACATCAATGTATGTTTATAGCTTCAGACATGCCTTGCCACATATCATCGAGTGATCTCAAAAACACGGACCAAAAGGCAACTCATCATTTAGCACCAGTAAGTGTCCTTTCAACAATTCCCGATCTCAAGGTACCAAAGATTTTGATTCATCGAGTTTTAATATCTTGGCAACAAACATCATCATACAGATATGAAAATGGAGCAAGAAAGAATGAACCTACTAGCAAAATAGAAAGGATTCCATGCATACTAGCCCTATCTTTACTTCCATAGCTTAAACAATTGTTTCAAAGTCGAAAATAAGCAGCTGCCACAAACAATTAAGTTCATAATGGCATTTCATACTTCAGCCTAAATGAAAATTACCAAAAAAATCCCCCAAACTGTCTCAAATTCTTGAAATACCACTATAAATATCATGCTGATATAGATACAGGTAGAGATATTTTAACAAATACAAGCGATGTATTTGATGTATACACCTTTTTATCTAACACTGATTTATATTAAGTTTCATCAGACATGCCTTGTCACATATCATAGAGTGATCTCAAAAACACGGACCAAAGGCAGCTCATCATTTGCAGGTACAAGCTATTTAATTTCAACCCCCCCAACTCTAATTACGATTGCTTTTCACCAAAATAATGGTAGTCACAACTGGAAACTACATTTCAAGGCTTCCTATTTGTTGAATTCAAGTTCTTTTAAGGTTTGTATTCTATGTTAAGAAAAAATTGTCTACGGTATAACCTCACAACCACACCAACTCCAAAACACCTCTGACAGTCAGTCTGATACAAGTTTATATCAAAGAAGTTGTCAAATGATATTTTACATCATTCAGAGTTTCTTCACAAACCTGGAATATTTCTGAAGGCTCTGGCAATGCCATTATTTTCTTTGTAAATAACGAGGGGTCCTCTCCTCATAATACGACGCCTGTTCCTCATCTTACCCTTTCCTGCTCTGAAGCGTTTAGAGTTGTAAACCTACAAATTATATATCATGAATGTTATATGTATAAACCACAAAATCTTATATAGCTGTCTTGAATTTGTATTTTCAAAATTGATATTTGTTGTTTTATAATTACAAGATGTGGTAAATATATATCATTTCTTATAACACTTTTTCTTATCTATGACCTATGTGATATGATAAAATAAGGTTTTCAGTAAATCAGTATAGGCTTATTCACCTTCTGGATGTCATTCCATGCTTTGAGTGTTTTCAGCAGACTGACAGCCTCCTTTGTCTTTTTAAACTCCTGGACTTTGTCGCTGATGACCAATGGTACTTCCTGTGTCTCCTCAATCCTGTGGCCTGAAAAATACCCACACAAAATGGAATGTATCAATACTTTTGCAATATGCACTACAAACCCTTTAAGTACCTTCAGCATTATTTTTGTGTCAGTAGGCCCTGTAAAATATCACAGTGATATCAAAAACACGGACCAAAGGCAGATCATCATGCACAAAAACAGGTTAGGATTCAGCACGGTTTGAAAAATAATAAGATATCAGATCATCATGCACAAACGTATTCTGTAATGTTATAGAGAACTCCAATGACTTGAATTCAAGGGACAACAGCTCAAGCCTAAAAGTAGACCGATCAAATATATCAAATTGAGGGATCCTTAACTGAAAGCACATGATAGATTTTAGGCAAAGCATTGGATAAATATTTACCAGCGTTTAGGCTGTTCACTTAAAATTTCTACAAGGTTGAAAATTTCATTGCTTTGTCAAGCTGATTTCCTGTCAATTTTAAATGTATACGGACATTTCATACTGTTATACTAATGCAAAGCAAACTTGTTATGAAAATATCTGGGTCACACGAATGTTTGTAAATCGATTTTGATAGATCTGTATTTCATACTGTAATGCTAATACAAAGCAAACTAGTTATGAAAATATCTGGGTCACACAAACAAATGTTTGTAAATTGATCTTGATAGATCTACGAAGAATTTCCACAAGGTTAAATAATACATTTGATTATTTCCTGAATGGAGACATTTTTTTCCAAGTTTCATATCATCCCATTTTTTTTTTATATAGTTGACATCCAAATGAATGTATTTCTGTAATACCTTTGGACATCACCAAGGCTGGGATTCCTGTAGCAGCAATGGCTGAACACAGGGCATAACGCCTCTGGTTGATGTTGATTCTACGGTGCCACCTTCGCCAGGTCTTTGTAGGGGCAAACATACGTCCTCCACGACACATGTTACCAAAGGCTCCCTGGCCAGATCTGTGGGTACCACCTCCACGTACACGGGGAATACGAGCCACGGCACGGCCAGTTCCCCAGGACTCAGCAGATGTTTGGTGACCTATAAACATGACATGTTTAAATTTAAGAATTTTTCAAAATTCTGCTAAAATGGTTTAATACTATCAAATGAGTAGCACTTCATGTCTACCAAGATTTAAAACCCATACACTACTAGAAAATGCATGAGGAGTTATGACTTGTACATTAATCTGGCAGCTTCACTAAAGCATGACAACTATAGCAAAGTAGTCATTACAATCATGATGTGCCACATCTTCCACCATGTCGGTCAATATCATCAAGCTTTCTATTTCGTATTTTTCTAGAAATTTTGCAGATTATACTAATTCTAACACCCACCATCCCATGCAAAATCTGAAGTTTTCGTAACAATAAAAACACTCAACCTTTATAATGGCAGAAGCATTTCATATCTGTATCCAATAGATTCTACCTCATGATATTTTTCAGTCTTCCATTTTTTTTTATTGCTTTTGTAATATGTATGGCTTGTTGTTTTTATCCAGTTACTTGTGGCAAACTCAATCCACCAGGATCAGTTTCTTGTGCATTATAGAAATATATAATGGAACTTCGAACACTGCAAAATACATTTACAATTATGTGAGATTGGTAAGATAGGTTGTGTCTACAAGATTTAAAACCCATACACTACTAGAAAATGCATGAGGAGTTATGACTTGTACATTAATCTGGCATCTTCACTAAAGCATGACAACTATAGCAAAGTAGTCATTACAGCCATGATGTGCCACATCTTCCACCATGTCGGTCAATGTCAAGTTTTCAATTTCATATTTTTCTAGAAATTTTGCAGATTAATTTATACTCATTCTAACACCCACCATCCCATGCAAAATCAGAAGTTTTTGTAACAATAAAAACACTCCACCTTTATAATGGCAGAAGCATTTCATATCTGTATCCAATAGATTCTACCTCTTGATATTTTTCAACCTTCATTTTTTTTATTGCTTTTGTTATACATATGGCTTATTGATTTTATCCAGTTACTTACATGTGGCAAACTCAATTCACTAGGACCAGTTTGATGAAACTTCGAACACAGTGCAAAATACATTTACAATTATGTGAGATTGGTAACAGATAGGTTGTGTCTACAAGATTTAAAACCCATACACTACTAGAAAATGCATGAGGAGTTATGACTTGTACATTAATCTAGCAGCTTCACTAAAGCATGACAACTATAGCAAAGTAGTCATTACAGCCATGATGTGCCACATCTTCCACCATGTCGGTCAATGTCAAGTTTTCAATTTCATATTTTTCTGGAAATTTTGTAGATTATACTAATTCCAACACCCACCACCCCATGCAAAATCTGAAGTTTTTGTAACAAAAAACACTGAACCTTTATAATGGCAGGATCATTTCGTATCTCTATCCATTAGATTCTACCTCTTGACATTTTTCGGCCTTTATTTTTTTAAGGTTTTGCGATACATATGGCTTATCAATTTCATCCAGTTACTTGTGGCAAACTCAATCCACCAGGACCAGTTTCTTGTGCATTATAGAAATATATAATGAAATTTGATTTCCGGTTCATGATCAAATCCTATAATTTGTTATAAAATACAATATAGCAAGATCTCGCCGCTAAATTTCTAAGAGGTCCCCCCCCCCCCAAATTCGGAGAGGACATGTGAATCAATTGGGATATGTTCTTAAAATTTTACTAGCCACATCGAACAAAGTGCAACACTGGCAACCGATAGGTTGTGTCTACAAGATTTAAAACCCATGCACTACTAGCATTAAATGCATGAGGAGTTATGACTTGCATTATAATCTGGCAACTTCATCGAAGCATGACAACTATAGAAGTTGCCATAACAGACCTGATGTGCCACATCTTACAAAACGTGGCAAATTTCAGGACCATTTCATTTTTTTTGATCGATTTGTGTTTGTGCAAAAGTCAAAAGTAAAGTATGCTATAGTCTGACATCATGTCCAAGTATATCCCAATACTTGAGGTCCTCTTAATTTGTGCTCAATTTGGCAGAGGTTCAATAACGATATCATTTGTGCATGTCAAAATAAAGATCTAGCATCCACTTTCTCTGTGTAGATACTTGCCAGCATATTTGTTAACAGCGTATGGCTGCCTAGAGTTCTTTCTCATCTCGGAGTGCACAAATGTGACAATGTCTGGCCTGATTGGGGCCCTGAACACAGCTGGAAGAGTAACATTGACACCGGTGCTCTCTCCCTTGTTGTCATAAACGCTGATCAATGGTCTTGCAGCCTAAAATGAAAAAGAAAATCACTTTACTACATGTTCATTCATTCAAAATAGCACATTTACAGCCAATCTTGAATGAAGTCCGAATCTTATTCTACTTTATATCTAATTATAAACAGCACAAATTCTGCTGTGCATCTTAATTTCTTTGTAAGGTGACGAAAAATTCAGCTGAGAACCATAAATTTCAATGCAATACCAATGTGTTAATACATGTGTATATATCTAAAAACAAATATTGGTTGGAAATAAAGGAAAGAATTAACAAATTAGCACATACGTATATGTCGTGTCCAGATACAAGATAGTAGTGGAATATTTACAAGATTTTACAAAATCTCGTGCATTCCTCATAGGCTAACGCTCAACTGAAGGTAAAACACGAGTGTCTACTGCTAGAGTATAAAAAAACAAGAGGCCAGGGGCCTCGTAGCTCTCTGGACGTTGATTTGAAATCCAGCTTGTTTGTATATATAGTTACGTGCCAATTTTAGTCTTTCAATTTTTTTAATTTTGCTATATATTCTTTGTATTTTCAACTTTTTCAAATGACTTTTCCTGACTTTGAGTATTGATCGTTTTAAAAGGATTTTTTTTACTTATGGAGAATTTTTTCCTGTTTCATCTCATACTATTTTCACTGTTTTCCGATGTATTTGACTAGAGAATCATATACATTTATAAGTCACCAAAGGTCACAGGTCAAATTGGTCATCAATATATATAGTATCAATGCGACGTGCTTTCAGCTTGCACATTATCACTACATTATACAAATCATCAATATTTATGCATATGACTATAATCAATTAGAAACCTATACTCTCTCCAAATTTGATTTAAATTATCACAGGTTTTCTTTTATTTACCATTTGGTTTGGTTTATTTTGTTTAACGTCCTATTAACATCTAAGGTCATTTAAGGACGGCCTCCCGTGCGTGCGACCTGGATGTGTGTGGTGAGTGCGTATGTGTGTTTTGGGAGGCACACTTTATACCCAAAACACATTTGTCAACAGTTATCAGTGATTTAAAGCTGTACACTGGGTAACGGGACAGATTTAACTAAGCAATATTTAGCTCTGGAGATAGGGCTCCATTTCCATGCTTTCAAGAAATTAAGTTAATATTATGAGAGAAGATAAACAATTGGAATTACTAAGAATACATAGTAATGTTTCATAAGGAACGTATACGTATACCTCGCGAGACACTCTGTACACTGTAGCAGACGACATAATGTGTATAAAGTAACACGCATAGCAGCAATTTTTTGCAGTGGCACAGGGATACGTGAGTTGCAGCACATTACTATCTACACATTACAGTTGGTTGATATAGGAACTTTGCCTCATAACTCCTCAGAATAACGTTCGGCATGTCCCTGTGACACCGAGTATGTCCAAAATGACACCGTAAATTGACGATTACTCGAAAATGAAAACATTTAACAACTCAAATTTCTTGTCAATTCTAGTTCGTGTCGACCCCAATCATGTGTCTTGAAATCCATTCTGACAGTCTCACTGTTTCTGATATCCTCTGTCCACAAAATTTTAATAATTCTACTTCCGGCAAAAACATGAGAATGACTGCGTAAGCTCTCCTGGACTCCGTCCAGAGAGCTAAAAAAACTAATTTGGTCGTCTTCAAGATCACATGGGGGCAGCAGCCAGCAGGTTATTTAATTTTACGCCCTAAATAACGAAGCAATGCTAATTACACAACCTACTAAATGGCAAATGATTTATTTCGAAATACAGTATTTTCGTTCAGTACAGACATCTCAGATTTAATACTGCACGAACGAGAGCAGGAATAAAATCTGCCGATAAACCGGTCCACGTGCTAATATGCATGACTAGGCCTAGTACATTCGAGTTCTACATATTGAGGTTTTATTCAGAATTTATTTACATGATAAATCCCTCTACATAACTAACAATGTCGTTGAGTTACAAGTAAATCATTTACAGCAATAAAGATCTAACAATGTTGTACTAGAAACCATATAATTAATACCATTTTGCTGTGCGGGCTAAAACGTGCACTTCTCGTGGCTACTTGGCGGAAAAAGGCCGACTCACATATCGCAATAATATAACATAGATATAATTTTCATTGAGAGTAACGACTAACATTTTTATTAAAATTTAGCAACAAATTATAGAGTTCATTTAAAAATGTTAACTTAATACAATTTTATTCAAAACAAAATTATTATTCTCTCCCGAAATTTGGAACTATTTTGCAACGCAGAATAACCTAAGTAGGAAGTAGGTGGTGTGACCATTTCCTGCTAGCAGCGCCATCTTCTGAGAATCTATGGAAAACAAAATATTCTGCCAAGTTTGAAATGCTTCATGAGATATTATTTGCACTTTCTGGACACTCTGGTGGCCTTTTCGTTGAAAGCAATGGAGAAATCAAGGTAAGGACCCGGTGAAATGATCTAAGGAATATTGTTAACATCGAAGTATGCTCAATCTGTAATATTTATTGGAAGAAAAGTACACTCACTCAGATTTTTTTTTGCAGGTGCTGTCAGATGTACCATTTATTTGTCCTTCGGAGATCGACTTGCTGAACAAGCTTTGTCAGCTTGGAACACACTACAGAGACTTTAACGCATTTATAAAGAAGCACGGAGGGACTTTAAGCTTAAAACAGGATGGTAAATTTTTTAATAAAATAACTGTGAACATGACAGCTGTGTTTATATACTGTTATGATAACTGTATATTGTAAGCCTATATAAATATACAGTAGACACAAGTGCCCTGGTTCAAATACAACACAGAAGCAATATGATGACACACTCTCTACTACTATAATAAGAACAACTGTGAAAGAACAGGGAAAACACATTCTTGTCGAGAGCCCTGAAAGGGTCTCCGGTGTGATAAGCCACGGCTCTACCTCCTGAGCCAAAGAAGCATGCTCCTTCAGCTGAGCGACAGAGATCATATTTAACACTATGTACAAACCACACCAACCCATTACTTTTATTGGTAGCTAGGCTTGGAGGATGTGTCATCATTATTGTTTCTATATTATTAGATCCTAGACACCATGGGTTATAGACAGGTTTAAATTCTATTAATTATAATCATTAATATAATAAGTCAAACTATTCTTTCTCTGAAGACTTTCATTGTAACCATGATTTGGAAAGTGAAATGTAAAGGCCGGGACTCATACCAATGATGGCATCTCCTGATTCTATCCCATTCCCAGAAATCTAAAAAAAAATCCAAGATGACAATATCCTTATTTGGCTACAATCTTGAGCCAAGTTATATAAGCTCATATTATTTTCCTGGATGGAAATGCCTTGGCTGGTCTTTACTATTGGAAGAAACACGAATACCAGAAGAAGAAAAAAGTGGTCCAGCAGATGATGCCCATATTTTTTAGCTTTTCATGCCCAATCAGTGAATCAGACCCCAGTTACCTAGATGAAAGGCAGGTGCTTATATCTGTCGTTGAAACCTATCTTTGGATGATAAAAGTGAATGATAAAACACAATGTCAAATAAACAAGAATAGTGAGATTTCATGAATTCTTATTCCCACACACCCATGTCCAGCATACCCCAAAAGCAGTAATATATTGACTAATAAGGATGATTTTGTTCATGAGAACAAATCTCTAGTTTTAAATAATAAGCTAATAATTATAATCATGTTTACTATTGTGATTTTTCTATGTACTACATTGCTTGGTGACTCATTCTAAAGATTACATGATATTTATGTTTCAAGGATGTGGTAAAATTGAGGGTATTCATGGACTGTACCTGAAGTCATTTTGCCATGGCCTTGACCAGCTATTGGATGACTACCGCCAGGCCCTTCACAGGCTTGAGATGGACACACTACAGGATCCACACCTGTCCATGTCACATCTGCTGTGCTCTCTCCAAGAGGTGAGTCTTTCCATCATCATCATCATCATCATCATCATCATCATCATCATCATCATCTTTTACCTAGTTGCCTGTTATGATTATGACAGTGAATTACTTTGATAAGCAGTTAATAAATAATCTGACAATTATGAACTTGAACATGTTTAGGTAACTTCCTGTATCTTGACACTGCCAGATAACCAAATTAATTTGGACCAGGTAAAACAGTTTAACATCACTGGTCCTTGGAATTCGGGCAAGTTCAGGTTAAAATGTACCTGCCCAAGGATGAGACATAATGGTCCAATTTAACTGAATATAGTAGTTATAATAACTTAAGTAACTCTAAGGGAAATGTAGAAATTTTGCAATTGCCAATTGTGCAAATAGTCACTAATATTGAAACGTCCACAGATTAAATCTACTGGCCCCAGTTCATATCAGACCTGGGCCTTTTCTCACCATGTCGGTTTTAAAACAGACAATATATTGAAACATATATGATTAACTAAGCTTAATTCTGAACTAATTGACCAAATAACTTACAGTAAATGATAATATGATTTGTTAAAATTATCAAGGAGGACATACCTGCTGTTCTTAGTTGTGTTATATGCTACTTTTAATTCTTTGCATGCTGTTTTCAGTATCATCTCCTTTTCCCTGCCCTGGCTACAGTTGTGGAACAGATATGCAACCACAAGGTAATGGGAGAACCAGAAATGTATTTATCATTGATATTTTCATGACATAATTTACATATGAAGATAAAATGATATTTTGAATGGGTCTTAATTACATTATATTGTTATATATGTATAAATTTATACAATCATAATTACAGTTTTAAGATATTTTTTTGCCATTTCAGGCCCATGGATGTTATATTCTAGACATTCTGCATAAAAACTCAATGTGTGGCCTTCCTGTTGTCAAACTGGCCATGCATAGGTAAATCTTGCTGCTATTTGTAATCTTAAGATGTTAAAATTGTAATGAAATGTTAATTTCTGTCATATACTCTGCATTGTTATGCCCCCATCATGAAATGGGGGGGGAGGGGGGGATACTCATATGTCCGTCACGTCCCTTCCTGTGATATGATCCTTACCAAGCTATGTTTCTGGGTGTCAAGTGGAAGTGGAGGCTTTTATGTCTTACAAACATTTTCTGTTTTGCAAAGAACTTGATTATGTGTAAATGTGTCAGTATATCACTGATGTATTGATGAAATACATTCACAGTCCAATCTCCTCAAACTAAAAATTGGTGTGAAAAATAAGTTGTGAAGTTCCCTCCGAAATAAGGAAATTAAACAAGTACAGTCAAATTTCACTATCTCAAGCTTTGATGATTTAAAAGACCCTGCTTAACTCAAATGAAAAAAGTCTCTAATACTCAGGAAATCTTTGAAGGATTTTCTTGACCCACCTGATAACACGGTTTGATGGTACCTGTTTAGTACCCAAAGCTGGAACCAGAATGACTCTAGTTTTGCTGTGTGTCCATTTATCCCTTCCCACTTTATCTTGTAAGGGCTCTAACTCCTACATATACACTAATTGTCACTGAAACTCATGCTTGGAGCATGGGTTCATCTTGGTGAAGCAGTGTGTCATGTATCAAATGTAGGTCACTGTGGCCTACATTTTGACCTTTTACCTCATCAAATAAAAGCTTTTTAAGGCTGTATCTCCTACACTGGTGTGTCATGTATCAAATGTAGGTCACTGTGACCTTTTACCTCATCAAATAAAAGCTTTTTAAGGCTGTATCTCTTACACTGGAACTTTCATACTTTAATCATGGGTTCACCTAGTTAAGTTGTGTCAAATGCAGTTATTGAATTTGCTCTGTCAAACATTAATTGTGTAGAAAAGTTGTTGGATGGTAATGTTGTTTCAAGATAAGACATCATAAGTAAGTATAGGAAGTTCATTTGGAAACAGACAAACATGTAATGTTTTGTTATCAGATTACCGGGGTAATATTTCATCAGATTCAATATGCAAGAGATGGAAAAAAAATGTAGAATTCTTCATTGTAAAGCACTTTATCACTAGCCCTCCACCTCTGGGTTGCGAGTTCGAAACCTACGTGGGGCAGTTGCCAGGTACTGACCGTAGGCCGGTGGTTTTGCTCCGGGTACTCCGGCTTTCCTCCACCTCCAAAACCTGGCACGTCCTTAAATGACCCTGGCTGTTAATAGGACGTTAAACAAAAACAAACCAAAACCAAATCATTGTCAAGCAATATTTCTGGCTAGGTATACTGGTTTACAATATTAAATGTTTATAATCTAACAATTGCTTTTTAGGATCCTACATGTGTGCCATGCTGTCATGTACAAACAACTCTGCTCTTGGTTATTACACGGCGTGTTGATTGACCCTTACCACGAATTCTTCATCCAACACTCATCAGATGAGGACAGTAACCAGAACGCAGCTTCACAGGAAGATGAAGATGATCTTGGCTTACAGGGAGTTACAGGACGACAACTACAGGTATTGACAAATGTTCTCTTATTCGCTAGATCAAAATTACATTGAATGATAGATGTTCTCATTATCACTAGATGAGTTAAAGTAAATGAGGGTTTTTATTTGGCATAAAAAGAAGGCCATTGCATGTATTGAAAGGTATTCCTATTGTCACTAGTTACTGGATGAGTTACCAGGGGTTTTCCTACAATAGAAACAGGGTCCGTTGAAAGGACCCATTCCCGTAAAAAAACAAATCTTGGAAAATTTTCCAATTTGCCTCTAAAAAATTCCCAATTTTGAAGATACTTTTGAATGAATAAGATATTTTATATACAAAGACCTATATTAAGGTAATTTAAAAAAAAAAAAAAAAAAAAAAACAGCTACAGATAACAAAATGAAATCAGAAATAACATAAAGGCAATATTCATCAAAGAAAAACTGAAATTTGTATGAATTTCACTATTTTTTTGTTTTTTTTCCCAATATCATATTTTGTCGCGTAGAAATTTCCAATTCAATGGACCCTGGACCCAGTTGAAAAATTGTAGGAAAATCCCTGGTTGCAGATAGTAAAAGATGTTCTCACTATCGCTGGAACAAATGACAATAAAATATCTGTAATGACAGATAACTATCAAAGGGCACCAGCCAAACATCCCAATCAGATGTCTATTTGGCCGCTATACCTGTAGTTGAAGCGAAAGGTTGTATTTTTAGTTGATGTTTCTTTCCTGTTTTACTTTAAGCGTGCACTGTCCCTGACTTTACCTGCGATTGAGAGCAGTAGTGGGGGTAGTAAATTTTCACTAAGAGCCAACCTTCTGCCAGTCTACATACCTGTCAGAGTGGCCAACAAGATTCTCTTCACCGGCGAGGCAATCCAGATGTTTGAGAGTGACAAGAAACCTAACGCTTACAAAAGAGGTGATACTTTTTTCCTGACATATTTTTCAGTTTCAGTGTTCCTTGGCCCTACATCACATGATGCCCTATAATCACAGTGACTGTCGGTCAGCAATTTTGTTTCTAGAGACTTTCTCAGAATCCAGAAGACAAACTTTCTGAAAAATATACATTAGGGGCTAAAACGTTCCAAATGTCAAGGTCAAAGTCACTGTTACTAAGAATAGAACTAAGTATATACTGTCAAAAATCATATAAGGCCCATATAGTATTTACCTTCTGTTAAAGTTTGTCCAGCAAATATGGAGGTCAAAGGAAATGATTGTCAAACCATTGCACACCTATAATGTATATTTGTTTCCATGTAATTGATTTTTTAAGTCCAAACGTCAACCTCAGCTACAAGGACAAAAGGCTTCTTGATGGTAATGGAGGATATACAGCCACATGTCTGGCCCTTGCTGACCTATCAGTATTATTGTTATTTTTTGGTTCAAATTCAGTTCAATTTTCAAAATGTTTTAATAGATACAGATTAGGTTTTACTGTATTGTTACATGATTAATGTGCCAATATTATTATGAATACTGTGGTATAAGTTCAAAGTTATCATGTATTTCTGATTGATGTCTAATACAAGGTGGTATTCTGAAGAACAAGGAAGATGAGTTTGCCAAGGATCTATATGAAATGTCCAAGCAAGAAGAATTTAATGGAATGATGTTTGAATCCATGGTGGACAAAATCAGGACGTATGTTGCTGAGGTAGGACCTTAAGTGGTGTTGTTGATAAAACTTGTTAGAAATGGTGAGGAAGGAGTGGTGGGTTTTAAACAATAATCTGCAATTTAGATCTGGATAATATTAAAACATTATGATATATAATTATTGACTGTTTTTTGGAATTTTCAGCTGTCCCCTTACAAGGCAGATGTTATGCTACAAGCTTATTAGTGAAAAAAAACTTGTTGCTTAAATTGCTTTTTATGCACGACATGAAATGGGGATATGGTGTTATCCATGCCCATCTCGTCCTGACCTGATACAACTAACTAATCTCAGGAATTGGTGAGATTTCAGGGTGTCAAGTGGCAGTGAGGGTATTCATGTCTAACAGACATTTTCTAGTTTTAATAGCTACAATGATACTGTTAATAGTTTTTGTGCAAACATTCTGACTTGAATACCTTTTTGATTTGTAAACCAAAAGGTCAAATATATTAGTTAATTATGATTAGATATCAGTGCTAGAGTAAGTTTCTAAAATGTCATTTATTCCTATGTTAGGTGTTTGTGCTGTGCCAGACAGTAAAAAAATTGTAGAAAAAGTTTATAATATTTGCAGGGCAACTGTAATTCAACCCCAACAAGTATATTTCAAAAGGTCAGTTGTCAAATAGAAGAGTTGGGATTACTTTAAAATCTTTTACTCTGCCCTAAAAGACAATTCATCTCATGATATATCTGATAATTTATGTGTGTTTTAGCACTTGTGGAGTTTGGTTGTTAAAGACTCGGATCTTCTTAGTCATCTTAAGACAATAAAAGATTTTTACTTGCTCGGACGTGGAGAGCTCTTCCTGGCATTTATTGACCAGACCCAGACCATGCTGAGAGCTCCGCCAGTAGGCACTACAGAACACGGTAACTGTCTCGCCTGTGATGAAAAGCTGTAAAAGCAAGGTTATGGTGTTATTTATTGGCAGTAGTGACAACGTCAACATTTAACTCGCCTTGAAGTTTGGATCTTTTGCTCAATAAGTAGAAATTCAATTTTTTCCAATCTGGGTACAAAATAACATAATATGATAGATAATAATTATTACAACACAATCATCAGATATGGGATATCTTCCAGAATTTATTGTCCAGGGACTCTGAAGCTAAGGGATGCTGGGAAAGTGGACTTGAAAGTAAACTCTAGTCTCTCAATTTTTTTTAATTTTTTTTTGTGTAATTTGGGGTTAAAACGTCTGATTTTGAGAAAATGATACATCTTTGCTGCATTATTTACACACTGTAATGTACACAAGGTGCTTTCATATCACAAGTTTGCCTTAACTTTTTGTATTGGTCTGTCATTATAGACAGACAAGACATAAAACTAAAACTACTTGTATTTCTTGTAAATGAAGTACAGTATAATCTTTTTCCTTGTTAAGACCACAGCATCATTGTTAGGTCTATGCGTCCTCCAAGGGGTCATGTCAACAATGAGCACTGGCCAAAAATGGCATGATAGTTAATTATTTGTGTACATTATCTAAGAAGTATTTGTTACATGAAAGTAATATTCCTGTCCATTTTAATGAAATTTATTCATATTAATATACAGTGTAATATATCATATATTTTCTACAGATGTCAATACCGCATTCCAGCAGTCGGCACGGAATGTTCTTATCGATGATGAGGAGTTGCTCCAGAGGTTCCATTTAACAGTGGCCTACAAAGCCCCAGAGAAAAGTAGGCAACACACTATGTCATCCATGTTGAATATAGAGAAAATCACCAGAGTCAAATTAGCGGTTACAAATAAACGAGAACCACTGGAAGAATAGAATTGAAATGGTACCATTTACATGAATAGCATATCATGCATATCATAACTGTTTTAGTCAATTTTGGGATATAAAGGTTTCACTGGAATAGTGCTGGTCCTAAAATAAAGTATAGACCATCACTCAGATCATGAAATATTTTTTATGAATGATTTCTTAATGAAATTTAATAGCATACTAATTGATTACTTGATATTTTCAAATTGACAGAGCCGACAGACAGTGTTTCCTCCCTGAGCCAGTCAGCACCAGTAGAAAGTGGTTGGTCATCACTTGGTCTTTCTCACACAGTTCAATGGCCTCTCCACATCTTCTTCACTCCTTCTAGCCTTCAAAAGTAAGTACAAGTAGTTCTGTTCTTAATATAGGCATAAGTCTAACTTTGTGAAACCTCTTCACATTCTTTTCTGTACAAATAATACTTGGATGTCCCTTAAGCACCAATTAACTATAAACTGTATACTTTTTCAACCCCTCCTTCCATGACGATATTTGGTCTATGTGCTTGCACTTATGGAGTATCTTGTGAACCCTGTTTGTTAAGAGCTATATTTGCACAGTAACTATATATATGTTCTGTACCAGAACTTGCTCAATATCAGTGTCAAAAGTCACTATTTACCACAATGAAGAATATATCTATGTGATTCTCAGCCCATCCTGTTTTCATTTGGTACATTGGGCGATAAAGGGAAAAACTGACAGATTGTTACCAATATTACCAGTAGGTATAACTTTTTAGGTCACCTGAGACAAAGTCTCAAGTGACCTATTCTAATCCCCTTTTGTCCGTCGTCGTGCGTCGTGCGTCCGTAAACAATTTACATTTTCGACTTCTTCTCCAAAACCCCTAAACCAAATTCCATGTAATTTGGCAGGAAGCTTCTATGGCTAAAGGTCAACCAAAACTGTAAATTATATGGTCCCCACCCCCCAGGGGCCTGAGGGGCGGGGCTAAAAAGGGTCAAATTGACTAAAACTTCAAAAATCTTCTTCTCTACTCTCAGATATGGTGGAATCAAACACTCTTCATAGATGGAAGGGTCTTAAGGTGCTTAACCAAAATTGTAAATTTCTTGACCCAGGGGTCTCACGTTTGCCCCTGGGGAGGGGGTAAACTTTACTATAGTTTATATAGGGAAATCACATTTTTGACTTTTATTTGTTTTATTTGTATTGGAATTCATTCTAATTTGGTAAACATTGTCAGCATGGGATGACAGTTTGATGGCATGCACATGTTGGCCCTGACTGACCCCCAGGGGCTAATGGGCAGGGCTAAAAAGGGCCAAATTGACTAAAATTTCAAAATTATTCTTCTCAAGACCAAAATAAGGTGAAATCAAATACTCTTTATAGTTGTAAGGGTCTTAAGGTGCTTTACTAAAATTGTAAATTTCATGACCCTGGGGTCTCAAGTTTGCCCCTGGGGAGGGGGTAAACTTTACTATAGTTTATATTGGGAAATCACATTTTTGACTTTTATTTGTTTTATTTCTATTGGAATTCAATCTAATTTGGTAAACATTGTCAGCATGGGATGACAGTTTGATGGCATGCACATGTTGGCCCTGACTGACCCCCAGGGGCTAATGGGCGGGGCTAAAAAGGGCCAAATTGACTGAAATTTCAAAAATCTTCTTCTCAAGACCAAAATAAGGTGGAATCAAATACTCTTTATAGTTGGAAGGGTCTTAAGGTGCTTTACTAAAGTTGTGAATTTCATGACCCTGGGGTCTCAAGTTTGCCCCTGGGGAGGGGGTAAATTTTACTATAGTTTATATAGGGAAATCACATTTTTTACTATAATATGTTTGATTTCTATTGGAATTCATTCTAACTTGGTAAACATTTTCAGCATGGGATGAAAGTTTGATAATATGCACATGTTGGCCCTGACTGACCCCTAGGGGCTTATGGGCGGGGCCAAAAATGGTCAATTTAATTAACTGAAATATTTCAAATCTCAGGTGACCGCCACATTCTTTTCTGTACAAATAATACTTGGATGTCCCTTAAGCACTAATTAACAATAAATTGTATACTTTTTCAACCCCTCCTTCCATGACAATATTTGGTTGACTATGTGCTTGCACTTATGGAATATCTTGTGAACCCTGTTTGTTAAGAGCGATATTTGCACAGTAACTATATATGTTCTGTACCAGAACTTGCTCATTATCAGTGTCAAAAGTCACTACTTACCACAATGAAGAATATATCTATGTGATTCCCAGCCCATCCTGTTTTCATTTGGTACATTGTGTGAAAAAGGGAAAAACTGACAGATTGTTACCAATATTACCAGTAAGTATAACTTTTTGAATTTATTTTTAGGTACAACCGTTTATTCTGTTTCCTCCTGGCCGTAAGACGAGCCCAGGTGGACATTCAGCAGTGTTGGGTATTACAGATGCAGTTCAAACAGCGCTTGGTCAGTCGAGAGGAGATGGCCAAATGGCAGCTACGCACTCACATGTCTTTCTTAGTGGACAACTTGCAGTATTACCTACAGGTACTGGCTGATCTTGGGTTGGTGGTATAATAGAAGAGAGGGAGAATATCTGATATGAATTGCAGTGTTTCTGTGTTATAAGCACCCTACAAGTGTAACCCGGAGGGGGGGGGGGGGGGGGGGGACTATAGGATTCCTCTCTCTGTCCATCTTGTACATATGTACGTTACACCAAAGTTTGTCAGCACTAGTACTCTAGCTATTTCATTCTTTAAGGGATTGTGATCAAGCTTCACACAATGATTAAATACCAAGATATCTCGGACAACTTCAAGTTTCAGGGTTTTTTGTGGGGCTTTAGCAATACCCAGTTATGAGTATTGTTGTAAAGATGGCCTAATATATGCTATTTGTAACAATGTTACGCTAACAATGGCAAGTGTAGTCCACAGTCACGCCGCACAGTACGAATATACGTCTGTACGCTTGCTTGACTATGTGTGAACTACACGGACGAGTGATATTCGCTTTACCACATCACTTCCGGTCCGAGTTAGCGAAGACTCATCTCTAAATAATACCAACTCGGACCAATTGATCACAACAGTATGCTTGTTTATATGTTAGATCAGTAGGACAATTAGAAACAGTGGACTTTCTAAACTGGACTCCTTTCTGGACTTTATAATTTGGCCTGTGTGTAGAGAGTTTTAGACTGTAGACAGCCATGAAAAACAAATATAAAAAAACTTCAATTAGTGCAATCATGATTTAGTGGAATGTTTAGAACATGAAAAGCTCTAAAATAAGATAATCGCTAAGAAATGTCCTTTTACAGTTACTGTAATATCACTACATGTCACTGTGTTCAGATTGATGATTAACAAATTGAATGTTATCTATAGTTAAGGGATATGTCGCATATTATCCTTTGAATAGACGCAGATTATCCTTTGAATAGAACTTTCTGTGATCTTAAAGATCGAGTCCTTTTTCATTTCAACAAATTTTATTATACAAGATGTTATAGTACAAAGGGATTTGACAAGTCCTTCATCATCCTTGTCATTTCATCTAAAGGAGGTTGATACTGGTCAGCTTTTTTTAATTATTTAAGATTTCACTAGACCATTCTGAAGCCAACGCCAGTTTACACAGGGTAAATTAATCAAAGAATGAGCGGGACCTAAGAAAGATGGCTATATCATAGAATAGAATTAAACTACTATCTATAGATAAATAAATAAATTATCTGGACCAAATTATTTTACCAGTTTCAATGATGGTCTAGATTGTACAGTAGAGTCCAGTTCAGACAGAATCCATTGTTACAGTATTAGATATTATAATATTAAGACACAATAGAAATCTAGGAGTTTCATTTATAAGTTCATCAGGTGACACCGTGGTAATACACTAGCTGCTCACCTGGGCTGCAAGTGTTCAATGATAAAGTGTGGGGTCACCTGTACAACCATGTCGATTTTCTCTATGCGCTCCGGTTTCCCTCCACAGTTAGACTCCTCACACACTTCCATTGGGACCAAGACATAATTAGTTCAGAATCCTTATTTCCATTTTTATGTCATCTTTGATTTCTTACCATACTGTAAATGATGTTTTTAAAATAACATCAAATTTTTTCTCCGTTTTACCAAAGTTTGATGAAAGTATGATGTGTATTTTAAGGAAACAATAAAACCATATTATAGTTTTCTCTGTTAATTCATCTCCGAGATCTGTCTATTTTCCTAGTTTTTGTTTCATCAAAAAATTGCATAAATTAGTTCTTTAAAAAAAAATAGCCCTTGGAAAACTTATCAGGCTCTAGTTGCTTGAACGCTGGATCTACAGGCATAACACTTAGTGTTTATTACCTTTTCCATCAAAGCAGGAGCAGAGGCAAAGTTATTTCATCTAGCCATTCTGTAATTATTGTAACACCTTTTGTCGAGTGGTTTTTATGCAGAAGGAGGAAGTATTATTTAGCCTTGAAATAATAGTTCTAGTTTCAATTTGCCTATTTATCTATAAAATATGTATTTCAGGTTGATGTCATCGAGTCACAGTATGGAATCCTTGTGGATAAGGTCAACTCCACCCGAGATTTTGAGGCGGTCAGACTTGCCCATGACCAGTTCCTATCAGCTCTCCTGTCCCAGAGCTTCATCCATAGCAAGCCAGTATGTAGCTCTTTATAACTATACAACAGATGTTTTACTAGGAGGACATGTGGGAAGACATAATTTGGGTCTGTGTTGGGTGAATATTTTCTACACTATACTGCTGTGTTGGTATAAATATATTTTAAGTTAATGTTTGTAACGCTTGTTCAAAGCTCTCACTTTCATGACAAATAAGTACTTTATTTGTCAACTTTTTTTTTTTTTTTTTTTTACTTTTTGTTTTATTATTAAATTCAAAACAGTTTATCTTTATGAATAATCATCTCCACCCAACAAAGGTTGATGCAGGTTCCATCCCTCCATTCCAGAGCTTATCTCCAAATTCGTTCAACAAACCTTTACAAAACTTTACGCTCACATCAATCATGTAGTAGACTAGTAAAAAGCCTTTTGCTTTGGAGCAGTTTTCAGTTTCAATATTTTCATGATTATAATGAAAACAAAACAGTAGTCAAATTAAATGATTTTAGTGTTTCCGTAATAAATCTCCAAAACCTTTCAAGATAAATCATTTAAGTTTCTACACATATCAATCAAGTGGTTTAGTAGTGTCTTCTGCTTTAGAGGACTTTTCTGTTTTTATATTTCTTTGGTTACCATTTGGTTTCCTTCATATTGACTCTTACCCTCAAAACATCCTATTAAATATGTATGTGTCTTAGTCAACAAGATATTTGTTCCTAGGACTGGGCTTCTATGGCGTTATCTGAAAGTCTAGACTATGTCCCTGTTATATAAACTAGGATGTCACTTTTTACAGGTGTCCAATTGTTTGAGCGAGATTCTGGAACAATGTGGAGCTTTCAGCCACTTACTGACCCACTCCGAGTCACCTATGTCACAAAGGGAGATAACCCAGCTACAGTCCATAGGAAAGGTACCTGTCTACAACTCTACAAGCTTTTATCTAGGTTTCAACAGAACATTTTTAACTTTAAATACTGGGATAAAGTGTGGGAGGAGTTATTGCTATATTCCTCTGGCATCGTCTGTAGACAGCTAGATTAAAGTTTTACAAAACAGTGGTATGTCAATACTACAGTATGTTTACTATCTGTCAAAGATAGGGCTTTCATATTTGACGTATGTGTTCCTTTTGACAAGACCTACTACATTTGCAAACCTGCTGACCAACTACATTTGCAAACCTGCTGACCATGACCTTTGACTTACTTTTGAAAAATAATTGATTTTAAACCCACTCAGTGAGCTGTGACCTTTTACTCACTTTAAAAAAACTTAATTCCGAATTTCAACCCAGCCTTCTGACAACTCTTGTTTCTTGGATACAGTGATTTTCCACAAATACGCTGTCTTATTTTTGCAGAATCATCAATTTTAAAATTGTAAGCTAAACAAAGCTCACCAATCAGCCCTCCCCAAACATTGAACTTTACAGGGAGTGCTTATTTGGGGATACAAAAGGGCAATTATCATGTTGTGCGATTTCACTATATGATGATGTCTGGTCTCTGATTTGATAGAACACAATGACTTCCTCTTTCAGAGTTTCCAGCTACAGTCCAACCTGCTGTTTAAGATCTTGTCCAGTGTTAGAAGTCACAATGCCAGTCCTCACCTGGCCCAGCTTCTCCTCAGACTTGACTTCAACAAGTACTTTACTACGGCCGGTGGCCAGCTCGGCAGGTATGCACACACTGCTACTAATGTCCAAGATTTTGTTTAGTCCTATAGTCCCAAGGTCAAAGTTCAACAAAGACAATAATAAACTTACAGTTTGGAGGTCAAATCAAGGATAAAGATCTTGGATTACTTCATGTAAATGGTATTAACTATTGTCTGTTTCTACCCTGATGGGTTTAAAAGTTTTGTTCAAGTCATGTCCCTACTGTCCCCATCACGGATCAGACATCAATTCAAGGAGGGAACACATTTTCTTAATATAATAGTTTGTTTTCTTAAGGAAATTAATATTGTCAATCTTTCAAACCATATCAATGGTAACAACAGTGATTAGATTTTGAATGCATTATAATTGAATATGCAATGTTAAGTGTATACTTCATTAAAACTCTTCTATCAGATGATCCTGCACTTTACCTATTTTCCTGACCTGCTGAAGCACCGACATCTATATTCAGGCTTTTCATTGGACTGTGCATTCTGCGAAGTTGTAAATGTGAAGAGATGCAGTAAAATCTATAAAATTTGTTTGTTGTAGGTATTGAACAGAACCAATTGAGATCACCACAAGCTACAGAAGAACTGGATTGATGTGGTTAGAAACACCATTGAGAATGATTAAGATCAACCATTACTGTGGAGGGATAAAGATGCTTGTGTTAAACCTAGAGCCACTGTCAATGGTTAACCAGCAAAGGATGTTTCAAAGCTAACTTTCATTGGGACATAATTAAGAATTGACCACATATGCTTTAAAGGTTTGATCATAGCAACTATCACATGCTAGTCAAAGAAAGTATCAGAGATCATTCTTGGAGACTTTAAGGACATCTGAGTAGAGATCAATCAACTTAGACATGGATGACCGGTTACACCATACTTTGTTTTTATGATCAAACTAACATGAAGTATGTAAAATTTAATGTATTCCCAAAATTATTGGAGATTGTTGCTAATATTCTCAAATTTTGTTTGTTCAATGTTTAAAAATAGTGCTGCCAAATTTAATGTTACAGTTTTTGTAACCTTTGTAAGGATAGCAAATATGAATAGTATATTGACAATGTGATATTTCTACGTTCAATTATAAAAACTACTTTTACATTTAATCAAGTGTCCAGTTTTTATTTTTTCCTTGGGAAATGTATGTTCTTTGGTACACTACTTTTGAAGAGCGAGATCTTCGATTGTTTCACAATGTACTCTAAATCACTTAGATTTCGTGAATACTTTATTTCGCGAATCTTTTCTCTTCAGACGTATTCTTGAATACATGATTTAGTGATCTCTAATCTACAAAATGACTTTTAATTTGGGAATGATAAGCTACTAAAGTCATTGACTCTGCAATATTCCTATATTGGTTAACGATAGCTTGGTCAATATCCAAAGGCATTACTTTTTCGTACAAATAATCACGAAGGATTTGGAAGTTGCGATCGACTCTACTCACGGATTAAGGCGAAAGTTAATCCCACGCAAAATATAAGTGATTTACAGTAAATGGTACATGTACGTACATCTTATACAATGTACAAGTAATCCAGACTGTTAACCACATGTGAAACAGTTTTTGATGTACAATGTATTAGTATTGCATCCAGAAAGTGTGGAGTGAAACAAAATTAGGTCATAATGAGCTCGAACTTTTCATCAAAGGTCAAATAAGTGCAAAATTTTCAGCGAAACCTTGTCTGTGTGTATTTTAACTGCTTAGAAAATGTCAATGAAATCTTGTGTGTAAACAATATCACCTATAAAAGATGTGCATCTCACTATACTTACTAGGTCAATGGGACCTTCATCTGGATTTAAGTTCCAAATCAAATCTAGTTAAAAGAAATTCTGTATTAAAGATGTCCCAGGGCCTTCATCAGGCTAATAGATCCAAATAAGTTATAGTAAAAGAAATTCATTATAGAAGAATTCCCAGGACCTTCCACAGGCTTAAGTTCCAAATCAAATAAATCAGTTTAAGAAATTCAGCAGTGAAGAGGAAAGTCAGGTGTTTCACTTCAATAATTCTTTATGTCACTGACACACTATGTTAGCATTCTGCAGATTTTTCAGTACTTAAAACACTTTGTGATGTGTGGGTGACTTGACATTGTCAACAGTGCTAATAACAATATCACAGAAAATAACAGGTAACAACTAAGAATAAATTTGATGATTTTAATTCATTAGACAATTACATTTCTATTTACAATATAATTAGAAGCATGACTTAATCATAAAACATCAACTAATTAACCAAGCGGTTAGTTGATAGAAAATACAATTACTCTTTAATACTGTAATACAAATATATGTACTAAAATATATAGAACTATAATATAATATTAAACGAAGATAACAGTTTATGAAAGCCCTGCGGAATATGACTATACATCTAAATCTTTCAATATTTTTTATTTTTAATGATGAAATCCCCACAAAGATTGTATTCTTTTAATAACAGAATCTATTATTAGTTAAAAGAAACTCCCTTTACATAAAGGTGTATGGTATAAAAATACATGACTGGCTTTACACAGCTGTGGTGGCAGAAGTTTTCATGGTTTGTTACCTTCTTTATCATGATCACTTTAATATTAAAAGTAATACCCCTCTATTATTGCACATAGTTCAAATGCTTACTTTTCCTCAAACATTGTATCGTGGTGTTGCAAATGAAAAAAAACCATTACAAACCTATTGAAGAAAAAATTGTATGCTGAACAAATTTGCCAGCCAAAAAGTTTGACAACGAACATGAATACATATTACTTGTTTCCACAATTAAGAGATATTTTTCCACTGGTTTATCACATCATCTACTTAACATTCCTGTATTTCAGTACGTTTGGCATGATACTGAACATATTTATCTAAAGGCGATATGCATGATCATTGGAGATTGATAGACATGATGGATTTTTTTCTGTGAACAGGAATTTCTCCCATACCTCACAGGGTTATCCGGCGGTTGCTAGGGAAAAGATAAATCGATCTTACACGGGATGGGTGAAGACAGCTGGCACACGATATATGACGCTGCTCACAATAACGCAACGTCATCATTTTATGTTGAGTAACCAAGTCGTAAATGATGACATCAATTTTGACGCACATTCCAATGAGCATTGAAGATGGTGCGATGAAAAACTTTCAATAAAACTTACGTTTGGTTGCAAGTATGTGAGAAAAATAATCAATCATGGGTCTGTTCTGTGAACAAGGATATCTCCACCCTCGTGTAAGAGTTTGGCTGGCCAGCACTCGGCAAGCCTCGTGCTGACTGGCCAAACTCTTACACTCGGGTTGAGATATCCCTGTCCAGGGAACAGACCCATCATAGATTCTATTAATCTTAACCCAAGTGACTTAATCTGTAAGAGTTTTGTTACTCAGCACGAGGCTTGCCAAGTGCTATCAGCCAAACTCTTACACGAAGGTTGAGATATCCTGTCTACTGTCTGGGCCCATTTTGATTATTGATCTCGCATGTTCAAACAAATCAAACAAATCAAAGTCGAAATAAACAAGAATCTAATTTGTTCTTCAAAATATGTATGATGAGGGGAATTTGCCATACACAACGCACAATAGCATGACAAAATTATAGTAATCATACAATGGTTTCAGACCCAACAATTCAATATTATGACGTAATCGTGTCAGCTGTACAGCATTTGCAGTCAATGAATATGTTATATACTGGATATAATCTTGGAGGAACTATAACCAATAATATGTTAATGGATTGGTCCTCCATCTATCATACATATCGTGATAACTTTAATAAATTCACATGACATGTATTTATAAACATTTCTACAAAAAAATTGAAATGAAAACAAAGGCTATCTCAAATAAATGTCAAGAACAACCTGAAATTGAATGATTGACTAATTAAAAGGTCGCCCATTAGTCTGAAGTAAGTCTATCATCATGATATATAGTACACAAATACACATTGTTCAGGATCTGTTTGACAAAGTTTTGTTTCTGAAGAGGAAGAGCTCCTTCAATAAAGATGACCTATATTTCTTGTCTTTTCTGTGACCAACCTTCTTCTTTTAAAACAAGACATGAATAGTTCAGATTTACGTCTCTACATCTCCAAGATTTGCCACATCACTGGATTTATCTGTTGAGAAAAAAAAAATCATGTCACTTAGATTAAGATGATGATAAATGAACACATGAGGCCTAAGGCCCAATAGGCCTGTTTTGCTCAATTGTTTTTCATCTAATTTTAGTAAACTTTATTGGTAAGGTCAATTTAAATCTTAAAATAATTGGATAATTCTAGGATGAGATTTAATTTTTCCACATCTTCTGAAAACTTTGTTGAAAGACATAAATTTACTTTCCTTATATTTCAGAACTTGTTTTGATTCCAAAACATTAAACTGTTCATTTCTGTATATTACTTCCTAAATATGAACAGTAATCATGATGTTGGTTGCCAAGGTGGCCAGTAACTTACCTATACACCTTATCTTACTGGTCGCCCTACTGACCGTATGGATCTGTATGCCCTTATATGCCACTACTCTATAACTGCAAGAAAAACAAGATGTCACACAAGTTACATAGTTATTAAGTTTACATGTAGCAAGAGGCCCAGAGTGTCTGTATCACTCACCTGGTTTAAATGTGACAAATGGAATAGTCTACCTAGATTATTAAAGAGTATATATGCTAGTTATATAATGGGTTTATAATAAGAATTAAGAAGATCAGCTTCGTAATAGTATACATATAGTGTTGTCCAGGAAGTGTGAAGAGGTTCACATTGTGTAGCCAAATCAAACTTGGTGGTTATAGATATTTGGTGAATTATAAGATAAAGAAGGATTGTTGAGAAAACTGCATGGTTACACATAAAGATATGTAGAATTCTTTTACTTCTCAATCATATTTCAGGAAGAATAACTCAATGTGGGTAATAAGTATCATCCAACAATACTACAATTCAATCGGTGTAAAATGGCAATCCAATATAATCCGTTAATCTTTGTTAGTAACACACGACAAGGTTGTTATGATGGAGACCAAGTAACAGGTTGTACTTACTTTTCCCCATTTATGTTCAGCACAGTGGTGCCTTTTGGGGCTCGTTTCCGGGTCTTTTCTACCTTTTGGTTCTGCTCTGAGGTGTAGTCATGCCACACACCGTTCTCATCCTCCCACTGCCACATCACGTCTGCGTCTGCTGTCAATGTTGATGATGACATCATGGAGGTGTTGTCTGACAATGTTTCTGTTATAAATCAAGAGAAGTGCTTATTGTGACAGGTGACGTTGTATGTGTCCCCAAAACGATGCCCACAGTCTTAGATAAATTAGTTAAAATAACAATATAGTGTTTATAATGTCATACTACACCTATATACCAAATTTCATCAGAATCTGACAATATCTAAATTTCTACCAATCAGAGGCCTCGGTTAGGATAGCTGAACATAATAAAAAATCTCTTAACCACTGATGGTCATACATGAACTCTATGATTTCGAGAAACATGTTGGGAAACCTTGCCGGCAGAATAATGTGCAAGAAATAAGAATAATAATAAGAAACAGAGCAAAATCACGCTATGTTCTCAAACATGGTTTGGGGACATAATTTGATAATATATAATGATATATGAGCTAAAGGTGGAGTCGAGCAATAAGTAACTGCAACAATTCATAAGGAGATAAATAAAGTTTCTCATTGATAATGATATTTAGTAAGTAGCAACAAAGAAGAAACCCTACTTCAGGGTAAGATGAAATATTAAATCCTAATTTCATACAACTATTCCTGTGATTAAGTGTCAAGGTTATTTACTAGAAAGTCACAGAACTTCATTGCATGTAATTACTTGTGAATCTAGGCCTTCTGCCTCTTTAAAAGTTGTTTAAGGAATAATGCTGATGACGGACACTTCACTATAAAATAAGCTCATGCAAAGACACTTTGTATCGGGCTTCGTAATGTGTTAACACTGGCAAAAATAAATAATGATTTTACCGTTGAAAATATCCGACGTGCTAGCCTGACTCTGGGTTGCTGATGCCACACTAGATAAGCTGGTGGAGAGGTTTCTGATGGTGTCAGCTTGTGTTTGGAGTGTCTGTCCTCTAAATGAACTACTAGGTGAGCCTATCAGCAGTGAGGATTCCGTGGAGGTCATTTCAATCTGAGATGATTGCAAGTCTGTAGTGGGGCGAGATGCACTGTAGTTAGATTTTGTAAACTGAAGTATGTTCGAGTTGACCGATTCACTATCTCCTGATTTTCCTCGGACTGGTGTACTAAATGACAACCCTGAGGCTACTGGGTTGGGTGTACGAATTGGCCGAAAGGCTTCAGGGTCTGGCGTACTTTGTGACAAGGGAGTACCACAATCTAAGGATTCCTCCTCTGTGACAATTTGACTGATTTTTGGGTCACTGTGATAGGCACCGTCTGTCTGCGTTACCTCATCTTCACCTAATTCTACATTGCCACCTCCAAAATGACTGCTGATGACCGATGTTTGGTCTTGACTAGAGGATTTAAGAAAATTACTTTTCTCATCATCAGAACTGTGTTGAGAGTCCCTTGGAACATCTGCTAAGTGTCCTTTATCAGGCAATACCTGAACAGGCGTATCAGATTTTTTATCTGGCAATACCTGAACAGGTATGTCAGTTTTTATTTCAGGCAATACCTGAACAGGTGTGTCAGTTTTTATTTCAGGCAATACTTGAACAGGAGTGTCAGTTTTTATTTCAGGCAATACTTGAACAGGTGTGTCAGTTTCTTCAACAGGCAATACCTGAACAGGTGTGTCAGCTTTTTTATCAGGCAATACCTGAACAGGTGTGTTAGCTTGCTGACTACTAGAACGAACTACCATATCATGGTCAGACAGGACAAGGCCATTTGTGTCTTTAGCTGTGACAGTGCCCAATTCCTCCACATGTGACTGATCAGACGACGCTTCAGATCCCACAGTCCTCTTGGTAGGAAGACATGTGGATGATTCATTTCTCTTGTTCATGGCTTCAACCAGAGACAATTTCATAACCCTTTCTTCCTCCTTATCCTCCTCCTCCTCCTCCTCTTCATCCCGAAGAATCTGGGAATGCGGAATCATGTCATATATTGACATTGATGCAGCCTCAAGTTCATCGTCATCAGGTGGAAGATCTTGAATGGATGAAGAATCTGATAAACTACTGGATCTAGACCTTAGGAATAGTCCTCCCATAGCCCCTTCTTCAGCTTGCTCTCGGCTACTTTGTTCAGCTCGCTGTTCAGCTCGTATTTGATGCACCTCGAATGGATCACTGTTTTAAAAGAACATGAAACATTCAAAATTTTATCTAAATTTTCAAAGGCAATATACACATTTAGATTTTTTTAAAGGGGTAATGGAATAAGCAGGGTCAAGAGAAAAGTAATGCTTTGATCTCGCTCTCACTTCTTGCCAGAAATGGAACAATGACAGCAAAATTATTTTTTTTTGAAACTGATAATGACAATGCATAACATTATAAGGTTCTAGATATCATTATAAAATAATTGGAAATTCTTTTGAAGTTAATTACCACACTTCCAGGTCCTGTTTTCCATCTTTGATGTAGCTGTATCTTCCTCTGTGACCATTTGGCCATCTTACCTTTGTTTAGAAAAAAAAAAATGTTTCATCGTATCAAATTTTCTGCAACTTATATTTACAGAACAAACATGTAGTTACATAATCGTTGAGGGATAAAAGTGACTGCATGGACTACTCTGGGTTTTAATACTGATGATTTTATGAACTGGTATATACGGGGTATCTAATTTTGCACTTTCAAGCTTAGTGCTAAACCCACCTAAATATAACCACTGTGATATCTAATCATCCAAGTCTACCATAGAAAAAAATAATCAAGATTGTACTGAACATTATAGATTTCACCTTTACCTTTCACTTACCCATACTTGTCCATTAGGTTCTGTATGATAGACTGTACCTATCTTTCCAAATCCTCCATCTTGGTCACCATACTCCCAATCTAGCCCTGCAACACATCAAAGTGAAAGATATCTACTGGATTTAGAGACATTATCAAAGAGACATAGACATCTATTGGATATTAGGAAATTATTACAGAGACATTTACAGGACAGCAACATTTACATGGACAGAGATATCTATTTGGCATAGAGACACTATCACAGAGATATCTACTGGACATAGAGATATTATTACAGAGATATCTACTGGACATAGAGATATTATCACAGAGATATCTACTGGACATAGAGACATTATCGCAGAGATATCTACTGGACATAGAGACATTATCACAGAGATATCTACTGGACATAGAGACATTATCACAGACAGATATATCTACTGGACATATATACATTATCACTGACAGAGATATCTACTGGACATAGAGACATTATCACAGAGATATCTACTGGACATAGAGACACTATCACAGAGACATCTACTGGACATAGAGATATTATCACAGAGACATCTACTGGACATAGAGACACTATCACAGAGATATCTACTGGACATAGAGATATTATTACAGAGATATCTACTGGACATAGAGATATTATCACAGAGATATCTACTGGACATTGAGACATTATCGCAGAGATATCTACTGGACATAGAGACATTATCACAGAGATATCTACTGGACATAGAGACATTATCACAGACAGATATATCTACTGGACATATATACATTATCACTGACAGAGATATCTACTGGACATAGAGACATTATCACAGAGATATCTACTGGACATAGAGACACTATCACAGAGACATCTACTGGACATAGAGATATTATCACAGAGACATCTACTGGACATAGAGACACTATCACAGAGATATCTACTGGACATAGAGATATTATTACAGAGATATCTACTGGACATAGAGATATTATCACAGAGATATCTACTGGACATTGAGACATTATCACAGAGACATCTACAGGACAGAGACATTTACGTGGACAGAGACATCTACTGGACATAGAGACATTATCACAGACAGAGATATCTACTGGACATAGAGACATTATCACAGACAGAGATATCTACTGGACATAGATACATTATCACTGACAGAGATATCTACTGGACATAGAGACATTATCACAGAGATATCTACTGGACATAGATACATTATCACAGAGATATCTACTGGACATAGAGATATTATTACAGAGATATCTACTGGACATAGATACATTATCACAGAGATATCTACTGGACATAGAGATATTATTACAGAGATATCTACTGGACATAGAGATATTATCACAGAGATATCTACTGGACATAGAGATATTATCACAGAGATATCTACTGGACATAGAGACATTATCACAGAGACATCTACAGGACAGAGACAATTACGTGGACAGATATATCTACTGGACATAGCTCCAGACATCTACAATTGATCAATCATTCCTGGATCATGTATCATAATTCTGCTATGAGGACATCCTGAGGTTGGTCCACTTTCCCAACATACCCTACTGTTTTCTTTTTGTCAATTTTGTATATATAATATGCACCACGGAAAATCGTAAAATTCCAAGCAGGTTAACTATAAATCATGCAGTATTTTTCAGTATACGATTAAAGGATTCTGAAGTCGAAGACAAATCTAAAACTTAAGCTTTATATCTTTTTCTTTACACATGGATAACTGGATTTATAAAAAAAAAAACCACATTTAAATATCAATTCAAAGCTACTGTATGGTGTTCTGATATGATACCCTTTTCTTTGCAATAATACTTATTTGCAAATAGTTTCAGCGAAATATGGGGTCTCACCACGACAGACAACACATCCTGTTTCTACAGCTCCATCCGTCTTCAGCAGCCTCGGCTCTTCCACCACCACTACATCAAACGCCTGACTGTTACCATAGCGATACTCCCCCTTGTTGGAGCAGTCCCATTCTACCTTTATCATACCTGTCGGTCAACACAAGAGTCATTGTTAGGATGATAACCATCAGGTGCTAATTTGAATTTCTTACACACACAAGAGGCCCATAGGGCTTAACCGTCCCTTAAGTTTCATATTATTATAAAAGATTTCAAAAGCTCAATTTTCAGATGACAAACAATCTTAAATTCTCTGTCGCAAATGTTTAAAGCATTTTTGAAATCTCCTTAGATAGGCTTAAGGATCTGAAGGGAAATGAAGACAACAACTTATAATAAAAGTTCAACGACTGGACCAACCATTTTTGCCATGGCCAATGACTGTGCCGACTCCATCTTGATCCTGGTTCTTCCACTTCCATTCAGGACCCTGACGAACTCGTGTCCCAATTGGAGGCATCTGAGGGTCACTCTCCTTCAGATGCTCAAAGGTGAAACCTTTGTCGACAGTCTGCTGGAACACTGGGTTGGCAAGTATAGCCATCATGTCCTCCTGCAACACCATGAATGTATTAACTCATTATGGAGGTAGCAGTAATGAAGGATGCAGCAGATTAACAAAATTAAATGGTCTGCCCCTATATCCTAATATAATTCAAGTAGATATTTCATATATTTTCTGTATTTAGTATTCAAAGTAGGTAAATCTCTGTACCAAGACAACCACGAACATTATAATATCCAAGATATTTTGAGTTTTTAAAATAAATGTACATGTATATAAAGAGGGTATGAATGTTCAAAGTTGACTGACCAGGTCATCCTCGGAAAATTTCTTTCCAGTTGTATTGACGGCCATATCGAGTGCTGTTTTATCCAATCCCTCACAAGGAAGCAGCTTTCGGACCTTCAGTACACAGGCCTACAACAAAACAAAGCTAATCAGAAAATATGCATCTTTTTCTCTTCCAGGCATTAAAATGAAAAGAAATATCACAATATTCTTAAATGAAGCTTATATGATTGATTTTTTTTTTCAATAATCAAACTTAAAATCATGAAATTTTTACTGAATGCTCACAAGGTTGCTGCAGTGTCGTCCTAGTCTGAATACATCCTCCAGCGATACCACCTGGCCATGTGTGGTGTTGGCAACATCTGTCAGCAGACTCTGTATTCAAACAAACATGTATATTAAGTGATTATCCTTTGTAAAACTGGCACAAAGTGCTTTTCTTCCAAAAATATCAGTTTTCTGTCTCTATTTTCAAAAGAAAATTCGCAAGAATTCTTTTTGGTAGTAAGTAATTGGGTGTCTTTTCAGGAAGAGTTATATAATTACAAATACCAATGTACAGCTGCGGAATTTTCTGTTATTCCAATCATTTCTCATTTTTCACTCAACATACTATAAATAAACTTAGAATCAGCCATTAATTATCAATAAGTTTGACCCTGTTTGTGTGTATGTTCAAATGTGGAATACCATTAACTAAAATCTATGTATTAACAAATTTTTAAGATTTGTGTATATTAGAAATTGTTGCAGTATTTAAATTTATTTGGTATAAAATATTTTTCTTAAAACTAAAAGTTTTATTCTTCAGTAAGAGTTATCTTATCCTATATACCTGTGTACGTTTTTTATTCCTTTATTCTTTATAACTAAATGAATATCACTTTCATTAAAAATCAATGGGACAATTCAGTCGACTTACAAATGATAATTATATTAACACGCTTGACTAAATTGTCCCTTTAACTGTTCACATCACCTATAAAAATATATAGATATGAAAGAAATAAAATTATGAAGATACGCTAAAATGAATAACCTGTTGTTTGTATATTTTCAGGAATAACTTCTTAAAAGGATCTTAAGTGAGAAAGTTTTGATTAAATGACTACCATCTCCTATAAACCTACCCGGTCAGTACCATCTCCTATAAACCTACCCGGTCAGTACCATCTCCTATAAACCTACCCGGTCAGTACCATCTCCTATAAACCTACCCGGTCAGTACCATCTCCTATAAACCTACCATCTCCTATAAACCCACCCGGTCACTACCATCTCCTATAAACCTACCCGGTCAGTACCATCTCCTATAAACCAGTACCCGGTCACTACCATCTCCTATAAACCTACCCGGTCAGTACCATCTCCTATAAACCTACCCGGTCACTACCATCTCCTATAAACCAGTACCTGGTCACTACCATCTCCTATAAACCTACCCGGTCACTACCATCTCCTATAAACCTACCCGGTCAGTACCATCTCCTATAAACCTACCCGGTCAGTACCATCTCCTATAAACCTACCCGGTCAGTACCATCTCCTATAAACCTACCCGGTCACTACCATCTCCTATAAACCTACCCGGTCAGTACCATCTCCTATAAACTTACCCGGTCAGTACCATCTCCTATAAACCTACCCGGTCACTACCATCTCCTATAAACCTACCCGGTCACTACCATCTCCTATAAACCTACCCGGTCACTACCATCTCCTATAAACCTACCCGGTCAGTACCATCTCCTATAAACCTACCATCTCCTATAAACCTACCATCTCCTATAAACCTACCCGGTCAGTACCATCTCCTATAAACCTACCATCTCCTATAAACCTACCCGGTCAGTACCATCTCCTATAAACCTACCATCTCCTATAAACCTACCCGGTCAGTACCATCTCCTATAAACCTACCATCTCCTATAAACCTACCCGGTCAGTACCATCTCCTATAAACCTACCCGGTCAGTACCATCTGCTATAAAACCTACCCGGTCAGTACCATCTCCTATAAACCTACCCGGTCACTACCATCTCCTATAAACCTACCCGGTCAGTACCATCTCCTATAAACCTACCCGGTCAGTACCATCTCCTATAAACCTACCCGGTCACTACCATCTCCTATAAACCTACCCGGTCAGTACCATCTCCTATAAACTTACCCGGTCAGTACCATCTCCTATAAACCTACCCGGTCAGTACCATCTCCTATAAACCTACCATCTCCTATAAACCTACCCGGTCAGTACCATCTCCTATAAACCTACCTGGTCACTACCATCTCCTATAAACCTACCTGGTCAGTACCATCTCCTATAAACCTACCCGGTCAGTACCATCTCCTATAAACCCACCCGGTCACTACCATCTCCTATAAACCTACCCGGTCAGTACCATCTCCTATAAACCAGTACCCGGTCACTACCATCTCCTATAAACCTACCCGGTCAGTACCATCTCCTATAAACCTACCTGGTCACTACCATCTCCTATAAACCTACCCGGTCACTACCATCTCCTATAAACCTACCCGGTCAGTACCATCTCCTATAAACCTACCCGGTCAGTACCATCTCCTATAAACCTACCTGGTCACTACCATCTCCTATAAACCTACCCGGTCACTACCATCTCCTATAAACCTACCCGGTCAGTACCATCTCCTATAAACCTACCCGGTCACTACCATCTCCTATAAACCTACCCGGTCAGTACCATCTCCTATAAACCTACCCGGTCAGTACCATCTCCTATAAACCCACCCGGTCACTACCATCTCCTATAAACCTACCCGGTCAGTACCATCTCCTATAAACCTACCATCTCCTATAAACCTACCCGGTCAGTACCATCTCCTATAAACCTACCCGGTCACTACCATCTCCTATAAACCTACCCGGTCAGTACCGTCTCCTATAAACCTACCCGGTCACTACCATCTCCTATAAACCTACCCGGTCAGTACCATCTCCTATAAACCTACCCGGTCAGTACCGTCTCCTATAAACCTACCCGGTCAGTACCATCTCCTATAAACCTACCCGGTCAGTACCATCTCCTATAAACCTACCCGGTCACTACCATCTCCTATAAACCAGTACCCAGTCAGTACCATCTCCTATAAACCTACCCGATCAGTACCATCTATCAACCTACCCGGTCAGTACGATCTCCTATGGGGACACAATACACAGGGACTGCCCTCTCTTCCAGACCTCGTGCAAATCTCAGCACAGCCTCTCTAGTCTGAAATTACATCACCAACATGGTAACAATGTTGAGGTATCTTCCAGATGAAATGTTCATAAAGTGAAACCTCACTTAACGACCACCTCAAAATTACATATATTCATATAATGATAATATTATACAAATATACATGTATTGCAATGCATTATCTAAATTATTTACCAAAATATTTATTTAACATAAAATATGTTTTGTTTTTATTGAAGTCTAGTCATATATAAAAAGCAATTATGGTAATTTAATGATATATTACAAATGGTACATGTGCAGAACCCATATTTACTGTACAGTACTAGCTGGTATCATACAGAGTTAAGGTTCTTGATGGTCAAAAGTTATGTGGTCCACCTCGGTAGTAAGACCATCATGCTATTAGGATCATTTTCACTCAGCCCCACCCCCACAGGTGGTCTTAATCGAGAGGTTTCACTGTACATTTGAATGCTTATTCTGTGAATAGAAATTTGTAATAAAACAATACAGTTACATTCCACTCATTCAATTCATGGAGTTTGTGTCCAATGCGGCATAATTGTGCATGCTACTACAAGATTTAACAATGGATGCATACATGGTATTAGTTAATACCAAACACCAGTAGGTATTCATTGAATATATCTTTGTAGAAAAATTGAATTGATAATAAAATATTTCTCCATCAAATGAGGTACAAAGAAAGCTACAAGCATTAATTACAATTACATGTTAACTGTTTTTTTTAAATCATTAAAAATAAATATCAATAAAAATTTACAAACACAGTAAATATGTTATATTATTACATAATATTGATCATTTTTAAAATAGAAGTTTTCAACTTCATGATCCATCTGTGCTATTTAAGGAAACTTTTGTCATTTTTATCATCATTATAACAAAATCAGTGATTAGATCAGGATGGTAGTCACCTCAGGTTTCACAGGAGTGTTTGGATCATCTTGTCCCCCGAGTATGTGGTGATCCGTCGCATGGCCATCACTTAGCAACACAATCCGAGGGGAAATCTTATGGTTACATACTAAAGTTGTAGCATCACCTGTGATTGCAGAATACTTAACAGATCAAAAAGTTGCTAAAATCTTAAATACCTCTTGAATTTCTTTCTACAGAATCTTAAAATTTGATTTCTCAACTGAAATTACTAACGTCTGATTTCTCAATTGAAATTACTAACAACATCTTTTCTGAAATAGTTTTTATATTATTCCTTTACTCATGGCTGGTAACCCACGTTTAATTTATTGTCGCTTATCGAGTGAAGAGACACATAATGTGACTACTGGGCCGGGGTTATTGATGATGAACTCTACCCTTGTATTTCACGGGTATTGAAAGTGATGTATGATATTTATCACACTAATTTTATTATTCATATATCAAAAAATTAAATGTAAAAACATAATAATAAAAAAGATTATTCAAAGTAGGATATTGATCATTTCATAAATGTTAGGAATTGAAAAGTTTCAGTGTTTTATGTTTTACAGGTACCTTGGTGTTTGAATAACGCCAGAGCCATGTCAAGTCCGCCATACATCGGTGACAAACCCGCAGCACGAAGACCGTCTACAACAGTAAGACAGGTTAACTCGCACAAAGCTGAATTCTGCTCACCTACTTCTTTTGAAAACATTACTAATTGAAATTATTCAATGAATTAGTACTGCTTAGATTTTAGAAAGATGCTGTTATTTATTATTTTTTTCTCGAATAATTAAAATCACTATATTTGGTATTATCTAAATTGTGTGATATGACCAAGGGTTACCATGGCAACTTACCAATACATTCCCGCACTGACTGATAATCCTTGGTTAGGTAATGTCTACATTGTGTGATGTGACCAAAGGTTACCACACCAATATTTTCATCCATTTTTTCTTCCTTTGCTACCATCTCTATCCCTGTGATGTTAAAAGATTGAACAAAAAATATCAACATTTAAGGCTTTTTCCTTAACTACCAAATACTATATGCCTACAAATACTATTGCTTATTATAATTATATTAGTAAGAATAAATAAGCAGTTGAAAAACCAATTGCATGGGTATTTTGTAGTATCAAAACTTGACAAAGATGGAAGCCATGCCTATCTCTAACCATGTGATGACTATTAGTCGCCTACAGTATATTCTATATACAGGTACATATACTTTCATTATTTTAAGAAAATATATGGATAATAATCTTAACTCTCAGACATGAGAGATACTTATGAAAGACTTATCAGAAGACAACATAGCTCACTAAGTGGGTTGAAATTCGAAATTAATTTTTTTAAATTAGGTCAAAGGTCATGGTTAAGGTCAGCAGGTCCACAAATGTAATACCATTGGAAAGGTCTTGTGACAAGGAAAATATATGTCAGATATGAAAGCTCTATCTCATATGGTTAACATACAGTGGCCAAGGTTTAAGTTATTACAAATAGGTCAAAGGTCACGTTCAAAGTCAGCAGGTCCCCAAATGTAGTACCAATGGTAAGGTCTTATCACCAGGAATACACATGTCAAATACTGTACCTAAGCTGTATCCTCATAAGTATTGGCAAAACACAGGATTTCAACCTGTCAATGCTGACAACGGAGTATAGCCATAGCTCCGACAAGCTAATAACATTACATCCGTTGCTCTATCACCAGGCATTTTATACAGACAAAGTCAGTAAAAACTCAGGTTACCTGTGCCAAGAAGTAGCAGTAAACAATATAAACTTACAATCTATGATCTCATTCATGGCGTCCTTGGCTTGCTGTAGGCCATTCTTCTTCATACTGTCTGAGATATCGACTACAAACACGGTATCGATCCCATCACCATAGGGGAGACTAGTTTCCTTGGCTGGAATGAATAAAATTATTACTGAACATGGGAAAAAACAATATGGGTAACTATCAGTGTTTTCTTTATAATCAAGAACATATTAGAAATAACAATGATCTGCAGTTGTTTTCGTCCAGAAGAGTAGACTGGGAATATCTATAACAGAAACAAAGCATGTGAAAAAAAAAAATTTCTTCTATAGAAAATTTTATTTTCAATAAGGTGTTTAGTAAAAACTGGAAGAATGACACAAAATAATCGCCTAATTTCAAGTAGGAAACAAAAGGAACAATATCTGAAACTGAAAGATGAACGAGACACAGACTGGGACAGAAGCTGGCACTAGGATTATAAAGGGGTCCAGTCATGTCTGTCCAAAACTAAAAGGCTGACTATCACTAGTTATCAGAATTTCCACAAAAATATGGCTGGTATACATATATATCAGGTTTTAATTAAGTATGCTATCAACAGCTAAGGTCATTTATGCTGACCATTTATAGTGCTACCTCACCGAAGCATACTGCCAAGACACCCAACAGGACACCCCACCTAGTCACATTATACAGACAACGGGTGAACTAACCGCACCTAGTCACATTATACTGACAACAGGTGAACCACCGCACCTAGTCACATTGTACTGACAACAGGTGAACTAGTCATCCAAGAGTGTTGAGCAGGAGTAGTAGCTACCATTTTCATAGATTCTTGTATGTCCCAATAAAAGCACAGGGGTAATTAAACACTCAAAAGTGAGGCAGTGTAAAGACAGACATCAGGACAAGTTGTGTAAAAAAAAACCCAGAAAAAGATAAGATCTATAGAATTTAGTCTCTTCTGATCTTACAGTCATCAATGGGGGAATCGATTACAATCCCTTCCTACCTTGTAGGGCAGATACATTTCAGGAAATGTTTATATAATATTTGGTACAAATGAAAAAGGAATTAACACATTATGTTTTACATGATGTTTGATATAAGACAGTACACATTGGGCTGTGTTATAGCTCTGCTGATCGCTGTAAGCCCTTATCTGGTACAGTAAAGGTTCATTTCCACAGCTTCATATCATCTCGACTGTTTTAACCAGATTGTGCAAAAGATGCAGCTAGGTGACATAACCATGGGAGACAACTCTCATTTACTATTGATAATTTGAATCTAAGTACCATAAATATATATCAGAGGAATTCAAAAGGAAAAATAAACATGAAAATAGGAAATGTTTTTATACAGGGTATATATTACTTCAACACACAAAAAAAAGAATAATGGTAATTCAGAAATGACTGTTAGTGAATTTCCTCACCTTTGCTTGCTTCAGCTTCAACTACAGAATTCCACATCTCATCAGTGATTACACCATTTGCTATATGTCCTTCTAAACTATCCTCCAATAGTCGTTCATCTCCTCTAATATCATCAACCACACCTCTAGTATCATCAACCACAGCTCTAGTATCATCAACCACAGCTCTAGTATCAGCGGCTACAGCTCTAGTATCATCGGCTACAGCTCTAGTACCATCACGTACAGCACTAGTATCATCAACCACAGCTCTAGTATCATCACGTACAGCACTAGTATCATCAACCACAGCTCTAGTATCATCACGTACAGCACTAGTATCATCGGCTACACCTCTAGTATCATCAGCTACACCTCTAGTATCATCGGCTACAGCTCTAGTATCATCGGCTACAGCTCTAGTATCATCGGCTACAGCACTAGTTTCAGATACGTTAGGATTATGCTGGTCAGTTTTACTTACCCCATCTACATCGCTTTGTGAACTTAATACATTTGAAGAGTCCTCTATTCTGTCATTGATGGCACTGTTACTATGATTTGTACTTTTCTCACCAGCCGTCTCTGTCATCTCCGATTTCTGTGACCCTTGCTCATCATGTTCCTGTTCAAAAACTGAAAGCTGTTCCGATTCGTCCGAAGTTTCCTTAAATGACTTAGTCTGCGGAGGATCATCCACCTGCATGGTTTTTAAAACTGTTTCCTCTGTGATCTCATCTGGCTTTTTACTTGAAGTTTGATCTGATGCTGAAAGATCCCCTTTAATTTGCGTCTCTAAATCCGGAGATTCCTCCTCCAGATTCTGATTTGGTACACGACGTCCTCTGTGCTTGCGATGACGGCCTGGGGTTCCTTTAGAGAGCGAAGTCTTGATCGTATCTATACTAATACACATACTGGAGATGTTTTCTCCGAGCTCCGTCACAGTCCTCATCAACTGCTGCATTTCCTCATCTTGTTCCTGTTCCCGTCGCTCTAAGTTCTGCATTCTCTCCATCAGGGTCTCTGTACAGTACAAAGGCATACATTCATGTATGTATGTCAAAACTTTTTTCAGCTGTTATCCTCTACAGGGAAAAATAATACTTACATAAACATTACGTTTTTTTGTTTTTTTTTGAAAACTGCATTTTATAATTACATTTTCGAAATTCATTATTAAAAAAAAACAATTGTTCACATCATGTGTTATAACAGTTAATCTGCATTTCACAAAAAATAAATTAATAAACAAGACCATTCAGCAAATTATTCTGGTACTTCAGAATTATCAGCATACCTGTCAGTTTTCCAAGATGTCTGAAAAAGTAAAAATATTTTTAGAAATAATATGATAATTATGGCATATAATGGTATCATCATAAATGTCTTTCATTTCATGAACATTTTAAACCATTGTGTAAAAAAGTCAGTGGCATAGCTACCATGCATGTATGCTTGTATGCAAAAGCATCCACATTTTTTCCGAAAACAAAAAGAGTTAAGAAAAAAAAAGTTAGAGAAAGAGAGAGACAGAGAGAGATAAAACTTTATAAAGCATCCATATATGTTTTGTCTTGCTACACCACTGAAAGTTCAAAGAGTAATCTGATTTAACATAGCAGTAGCACGATTATTTCTAGTGATTAATATGACAGAAAAATCTCAACCCTATGGGGCCGAACATCTGAAAAACTTCTCAGGTTTTCTTTGGCTCCTACAACACCAGACCTAAGATTTCTGGTATTGGGGCCTGAGACTAACAATCTCTAGACTTGAGAGTTTTGTGTCTACAAAAGTTAGTGGGAATTGGTTATTTACTTTGAATCCCCGTCAATGATAAGTAAATGTCTACAGATAACACCTTATTACACTCAACACCTGTCTATAGTGAACACCTAATTACACTCAACACCTGTCTATAGTGAACACCTAATTACACTCTACACCTGTCTATAGTGGACACCTTATTACACTCAACACCTGTCTATAGTGAACACCTAATTACACTCTACACCTGTCTATAGTGAACACCTAATTACACTCAACACCTGTATACAGTGAACACCTAATTACACTCTACACCTGTCTATAGTGGACACCTTATTACACTCAACACTTTTCTATAGTGAACACTTAATCACATCCAACACTTTTCTATAGTGAACACTTAATCACATCCAACACCTGTCTATAGTGAACACCTTATTACACTCAACACCTATCTATAGTGAACACCTAATTACACTCTACACCTGTCTATAGTGAACACCTAATTACACTCTACACCTGTATATAGTGAACACCTAATTACACTCTACACTTGTTTATATTGAACAACTAATTACACTCTACACCTGTTTATATTGAACACCTAATTACACTTTACACTCGTCTATAGTGGACACCGAATTACACCCAACACCCGTCTATAGTGGACACCTAATTACACTCTACACCTGTATATAGTGAACACCTAATTACACTCTACACCTGTCTATAGTGAACACCTAATTGCACTCTACACCTGATTATATTGAACACCTTATTACACCAAACACCTGTCTAGAGTGAACACCTAATTACACTCTACACCTGTCTATAGTGAACAATTAATCACATCCAACACCTGTCTATAGTGAACACCTAATGACACTCTACATCTGGTCTATAGTGAACACCTAATTACACCCAACACCTGTCTATAGTGAACACCTTATTACACCAAACACTTTTTTATAGTGATCACTTAATCACATCCAACACCTGTCTTGAGTGAACTATGACAATGATTACACTAAATGCCTGTCTACAGTGAACAAATAATCACACCCAACACCTGCCCATAATGAACATCTATCCACAATAGTTTTTAAAGTAATTTAATAGACAGATTTCTTTAATGTACAGGACAGGTAAAAAGTTTCCAACTTTTCAGGAATATATTTCTTTAATAGTCGGTTATACTCACAAATGTTCTCCATCCATCTTATCATGTTGCTGACTCAGTCTCTTTAAGATGAAGTTATTTGTTTTCTCAATCTCCGTGATAGAATCTTTCATTTCTGCTAATTGCTTTATAAAGAAAAATCAAAGGGCATTGGTTATCATTTTGTTGTGATTCAAATTCCAGGAGAACTGATAAATTTGATATGAAAATCTTCACCCCAACACTTTATGTCAACAGTTATGAAGCTATATACATATGTACATATATACATTGTACTGTAAGTAGTAACGTTATTATCTCCTCTTCTATTATAGGATATGTATGACGTTATAATGTGTATTGCCTGAAGGTGACAGTAAAATAGAAATATTACTTTTAAAAGATGTAACATTCAAAGTTTGAAGCTGTAACTCATCAATAAATTATATCTTTAACACATTTGTTCAAATAAAACTGCTTTACTTTACCCAGAAATTACATATAACATTGTACATACTGTCGTTGACAATGATTTATTCCCAAAAACCTTTCCCTTAAAATCAGAAGGGTCAAAGCAAATGTCAAACTTTAGAGCATTAATGCTGATGATACAAAATTGTATAAAGACCACGGGGTTACAAACAAGAGATCCCAGAGGGATCTTGGTGCCCACCATTGAATGATCTTTATAGGTTCCATGTCAGATTGATTTTTTCTCTACTTTTCCCTTCCTCTAAGTCTTACTAATCTGTGTAAATTCAGAAACAGCCCTCTAGTACTTTTAAAATTTAAGATTTAGCAATAATGGCTGTCTGTCGGCCATGTTGTTTTTGGATTGGTCTCAAAATGCAATACCAGGGACCAAGGGGAACCTACATATGAAATTGGAGAAAGATCCCTTCAGCACTTTCTGAAAAATAGCGATAACAAACTTCAATTGTCAAAATACAAGATGGCTGCCTGTCAGCCAGGTTGTTTTCCAATTAGTCTCAAAATCCAATATGGATAACTAGGCACAGAAGGCAACCTACAAATGAAATTTCAGAAAGATCCTTTCAGCAATTTCTGATAAATAGCGATAACAAACTTCAATTGTCAAAATCCAAGATGGCTGCCTGACGGCCATGTTGTTTTCTGATTAGTCTCAAAATGCAATATGCATAACTAGGCACCAAGGGGAACCTACATATGAAATTTCAGAAAGATCCCTTTAGTACTTTCTGAGAAATAGCGATAACAAACTTCAATTGTCAAAATCCAAGATGGCTGCCTGTCGGCCATGTTATTTTCCGATTAGTCTCAAAATGCAATATGCATAACTAGGCACCGAGGGGAACCTACATATGAAATTTCAGAAAGAACCCTTTATTAGTTTCTGAGAAATAGCGATAACAAACTTCAATTGTCAAAATCCAAGATGGCTGCCTGTCGGCCATGTTGTTTTCCGATTAGTCTCAAAACGCAATATGCATAACTAGGCAAATAGGGAAACCTACATATGAAATTTCAGAAAGATCCCTTTATTACTTTCTGAGAAATAGCGATAACAAACTTCAACTGTCAAAATCTAAGATGGCTGCCCGTCGGCCATGTTGTTTTCCGATTGGTCTCAAAATGCAATATGCATAACTAGGTACCAAGAGGAACCTACATATGAAATTTGAGAAAGATCCCTTCAGTGCTTTCTGAGAAATAGCGATAACAAACTTCAATTGTCAAAATACAAGATGGCTGCCTGTCGGCCATGTTGTTTTCCGATTGGTCTCAAAATGCAATATACATAACTAGGCACCGAGGGGAACCTACATATGAAATTTCAGAAAGATCCCTTCATTACTTTCGGAGAAATAGCGATAACAAACTTCAATGGTCAAAATCCAAGATGGCTGCCTGTCGGCCATGTTATTTTTTGATTGGTCTCAAAATGCAATATGCATAACTAGGCACCAAGAGGAACCTACATATGAAATTTCAGAAAGATCCCTTCATTACTTTCTGAAAAATAGCGATAACAAACTTCAATTGTCAAAATCCAAGATGGCTGCCTGACAGCCATGTTGTTTTCCGATTGGTCTCAAAATGCAATATGCATAACTAGGCACCAAGGGGAAACTACATATGAAATTTCAGAAAGATCCCTTTAGTACTTTCTGAGAAATAGCGATAACAAACTTCAATTGTCAAAATCCAAGATGGCTGCCTGTCGGCCATGTTGTTTTCCGATTGGTCTCAAAATGCAATATGCATAACTAGGCACCAAGAGGAACCTACATATGAAATTTGAGAAAGATCCCTTCAGTGCTTTCTGAGAAATAGCGATAACAAACTTCAATTGTCAAAATCCAAGATGGCTGCCTGTCGGCCATGTTGTTATCCGATTGGTCTCAAAATGCAATATGCATAACTAGGCACCAAGGGGAACCTACATATGAAATTTGAGAAAGATCCCTTCAGTACTTTCTGAGAAATAGCGATAACAAGAATTGTTTACGGACGGAGGGACGGACGGACGGACGGACGGCCGGACGGACCACGGACCACGGACGCAGGGCGATTTGAATAGCCCACCATCTGATGATGGTGGGCTAAAAATGGAGATCTTCAGCGGGACATAAGGTAGCACACCACAGAAAGACTGGGTGGCCTTGGGTGATTTTTTGTTGTGCAAATAAATCCTGTCTTAGGATAGGCATAAAAAAAATGAAAAAATAAATGTACACTATAATAGGTCTATTCATTATGAAGTAGTACATACAGGCTTCACATTTGTTAAAACTAAAATAAATAAATTGGTTTTGGATTTTAAATTGCTGGTTTTCCGAAAGAGTGTGTTTACACAGGAAATTTATTTTTGCCTATAGGCACCAATCCCCAGTCTTCTACTAAGTTAAGTTTCACTAAGTTAAGTTACACTAAGTTAAGTTACACTAAGTTAAGTTATACCAAGTTAAGTCAAGTTATAAGTTATACTAAGTTTAGTTAATTTATACTAAGTTAAGTTAATTTATACTCAGTTAAGTTAATTTATACCTAAGTTAAAGAGGCTTGCCCGCAGAGAGATCAGAAAAATTGGCTAATAGAAAAAGATTTTTCACACATGACAGATTGTTGGAATTATTGAGTTTTTCATTTTATTTTCCTTATAAAACGCTGAAAAGTGATATTAAAACCTCATTTTTTAAATATTATTTATTTAATCGCAACCCGCAATAAGTCCCCTGCTATAAAGTGGAGTCTAATTTGATTGACACATCAAAGAAACAAGCATGTGCACAGTGCCGCACAGTGATAACTTCAAAGGCAGCGGCGATTTACAAAGAAGATTTGCCGTTATATTCCATACATTTCCCTCTCAGGTTGAGTTTTAAAACGTCTTTTAAATACATATTCTGTAATTGTTTTCAAGAAATAAAGTCGGAAAGCCTCTAATTTTGTCACATAGAAACGTGTACTGAAGTTAATTTAGTGATCAGAGATGTGCCGTTTACCGGTCCGTCTGCGGGTAAGCCTCTTTAAGTGAAGTTATACTAAGTTAAATTAATATATATTGTTAAGTTAAGTTATACTAACCAAGTTAAGTTAAGCTAGGCAATGTTAAAAGTTATGCTCAGTTAAGTTAAACTAAGTTAAGTTATGCCAAGTTAAGTTATACTAAGTTAAGTTATACTCATTAAAACTTAAGATCACTATATCAGTTACCATTATACTCTTTTCATTGTTGAGTAGACTCTCCTGGTCTGTATCCATGATTGCGGATCAGTAATTGGCAGTTACAGGAATGTGTATTGGCCAAGTCACAAGAAGTACACAACAATCTATAAAGAAATCAGTATATTCCTTGCTCAAACATATATAATAAAGGGTAAAGATGAATATAACAAGAGATCCCAGAGGGATCTTGGCGCCCACCATTGAATGATCTTTATAGGTTCCATGTCAGATTGATCTTTTCTCTACTTTTCCCTTCCTCTAAGTCTTACTAATCTGTGTAAATTCAGAAACAGCCCTCTAGTACTTTTCAAACAAGGGAAACCTATATATAAAATTTAAGATTTAGCGATAATGGCTGTCTGTCGGCCATGTTGTTTTCGGATTGGTCCCAAAATGCAACACCAGGGACCAAGGGGAACCTACATATGAAATTTGAGAAAGATCCCTTCAGTACCTTCTGTAAAATAGCGATAACAAACTTCAATTGTCAAAATACAAGATGGCTGCCTGTCGGCCATGTTATTTTCTGTTTGGTCTCAAAATGCAATATGCATAACTAGGCACCAAGGGGAACCTATATATGAAATTTGAGAAAGATCTCTTCAGTACATTCTGAGAAATAGCGATAACAAACTTCAATTGTCAAAATCCAAGATGGCTGCCTGTCGGCCATGTTGTTTTCCAATAGGTCTCAAAATGCTTTATGCATAACTAGGCACCAAGGGAAACATACATATGAAATTTGAGAAAGATCTCTTCAGTACATTCTGAGAAATAGCGATAACAAACTTCAATTGTCAAAATCCAAGATGGCTGCCTGTCGGCCATGTTGTTTTCCGATTGGTCTCAAAATGCAACATGCATAACTTGGTACCAAGGGGAACCTACATATGAAATTTCAGAAAGATCCCTTCAGTACTTTTTGAGAAATAGCGATAACAAACTTCAATTGTCAAAATCCAAGATGGCTGCCTGTCGGCCATGTTGTTTTCCGATTGGTCTCAAAATGCAATATGCATAACTAGGCACCAAGGGAAAGATACATATGAAATTTCAGAAAGATCCCTTCATTACTTTCTGAGAAATAGCGATAACAAACTTCAATTGTCAAAATCCAAGATGGCTGCCTGTCGGCCATGTTGTTTTCCGATTGGTCTCAAAGTGCAATATGCATAACTAGGCACCAAGGGGAACATACATATGAAATTTCAGAAACATCCCTTCAGTGCTTTCTGAGAAATAGCGATAACAAACTTCAATTGTCAAAATCCAAGATGGCTGCCTGTCGGCCATGTTGTTTTCCGATTGGTCTCAAAATGCAATATGCATAACTAGACACCAAGGGGAACCTACATATGAAATTTGAGAAAGATCCCTTCAGTACTTTCTGAGGATTAGCGATAACAAGAATTGTTTACGGACGGAGGGACGGACGGACGGAGGGACGGAGGGACGGACGGACGGACGGACGGACGGACGACGGACCACGGACGCAGGGCGATTTGAATAGCCCACCATCTGATGATGGTGGGCTAAAAAGTTAATGTCATACAGGGTGGATCAAGTTTAATCAAATAGTTGACTAGGTTCAGAACAAATTTAGCAGACAAACATTCAGGTATAAAGTATAGAATGAGGTGTCTAGCCTAGTGACAATAACAACAAGTTGTTATGAGTGACGTAATGCATAGTTCACAATAAAATGACGTCATCAATGACGATGAGAGCTGGTAGACAGTGGTAGTAAGGAAATTATATCAAGATGTTTCGTATGTGTTACATATAGTCTATATATAACTGTACTCTGCTATGAAATACAGAAAACAAATTCTTATCTTGCATATATAAATACTAAATACAAAAAACTGTATAACTTAACAAAAAGGGGGTGGGTGGGTGGGGGGTTAGAGCCAATGCCGGTCCTCAAGGTAAGTAAAATCCGATAGAAGAGGGTTCACTGAAGAACGGATACTGTGCAGTATGCCAGGAGTCATTCAGTAGTTACAATAACCAAGACATCAGAAAGGAGTGGTTCTCAACATTCAACAGCTTCAAAATTTAATTAAGTTTATAAACTTTTATTACTTGCCGACCGGTTTGATTATTTACGGCTTGTCAAGGCAAAGTTTCAGCGATTTCTAACCTCTGAAGTACTTAACCTCAAAGTGGTACCCTTATCATGTGACTATTATTGTTATAAGGATGATAACTTACATTTACAGAAGTAGGGGCATATTTCTCCATTAACAATGTACAATCAATATATATATATAAAATAAATGTTCATTATAGAATTAAAATGTTTAAAATGTTCGAACGTTCGTAAGAACAGTGGTGTCTAAAAAGTCCACTGACGTGGTACTTATTTCCGTCGTTAATTTAATGGTAGCGTGACATGAGTTCATCGAATCCCCGAAGGAGGAAAGGTCCTCTCGTGAATGGGTCTAAATGAAAAGATAAAAAAAAAGATACCAGTAAATTAGTAGAATACAAAATGTAGTTTGTTAGTGATATCACTATGACTTTTCACTTGTATGTATATGTTCAACGGCCCATTACAGGACAGAGACAAGATGAGTCATTTTTGGTTTATTTTATTTAACATCCTATTAACAGCCAGGGTCATTTAAAGATGTGCCAGGTTTTGGAAGTGGAGGAAAGTAGGAGTATGTGGAGAAAAAACACTGGCCTATGGTCAGTACCTGAGGCAACTGCAAACTTTGAATTCGCAACCCAAAGGTGGAGGGCTAGTGATAAAGTGTCGGGACACCTTAACCATTGTTAAGTGGGATCTGTTGGCGTTCATAATGTACGTATCATGATGTTGTCTGAGCCAGTGGTCTGTGCATATTCTGACACAATAATCAAGATTCTCCCTATGATGTTCGAATAATGTTCTAATGTTCATGAGATGGATATAAAGTATTATTCTTGTTCTGAACAGAGAATCATTTCTGTCCTACGTTCTCATTATAGTGGGAGGTTCCTGGTCCTTCCCCATCGGTTCTTGGATCTTTAGTTTGGCTGTTTGTAGCAATTCTTCGGGTAACTCAAATAAACATAGGTTCGTTCATTCAGGAGGGTTGGCAAAGAAGCTTGGCACTGTTGGTAAAGACCAATCCTATAGAGTGGATGCAGGGGACCTCCAGTATAGTTAAATTCAAATTGGATTAAAACAAAAACCCATGCTTTTTGTTGTGCATTTTCAATTTATGCAGAATTCGTTACAATATTGGGTTAAAGTGAAATGAATACTAATGCACATAAAAAGTTCACATATTCCGAAAAAGTTGAAGTTTAATGTAATATTTTAATCGATCAGCACACTTTGTCAAACCTAAAAGTAACCTTGAACAAACGTGATATATAGCCTTCATTATAACAATTTGCTACTTACTGCTGGCCTAATACTAGGCCTATGTCCAAATAACAACTTCGGGCCTCAATTGTTTTATATGGAGATTAAAGTAAAATAAAAAGTTGTTTGATGGGGAAATTAGATTAATACCTGACAGATGATTGCTGATGACAGACCGTCGACAATTAAACTACCACATAGACTCTGACAGAGCTTATTTGCTCTTGAATTTAAAATAAGAGATTTGATAGAATTTAATTGGTAAATAAGTTAATAAATTCTAAATCTTTCAAAAATAAAACTCTCATTTAATTCAGCTTGAATGATTAATGAAGATCAAAAGAAGGAGTAAATAAGCAAGGTTGAACAAGGGGAGGTAATCTAGTCTAGATATTTTTCCATACTTAGGCCAATCATAAACTTTTATTTAACCTCAAGTTGCATCCATACGACACACTTCTGATGTAAAGTGGAACGATTACGTAATGAATTCAACTAAATTAGCATATAAGTAATTATCATCCGCATATTTCCTAAAGCGAAAGCCAAAAGTTCTCCATATAATCCTTTCCGATATCCGCTGCCCCATTCGGCCCAAAGATAATGCTACAAACATATCTGACGTCGATAAAATAGGTTATTGTGATTCAGTTCTGGTGAACAATAATTTAACAGTGCAAGTGCTTACCTGGAGATATATGGATGTCATAATATGCGTTAAAAATCAGCTACAAAATGATTCCACTTGACAGGTGCGTGTTTGGGTTTCTCCTATATTTATTTTCGGAACATTTCGGACTTTTACGCCTACATATATATGTCGGACGGGACGGTGTGTGAAATTTCCAGTTTGGATTTGGATCCAAAGGAAGGGAATACAAAATAGTGATGTTACGACATTGTACAAGGTACCACGGACTGAACAGCAGAAATATTAGGAAGAGGTTTGGTTCATTTTGTTTTGTTTTAAACTCTATTTATGTTGGTATTGAATCAACTTATCACGAGTTGACCGACATTTTTCCTTGAACATTGGGACGGAACTAGGCATACAAATGTAGAAGTTTTGCAGTTTGGATAGTTGGTTAGGATTGGGGCATTTTCCCCTGATATCACTTGATTTTTTTTCTGACTAGTACGATATAAAACAATGCAAATTATACAGATATACAATATGTTAAATCGTATATTATTGCTAAATTACCTTCTGTAGTTTCCCTTACAATTAATTCAACTTTCGTTTTCCTATAAATTACCATGGCGATCAAGAATTCCAACAATTCTAAAAGAATGTACAATATTAGAATTCGGTATGGCTGTCATTGTTTTGTACTGATTAAGCAGTTATTGTTTCCGAGTTTTACGTGTCATTAAATGTTGAGTGTACTGAATATATATCATTGTAATATTGAAAATAAGAATGAGGAAGTAAACAGAAAGTAATTTAAAAAAAGTATTTTCCTAGACTATAAATATGATCACAGTACTTTTTAACAATAATGAAACAATATTTACTTAAATGTATAGATCATGAACAAATTTATGTCAATCAGTGCTGATGCATAACACAGTTTGTTAAGTCTCCAGTTCCTGTACAGTAATAATGTAAACGGTTATATGTTGTTTCTAGTAATGTGTACTTCCTCAAGTACATACTTATAGTTTTTTCCTGTTTGGACCCATTGCCTATTGTGAAAGAGGCCTTTCAAATTTTAGGTTGAATAATAAGGACACTTTAGTTCAATATGATTTTAACATATTTGTAATATCTTCTTCCGTCATTTGTGTTTGTTCCCTGATGTTACCTGTGTACATGTACTTATGTCCCTGGTATTGATCCCTCGGACATGTAAATTTTCTCATATTCCAATTATAGTTCACATTGAATATTTAAACGTTGATATGGTATATTTACAGTTGTGGGATTACTCAATATTTCTTCAATGTGAATGTACAATTGTATGTTGAAAGTGTCAGTATTGTAGCAGAATGGGACTGGGCTCAGAACGTCGATGGCAAGGTAGCTCAAATGGTAAGAGCGTCCTTCTTGAGTTTGTAGGTCCCTGGTTCGAGTCCTGGTCTGGTCGTGATATTTTTCTTTTCCTATTACATTACGATAATATATAACATTTGTCAAGTCTCACTGTATGGAAACGGAGTTTGTAGGATTTTTTTTTGCCGAGGCCAGAACACTATTTCCAAAATTTTGATGAGTCCCCAATGCTAAGATATTAAGTGGGTACCTCAAAATTGAAGGAGTCGCATGGGAAAAGCATGTATCCAGGACTCAGATATCGGAGTTACGAAAATCACTGATTAATGTAAATTATTGATGATTTTGAGTTAGTGCATATTATATAAAAGATTAACACATACTACAAATTATGTATCTAATACTATCAATTAAGCTTTTAGGCTCATAGTTATAGTCAAACAGTAGCAGTTCAATTTGAAACCCCTCAATGTTTTTGCTTTTAAAACTTAAAATCAAGCTAAACTTCATAATCCCTGGCAGAATTATCTGCATGTAATTCCCTTCAAATCTGTTCAGTTATGTGAACAATTTGTAAGTAATTAAAGTGTGCTTAACTAACCCTGCATGTGTAAGTTCAAACATCTCCGAATGATAAACAGAAAAGCATGGGTTTGTTTATTTTGTTTGTTTTAGAATCAAGTTTCACTGCCAACTCATGGTGGCTTTTTATGTTTATCCTATCTTAAATTTTTGTCTTAAGACTAACACTAGATTCAGGTTGACTCTTAAGTCATAGATAATGTTGTGATTTTACCAAATCCTTTCATTTGCCTTTGTGGCAGCAACCGTGGCGTTGGCTGCTAGTCCGCCATTCTTCAAAACAAACCAATTTGCGTATATGTGCTTGACATAATTTTCCGCTGCTCATTTACATATAGAGAGTGATTCTCCATAATCAGTGGATAGCTTCCCTGTTTTAATTCCTAACAGTTAAGAAGAACTATGGTATTGATTATCACACAATATCAACATAAAGGTATATATTCTATCATTTAACACGTTTTTGTAATTTGTCAAAACTGATATGTTGCAAGCACATAGAGAGGCTGAATTAGGCTACAATCTCGTTACATTGGTTCACAACTTACACTCGGTTGACGCCATTGTCAATTCCACCAAATCAATTCCACCTGACTCACCGGAAATGTGTGTGTTTCTCACCAACAAGTCTCATTGGCTTATGTTATACATTGATCAGGTAAAGGATTGCTTACTGGCATCAGGGAGAGCAATGTTCTGCCTCATATGTCAGACACAGGGGCGTAATTGACATGCTCATGACATAGAACCAAAGTTTGACCCCATGCCATGGTCCAACCCCAAGATCACTTGTTATTGATGTCAATGATAAGTATTCTAGGGGTTGGACTCTTGGGTTAATTTTTTATTCTGGTATTCTGGGCCATGAATGTGTCAAGCTACTGTGATGTCAGGGGGTATTGCCTGAGCCTTCTTTGAATGAATGTTGAATGTGGATGCACAAATATCAGTTCATTGTCTTTACTATGCACAACAAAACAGACAAGCAAACTCCCTCCTCCCACCTCCCAAGAGAATTGGTTGCCCTTAGTGGTGCATTTTCCTGTATTTTGACATGAAAATATTAACATTTTAAAAAGTGTCTCACATTTCATTTCTTTTGTTACGGGAACCATGATTCCGTTAGTGCTGTTGCCCTGTGTCCATGTCAGTATCCCACCCCAAAACTTAAAAGTTTTTGGATAAGTTTTTGAAAAGCGCACAGTTCTATAAAACATACACCCACACCCTTCCAATTTGGTACATACATTAATAAGCAGTCCGCGTAATGTTACGGCAAAATAGTGTAGGCAACTTTTTAGGAGTGTGATGACAAGCTCACCTGTTGTCAGTGAAATATGACTTGGTGGAGTGTCCTGCTGGGTGTGTTCAGCAGTATGCTTCAGTGAGATAGCACTTTAAAGTCGGCATCAGTTTCACGCTATCACAGGGACTGGAGGCTAATACAATCATTATCCAAAGCTGCCCAAAACACAGACACACTCACCACAGCTTTTAGCATGTAATATGATGTTTCTTCTGAAAAGAATTGTCATTTATACCAAATATAAATGTCATAACACAGTACTTTTTGCTTCATTGTGTGATACAGTTTCACTTTAGAATTGATATCATAAGTTGTCTTATTTTAAGGATGATGCAATTATTTCTATAGCTTGTGTATCGATAGATGTCTTTGTGTTTAAGAATGAATGAAATGTGTCCTGATATGAATGTTCAGTTTTACATTGAGTGTATAGATAGCAGCTCCCCTTATCAAAGACAGGGAAAACATTTTGATGTCTTTCTGAAACTTTTCTTCAATCACCAATGATATAACATTGAGTCATTAAGTACACTTCTTATTCTCTTATAAAGAGGAAAAATGAAATTTTTGAAGCTTTTAGTATCAACAGTTGTAAATGATCTGCCATTGGTGGACTGGGGCACTTCAGTCTTATGAGTAAACACCAAGTGCAAGTAAAAAAACTGAAAAATCTATTTCAGGGGATCCGTCCCCTGTTTAACAAAACTAAAACACATTTCAAATCATAGAAAATTTGGTTGCATGTGGTAGAGCCTTTCACATGATTAACCAATTGGTGTTGAAATGTTTAGAAAACCATCCAGCTTACAGTTCTATATTTATCCATAGTTCAGTTTACTGTTTTTCTATATTGATAAAATTTGTCACCTTACCTGGTAATTAGATTGCCATAATTCAGAGTTGCATATGTATGATAATAATGATGATATCTATGATACCATGATTTACAAGACATGAATGTGTGAAATTAAAAACTGACAAGCTTAAAAGTCTGTCTATGACAGCTGCAAAATATTAGCCCAGTGAAATTACAATCATGTAGTAAATGATGTTGTATGATTTTGTGTGTGAAAGATATGAATTGATCTTTTTATATTTAAAGAGAAAATTTGAAAAATCAGTAAATAAAAAATAGAGAGATGATCAGTCACTGTCCACTGTAGTTAATTATTGTGCTGAGACTAAGCGGAGGTCATATTTTATCTGGGTTTGTGTTATAAAGGAAGGATTTACCTCAATAAAAATATCAAAATTATCTTGGAAGTGATATAAAAAGTAAACACTTAATCTTTTGCAAAATATAGATATAATCAATTTGGCCTGTGGAATCTTACCATATTTATTTCCTTGCTGTGTGGTTTGTTGAAAGTTATCCAATAGCGGCATATTTCTCACAATTCTGTAATATACACAAACTTATTTCATGGAAATACTGTGTAAAACAGCATTGTTTTCATGTAATTGTGATTCACAGGGGATCCAAATGTATATTTATAATGGGAAGAGGTGAATTTGTCTGATTTGCTGGTTGTACACAGCGTAGATATAAAATACCAGGAAAGTTCCTGCCCACTAGAGGTAGTAGTATTTATTTAACATCAGATGATAAACAGTTCTACAAATAACTTGAGTAATTTCCTGCGTAGGTGTAGCACCCTCCAGTACTTGTGGGACTGTATATATGTAGCTGTACCTAATTTTTTTTTCAGAATGTATCAATCCAGTATATAAAGATCTGGTGAAACAGACGATACAGCTGTTCTGATCAAGATGGCTAGCTATTCTGTTCAACAAGTGTGGTAAGTATCTAGGAAACCAGTTCTAATAGATAAGTGGTGTCAATCAAGGTATACATAATACTACTGCCAGGAGGAATAAAAAACATACCTGTCTATAATGACCCCCTCAGTACAGATGGAAAGGTCTGAATATTCTGACATGACTATATTCAGATGATAAATGAAAACCTATCTATACTTACCAATCAGTACAGATTAAAAGGTCTGAATATTCTGACCTGACTATTTAGTTGATAAATGAAAACCTGTCAATTATGACTGACCACTCAGTACAGATTAAAAGGTCTTAATATTCTGATCTGACTAAATGAAAACCTGTCTATACTGATCTGCCATTAGAAATTAAAAAGTCGGAATATTTGACCTGACCTATCAGACAATATAAATGAAAACCTGTCTATACTACCTCCCAGTAGATATTAAAAAGTCTGAATATTATGACCTGACTAGCTCAGATGATAACTGAGAACATGTCTATACTGACCTCATGGAACAGAGTAAGAAAACCAGTCTGTTCTTACCTGGGTAATCAGATAATATGATACCTGTCTATAATGTCCTTCAGGTACAGAGTAAAGAAATCTGAATACCTGGTATTCCAACCTGCTTTAAAATTCAGACAATAGTCCTGTTCATTACCTGGACAAGAATAATCAAAAACCTGTCTTAACTGACATTTCTTACCTAATCATACAATGTACTCATATTTTTAAAAGTAAGTAAAAAATGTCTGAATACTTTATCATTTTTCATCTGACAATGTACCTATATATTACTTATAGCATAAGGATAAATAAAAACCTGTCTTTACTGACCTCCCATACAGAGTAAAAAAAATAAAATAAAAAACTGTGCAAGCTGATCACATTATCAGAATCAATAAAAGAACCTGTGTATACTGAACTCCCAGATCAGAGATAATAGTAATAGTCTGTATCCTGACCTGTCTAATCAGGAAAAAAACACAAAAATTGATTTTATGAGTCAATCAAAAACCTTTATTTTTCTAGAACAAAGTCAGTTAAAAGTATCCATAGTTGTCAATCTTAAAAAAAGGTGGCATATAATCAAATATTTTCTACAAACATTACAGACATATTTTTAGCTTACCTGGTCTGAAAGACCAAAGTGAACTTATGCCATACTGTGGTGTCCATCTGTCAACAATTTAACAAAAACAACTTCTTCTTAATTATGTCCCCCAGTCCCCCAAAACAAGGGGGGAGGACAATTTGTTTTTGCTCTGTTTAGATATCTTTGTATAAAAGTTTTTATGTTTTGAATTTGTAGGGCCCGGCTGGACGCTGGAGGGCTTGGACTTGCTACCCAGTTTGGTGGTAAGTTTTCCTTATCCTATGTATATCCATTTGTAAAGGCAATTACACTTAACCAGATTGACAATGACGCATTTCCTGTATAGCTGAGCATATTGTGTAGATAATTGTGTTTCAAATTTTGTTCTGTTTTCTGAGGATATAAATAAGACCTATTGTCTATATATTTACTGGCTTGTCTTTTTAACTTTCACTAGCCCTCCACCTCTGGGTCGTGAGTTCAAAACCCATGTGGGGCAGTTGCTTGGTACTACCCATAGGCTTGTGGTTTTTCTCCGGGTACTCCGGCTTTCCCCCACCTCCAAAACCAGGCACATCTTTAAACAACCCTGACTTTTAATAGAACGTTAAACAAACTAAACCAATCCTTCTTGAACATTTTTTTTTTTTTGTGTAATTTTAGTTTAAAAAGAAAAAAATTATTGAGATCTTAATCAGAACAATCTGCGTCTGTCTCTATCCCCCACCCCCTCCAGCCCGGCCCCAACAATCTGTGTCTGTCTCTATCCCCCTCCCCCTCCAGCCCGACCCCTCTCTTTCTATCAAAACTATCTGCATTTTGCATGTTATTGTTAACCTAGGAAGGATGTATATAGATGAAGCCATTGAAGGTCAATCTAAAAGTGTATTTATCATAAATACAGTAGGAAAGGTCACTGTCAGATAAGATATTCCGATTATGAGGGTCCTAGTGTGAAATCATTTATCTGATAATATTATCTAATGGGAAAGTTACATATTGTTATTGTACAAATTACAGCAAACAGTTCCGATTGTTAGCTTACTTCTTCAAACATAAACGTAATATATAGAGGATATCTAACAGTGTTTTCAGTAATACCAAATATATTTCACGAGTGGGGCTAATATTTTGATATTTTTCACGAGTGCGCTGCGCACTCATGAAAAATATCATAGCCCCACTCGTGAAATATATTTGGTATTACTGAAAACACTGTTAGATATTCTGTTTATTACATTTGTTATCAACGAAAAACCTACCCCGTATGCTAACTAGGCCTACAGCGATCATTTGTAAACAAAAAATGTAGTTCCCCAATATTTTTCACTAGTGAAAAACATCACTTTTATAGAATGAATAATTTTTTATATTTCACTGGTAAAAATGTAATAAAATCAGATATTGTTTATAATGTGAAAATAGTAAAAATAATTTAAAAAGAATTTATTTAGCTGCTATATTTTATTAATTACAAAATTTGACATGTGACTAATGGTGGGTTCTAGTCATCTTTGGAATAAAACTGCACTGTCTTAAAATCAATATTAATGAACAGTTTGACCTATTTACATTTGGTGACCTTTATATAATGACCTTTAAAATTATGTTGTTATACTCTTTCAAGATATCAAAATGAAAGTATACCACATTGATTGATATTGATGGAAGGTGCTTTCTGTTCCGAAATATCCAACGTGGGAAATTCAGGAGACATTGATTGCTCTATTATAATATTGTTTGTGATCAAGTTGTTTAAAGTATCAAGATAGCCATTAAAGTGACTTTCTCTCTATGAAGTAATGCAGTGTTTTAATTGATCAATAACAACTACTTTGTACAAAAGATACGTTTCCTATTGCTATATGAGCCCTACAGGTAGGGCGTAAGATTTCATTGATAATAGAAGACTTAATATGGGAGCTTTCCTCTTCTTTCTAGACAACTTTTTATTGTCTCCCTTGACACAGCCTCACTTTTGGCCGTAAGTTGATTGTTTTCCCCGTTGAGGAAGGCTGTTGGTTCGGTCATCAAGCCAAGATATTCCAAAGTAAAAAAAAAATAGTATTTGCCACCTCATGCTTAATGTTCAGCTTTATAGTTGATGGTAAGGACTGGTTCAGCCATTGTTAATATGAAATGACTTGGTGGGGTGGCCAGGTGTTGCATTTCAGTGAGATGTCATGTGATCAAAGGTGAAGTTCACAAGGTGAAGTTCACAAGGTCAAAGGTCAGATTTTGTCTTAGATATTTTGATTGCCTTAAATATATTGATTCAAATATATTTGATTTATATTGTGATACAGATAAGAATTTCATGAACAATGAATATCTCTAATTGAAATGCCAAGCTTAGAAATACTGTAAAATAATTTCAAAATTTATTATCCAAATTTCTGTTTTAGGTGCTGGGGATGGGGAAGGCATTATTGTGACAGAGAATATGTGGATAGAAGCTGCCAACTGTGAGGCGTCCAGAGGTGGGTATCAGTTTGACTCCCAATATACTGTTAATTAAGACTTTATATATTATTATAATATGATAATCCATCCCCGTCTGGTGAACCGGGAGGGTACTTACTTTGTCACATACCTGTCAAGTTTCCCGCATTGGACGGGAGACTCCCGAATATTTAATACAAAAATCAAATTCTCCAGTTTGAAATTAATGACCCGCGCTTGACAGGTATGTTGTCATCAGTGCTCTAGTGACTTCATTCCTGGAGAGATTTTGATCAAATTTCAGATAATGATAAAAGACCATAATATCTCGGACAAGTTTGAGTTTCAGTGATTTTGAGTCAAGGGCATGGGTCACTGTTACTATTTTTAGCAGGGAGTGGTAGGGGACATGTTTGTTTCACAAGCATTTGATCTAATATCTAGTACATTGAAAAAAAATATCATGATTAGTGATATATCATGATAAGTCATAAGTTGTTTTTATAGAATATAAATGTCTTTTAAGATAAAGAATTATAAAAGAAATAATAAGTCATATTAATGTAAGTGGAATCCACACTACCTAGTATAAGAAATAACATAATAGTTGTCTTAATTCTAGCACGGAACCTGCAGATTCCTCGTGGACGTGGAATTGACACTATATTTCTGTTGGATATCTCAGAAAGTATGGCTGATCAGGGTTTGGCTCAAATGAAGGAGGTTGTGCTGGAAATTCTCAAAAGTACAGTAATATTATTTATATATATAGTACACCATTCTTTTTTATGCATATTGACAGAACCAGGAGCACAAGGGTAATTTAAGGGTCAGTGGTTTTAAACGAGTGTAGCTATGTGATACACTTCAACAAGGGTAGTACCAGGGATAACGAAACACCACAGGATTTCTCGAAGGTTGAGGTAGTCACCAGCTACTACAAGGAGACTTGATTCACCTCAAAATGACTCTGGTGGTTCATGGAGCAATAAACCCAGCAAATACACGATTCACACAAACTCTTAAAGGGTCAGTTTACTCAACTAACAAACTTGAGTGACTGTTGTTGATAGCAAACCACTCGTTATGAAAGTTTACATAATCTATGATAGGATAACATCATGCCAATGTCCATAATGGTTAGTTTGAGTTTTTGGTAAAGCTGATGATGTATTTAACTGGATATTTGGACAAAAACACTTTTGATATGAGGGGCTGTGATAGCTCAGTGGGTTAGAGCATTTACTACATAACCTCAGGTGAAGTTCCGAGGTGTATGGTGGCTCCCTACCCGTAATAGTTTGTGTTTCTTGGGAAGCTGAAAAATGGGCTAATCTGTGCTGTCATGGTTGTGTCCTTGGGCAGGACACTTCACCCTAATCTGGATTACATATGATGGGTTTCACATAAGTTCGGTGAGGTAGTCACAAGTTACTACAAGGAAACCTCACCTCACAATGAACTTGACTGTTCACGGGGTAATAAACCCAGCAAACAAACTATTAATATGTATCCAAGTTGATTAGTAGATTCAGAACAGGCAACTGGTAAATCATACAAGTGTTCTCTGAGAAGGTAGATTTTTTGACATGTGGCCTGTGCACAAATTATGATATCCATTTGGCTGAATGTAAGGTAAAATAAATCCTAAATGATGAATGAGGATTTAGTATGAGGCATCATCTCATTAAAATAAATGTATACCTGTCTGTTAGTCCATGCATTCAAAGCAAATTAGAGACCAAGATGACCAAGATGCGATTCCAAAATCGCTTCGGCCTTGATATTTCAAGTACACATGTGCAACCAACATTGTCTATGTTTAAAAAAAGTTGGGGAAACCAGCTAACCAGCTATATGTTGTAGGATTGTCTCTATTTGCATGATAAAATCATTATTTGGAAATGTCTGCTTTTATCATGTTTATAGGTATTCAGGGATGTTCATTTGCTCACCAGAGGGAGGAGAATGTCGCTATAGTAACCTTTGGACACACAACCATCGTGGACTATCATTTGACCAACAATTATGATGAGATTAGAGCATCCCTGGGTAGGTGTTTTGAGAATATGGCTATCAAACTGAGCCTAGGTTGAAATCTTTTTGGGTAGGTGTTGGAGGGATATAACTGTTAAACTCTGTCTAGGTTGAAATCTTTCTGGGTAGGTGTCGGGGATATGACTGTTAAACTCTGCCTAGGTTGAAATCTTTCTGGGAAGGTGTTGGGGGAGATGACTGTTAAACTCTGTCTAGGTTGAAATCTTTCTGGGTAGGTGTTGGGGGAGATGACTGTTAAACTCTGCCTAGGTTGAAATCTTTCTGGGTAGGTGTTGGAGGGATATAACTGTTAAACTCTGTCTAGGTTGAAATCTTTCTGGGTAGGTGTCGGGGATATGACTGTTAAACTCTGCCTAGGTTGAAATCTTTCTGGGTAGGTGTTGGAGGGATATAACTGTTAAACTCTGTCTAGGTTGAAATCTTTCTGGGTAGGTGTCGGGGGAGATGACTGTTAAACTCTGCCTAGGTTGAAATCTTTCTGGGTAGGTGTTGGGAGGATATAACTGTTAAACTCTGCCTAGGTTGAAATCTTTCCGGATAGGTGTGTGGGGATACGACTGTTAAACTCTGTCTAGGTTGAAATCTTTCTGGGTAGGTGTCGGGGTAGGTGTTGGGGGAGATGACTGTTAAACTCTGCCTAGGTTGAAATCTTTCTGGGTAGGTGTTGGGGGGGATACAACTGTTAAACTCTGTCTAGGTTGAAATCTTTCTTGGTAGGTGTGTTAAACTCTGTCTAGGTTGAAATCTTTCTGGGTAGGTGTTGGGGATATGACTGTTAAACTCTGCCTAGGTTGAAATCTTTCTGGGTAGGTGTTGGAGGGATATAACTGTTAAACTCTGTCTAGGTTGAAATCTTTCTGGGTAGGTGTTGGGGATATGACTGTTAAACTCTGCCTAGGTTGAAATCTTTCTGGGTAGGTGTTGGAGGGATATAACTGTTAAACTCTGTCTAGGTTGAAATCTTTCTGGGTAGGTGTTGGGGATATGACTGTTAAACTCTGTCTAGGTTGAAATCTTTCTGGGTAGGTGTGTTAAACTCTGTCTAGGTTGAAATCTTTCTGGGAAGGTGTTGGGGGTTAAGACTTTTAAACTCTATGTCAGTTTTTCTCAGGGTAGCGTTTGAGGTATAAAACTCTTAGCTCTACCTTAGTAGAAATATTTCTGTGTAGATGTTGGGAAGATGAAGTATAGGCAGGATAAGAACATAAGACAATTACATTCAGTAATAAAATGATGATTAGGTTTCCTCATTTTTTAAAAATATTTAGACCTCTAATAAATGCAATATATGTACATTTATTATCAAAACTTGTTTTGGTCTTGGTAACAGAACCAAATAAAAGAGGATCATGGAAAATGCAATAGATATTTTGGTCACTATAAGAAATTTTCTGTTTCAGACCGACTGAGGCCAGGGGGCCGATCACCCATGTTGGCGGGGATGTACATGGCTCTGTCAGCCATTGCAGCCAGAGGTTGGTTTATAATGGCCTAATAACATAAAATATCATTTAAAGGCTTCTAATGAAATGGCAAGGGGTCCGTGATTAAGGGATGAAAGTATATAATTTTAAGGGTCTTAACCAAAGGATCTTAATCATTTGATTTTAATTAATTAATAGCTCAATAAGTTCAATTGCCCTTGCAATGGTCATATATAAACTAAATTTAAATTTGCTTTATACAATACCTCAATTCATCACATTTTGCAATCATCAGTATTCTAATTTATTACCTTATTTTACATGTTTAAATTTATGCAAATCTGATTTTTACAGGGACCGAAACTGTCATCAATGGAATATCTGTCCACCCTAGAATTATACTAGTGTCAGATGGTCAGGCCACAGACTCGGACCGTATAGCAGGGCCTGACCAAAAAGCTACAAGTCTGTCAGTGGACGCTTGGGTGAGTTTTGTCTATTTTGACCATAAAAACAAATGAACTGTCAGTGAAAAATGAAAGTTTTCAAAAATTATTTAAAAGATACATGAATTTGTTTACTATCATTCCTTCATGACCAAGTTGGGGATGAGATATAGCATTCTGTTTGTACATATATAAGTACATTATATATATATTAACTGCCCTCTTGAATATGCCACAGATGTTTGTAAGTTTTATTTGATAAATATATGGTAAATACATTGTAAATACTGCTTGGATGCTTGCAAATTTTACTTTAAGTGTTAGGTGTGCTTTAAGTTTGACATTCTCATTTGGTATTTGTACTATTAGTATAGATACGAATTCCAAGCAATAGCATTGCGTAATTATTTCTTTCCCTTTGTTATTGGTATAGAAAACCTGATAATATAGTTTGTGTGATGAGACCTGTGAGTATATTTAATAGTCATGTGATCACTGTATATTAGTCATATGATCACTATATTAGTCATATGATCACTATATTAGTCATATGATCACTATATTAGTCATGTGATCATTGTATGTTAGTCATGTGATCATTGTATGTTAGTCATGTGATCATTGTATGTAAGTCATGTGATCACTGTATATTAGTCATGTGATCACTGTATATTAGTCATGTGATCACTTCAGTTTTTTACTTGTCCTTGTATAGGATGGTATAATAAACTTGGCCATCAGACTTGGAGCTGATCATCATCCCATCAGCTGTGTGCCGGTAGGAAAGGCAAATGAGGTAGGAAATGATTTCTCATGGAGAACCTATATGTTTCATTAACATTCAAATTACACCAGAAACAAAAGTTTACTTTCTTTACATATTCATTGTTTGAAGTAAATGTAAAGTATTGAAACTAATATTGTATGTTTGTACTAATTCAAAAGTTTTCATGGTGTTGTCATCAAAGTTAACTTCAACATCTTTTTCAATGTTCACTTTCTGAATTTACACATAAGTGGTATTGTTTCCTTGAAGCTTGTAGCTGTGGTCCAACACACTTTACCAGAGCTGGATGTGAATATAGTCTCTGTGGAGCGAAATTTGCTATTTATCAGTCCATTTATTAACACTAACAAGATAATCCTATATAAAATTAAAACTAATGTTACTTCCCCATACAGCCGTGGTGAATCATCTACAAATAGTCTGACCATGTTACTAACCACATCTGGGAGATCATTTACATGATTAGGATCAAAACTGGTCGCAATACACTTTCCTATCAGGCTTGAAGATTAGGATCAAAACTGGTCGCAATACACTACCCTGTCAGACTCGAAGATTAGGATAAAAATTGGTTGCAATATACTGTCCTGTCAGACTCGAGCCCACGTGATTCTGGGATTGGGAAGAAACACTGGCATCATTTTCTTTGGTGTAGACCCTCACACAGAATCTCTTTTAACCTTCATTCTGATAGGTTGATTTTACATGTTATTGTGTTTAAGGACTTTGTTCTATGGACTTCATACATGTTTTTGTATTTCAGGACTTCCTTTTGGAGATTGCTTCTAAGTCTGGAGGTCATCTGGTGTGTCAGAGTGAAGTCCACAGAATAGGCAGATACTTCAAAAACCTGGTATATATAATGAGAAGTGCTTGCAGTTGTGTTTTATGATGAGTAATTGCAATAATAGAATAAACATTTCATTTTGATTCGTGATTTTCTGTTGTAATGTGTGCTTGTTCATTTCCTTTGACATGTTTTCATTTTAGACTGAGGTCACATCCATGAAACGTAAGCATGACCTTACTACTAAAGATCCACAAGTGTTTGCCAATTTGGCCCGCAGTATGTTGACCGATGTGAAGGACTCAGACATTGTAAGTTATCAGCTAGTAACCTTGTCAGCAATGTTTTATGTGTTGTGAAGGGTTGTGATTTTTCCTGTATCAGATTGTAGAAGATATCACTACTATGGGCATGATACAATTTACAAACCACTCATTACATTATTTTCTTTGTATTTTCAATTTTCATGACTGTTAATTACCTCCCTTACCTCAGTCATTGGCTGTTATGTTTACCTCCCTCACCTCCATGATTGGCCATTACATTTACCGCCCCCCAACTCAATGCTTGGTTGTTATATGAACCTCCCTCGCCTTAATCATTGCAATTACATTTACCTCCCTCACTTCAGCGATTGGCAGTAATGTTTATATCCCCTAACTTCAATGACTGGCTGTTATGTTTACCTCCCATACCTCAATCAATTATATCTCTACCTTCCTTATAACTATTATGTTTACCTCCCATACCTTAATTAAATAGCTTTATGATTGTTATGTTCACTTGTGCAACAGGAGGCCATGATGCTTATCCTTCTAGAGACAGACAATCTCAGTAGCTGCAAGACAAAAGAGGATGAAATACTTGACCCTCAGTTGCCATTGATGGGAGCACGGGTCCGACGGGGCAAGGACTGGGCTTGGGGAGAGCAGGACCTTGGTGGACCAGGAACTGTCACTAGTCACTGTAACCAAATAGGTAATTAATTTGATCAAATGTCATATTTATCACAAATATGAAGCCATTGCGCTGGAGAACATTCAATTTGAATATTAATGTAATATTGATATGGACATAGGGGCTCAATTTTGTACCCATAATGCATCCTAATCTGTTGAATCCCAACAAATTTAAGGTCAGCTAGAGCTTAGGTGTCTTGCATTAAGCTTCAGGTTAGATGTCATTGTTTGCAAAAAAGAGTTGTACAGTTAGTATTATCCTAGAAGACTAGGATGTTGTGACAACCAGTTTCAGAAAATAACATATATAATAATAGGTGTCAACCATCCCGGATTACGCGGGAAGTGCCCGGAAAATCATTAAAATTTCCCCTAAATCCCGATTTGGTACATTTCCCGAATCGGGGTTAAATTTCTCCCGGATTTGAGCAGTCTTCCCTCATAAAACCCCGGAAATCTCAGACACTTTGACCCTGAACTGATTCTGTAAACAAAACACCCCTACCACCTGTGTAGCTGCCCTGGCCTGGGGCTTGGTGAGAGAGGGGAGTCGATCGGTCAGTTAATTTTGTGATTACAACTAGGATACATCACTTCAAGAACAAACACTGATACTATCTGTCAACAAGATTTACTCACATGAAAGCCGATAATGCCTTTCTTAATCGTAGCTGTCAGTACCAGTGTTTGTACTGCCGCCATCTTTAATTGGTCAATAATAATATAAAGTCGTAAACTGCCACAAAAATCCGGATTTCAATTTGGGTCAGAAAAAAATCAAAAGACTTTTTAAGAAGTTTGTTTTATGTCATTATAGAACTACTAGTAAAACAAAAATTAATAATTTACTGTGTAATTATTATTTGAGAAAGGAAGGGAGATAATTTGATAAATACATTTAGAAATATTTCAGAACAAAGAAATATTTCAGAACAAAATAATAAAAAAAAAATTCAGGAGATAAGTAGTTGCTTTGTATACTGGTTGCAAATTTCAAGTGACTACATCATTAATAATATAATTCACTAAATACAGTTTTTAAATGAATTAATCTTTTTTTTTTTTAATTATTATTATTCTTTAAAATTAACCATTGTTGTCAAATTTAAATATCAAAATGTATAGCCCGAGGTAATTCACACCTGCGCAAGCCCATGAGGAACATCACCTAAAGTAACAAAAATGACGCGATTTTTTTCACGCACTTTCTCCCTCATTTTGGATGTGGAATGAGGGAGATCTCCCTCATTGGAGGTTTCAGAGGTTGACATGTATGCATATTGTTGAATTATCATACAATGAAGGTTCCAGAAATCTCTGATTTGTTTAATTTTGTGCACAAATAGTGTTAAATGGTGATGAAAGTTTTTCATATACAACTTGCTAAAAGTCATCTGGGTCATTAGTTTGATGTATGGCATTAAAGTGTGTAACCATTGTTTACTGTTTGAATTTAGGTTGGTTAACTGTTCAATGGGATCTGAATAATGTGTGTGGACGGTATAGGTATGGTGCCGAAGATAAGTATGACCTAGCATTGACCCAGGAACCTCGCATCCTTCACCAGGACGAGCTGATAGGGACAGGATGTCTCGTCTGTAGAGGTCGGTATCATGGTAATCTATATTTACCGGTAAGGTCAGTTGTCATTTATAAAACAAGAAACTGCAACAAATTCAACACACTTTTGATGGTGTAGTTATTACCTGAAAATGATCATTGTCGACAATTGTTATGATGTCACAATTAAACACAGTTGAAAGGTCGTATAACATTACAGTTTCACATAAGATAGACTTTTAGTATATTCACCTAACACTTAAGAATGACTTTCTGTACAGGAAAAGGTCAAATAAGAATTGTAAATTAGTGATGATGCACACTTTATTTAATTATTTTCGTCATTTTGATGGATTATTTGGTCTAGAACTAATTTCTGTTGATTTCACCTATTAGATGTTTAAGTACACAAACACAGAATCTATGAAGTTAATCTTGTTTAGACAACTTTCATATCTTACACTGATTGGCTATTACAGACAAAGATTGGTCATATGGTCATCAGGATGGTGGCCCTACAAATGTGGGCGTCGTCTTTGATGTCAATCCCAACGGCCTCATCAGGGTAAGAGAAACTCGCTTCAAATCCGTTTAGGAGAAGAAAAACAATGTTCATTGATCGACTATTGAATATCATACAGTATAAGTATAATGTATATCGGGGATATGTAACCTTGCTCTTTCCATATTCCATGATAAAAGTGAGTTTATCATAACAACAGAGAATACAATGCCCATTATTGTGATTCCGGGTGGAGGGTTAAGTTAAGCTGAGAGAAGACGAATGTTGATGAACGGTGAAGGATACACTGATTTTACTCGGTCACATCCGAAATGATAGGTTACTGTACAGTTGTGAATGAATGGATTCACATACCAAACACTCAGTAAATGGATTCACATACCAAACACTCAGTAAATGGATTCACATACCAAACACTCAGTAAATGGATTCACATACCAAACACTCAGTAAATGGATTCATATACCAAACACTCAGTAAATGGATTCACATACCAAACACTCAATAAATGGATTCACATACTAAACACTCAGTAAATGGATTCACATACCAAACACTCAATAAATGGATTCACATACCAAACACTCAATAAATGGATTCACATACTAAACACTCAGTAAATGGATTCACATGCCAAACACTCAGTAAATGGATTCACATACTAAACACTCAGTAAATGGATTCACATGCCAAACACTCAGTAAATGGATTCACCGTAAATGGATTCACATACTAAACACACCGTAAATGGATTCACATACTAAACACTCAGTAAATGAATTCACATGCCAAACACTCAATAAATGGATTCACATACCTAAACTCAGTAAATAGATTCACATACCAAACACTCCGTAGATGGATTCATGTGCCAATTCAGTTGAAATAATATACTGATTGGTAATTTTAGTGAAGAAATGTTGTGGATGACCTATAGCCATTGTTCTTTGTCTGTGATTATCTGTCATCCACTGTGTGTAAACTTTTCATATTTCAAACTTCTACTCAAGTTCCGCCTGTGGGATTCAGCTCAAACTTGCCTGAAATGATCCTGAGATAGTCCTGACCAAGTGTTGTTATTTTTCTGGTCCTTCAGATGTCCAAGATTGCAGCCATAAAACATATTTTAAACTTCTCCAATTCCACTGGTGCCGCTGAGCTTTTTAAAAATTGGTAGGGATGTTAAGGAAAGGAAACTGACAAAGTGCTGTTTTTTTTTGCCTGGTCAAAACTTCAACACAGCAGCCACAATAGCCATTTTGTAACTGGTTTGCAAATCATGGTTCTTCTGAACAACACAAATTTTAAACATCTCATGTTCCACTAGTGGGATTCAGTTCAAACTTACCCTGAAATGGTTCTGAGATGGTCGTGACCAAGTATTGTTATTTTTCAGGTTGGTCTGAAATCCAAGATGGCTGTTATGACTACCATCTTAGTAAACACATTCTAAACTTCTTCTTGAGTTCCACTTGTAGAATTTACTTGAAACTTACAAGTGATGATCTTGTGATGTTCCTGACCAAGTATTGTAAATTTTGGCCTCTATGGCTGCCATTTTAAAAATAAAATAAAAATAAATTGGATTTAGTTGAAACTGGGTGGAATGATACTGAAATGATCCCGATATAGTGTGGGGGACTTTAGGTTTCCCCTCTCTGTCCGTCATGTACATACATATATTTACATACATCAAGCCTACATTTGTCAGCATTCTAAAGGCTTCATTCCTTGAGGGATTTTGATCAAATTTCATACAATCATAAAGAACCATAACTTCTCGAACAAGTTTGAGTTTGAGGGTTTTGGAGTTAAGGTCAAGGTCACTGTTTTTGGGGCTGGTAGGAGACATTTATTGCTTGTAGTAAAACCAAGTATGCTTGTTTGTGATGGAAACTATAAAACATATTGTAAGTAACTGTTGTCTTGTTTACATTTGAACAGGTTCGCTGGCCTAATGGACACATGAACACATATAAATATGGATATGAGGGAATGTTTGATGTTAAAATGTGGTATTTATACATTTTATTTGTTTATTTATTTACAATAATGGAACATTCTACGCAGACAACAACTTTTGATAAATGATGATCAGTTGTGAAATTATCCATTTCAAGAAAATTATAGTATTCCATTTTGTGTGTTTTTATATGAAATAGTAGATCTACTCTGTGGCTTGTGTTTACATATTGAGATGTTGATGTAGAGGGTAGTACATACTGTTTTGTTATAGTGTTGAAGTAATTGTCTGAGATACGGTAAATGTGAAAATTTTGGCACTCTGAAATTTTAACACTTACAATCATTTATATATATGAGCGCAATGATAAATTGGCATATCCACAATACTTCCCATAGAAAACAATGTACAGTAACTGCAATTATGCAATCATAAATTTTCCACATAAATTGTGAAGATAAAATAAGCGCTAAAATAAAATTGCCGCTAAGATATGTATGTTTACAGTATTTACCAGGTAAAATTTTCGCAGTTGATATCTAAAGTTATCTTTGTCTCATTTTTCTAGGCACCCAGAGGAGAATTTTTCTAACAGCTGGCCTGTCACTAGGTCAACCTCCAACCGCTCTTCAGGTTCTGATACTTTGTCTACACCCCCTACCCCTCTTAATTCCGAGCAACCCCCACTAACTCCTCACTTTCCCTCTTCTGACCCTGTACATAGGTCTACCCCTCTCACAACACCGCCCTTCCAACCTATCCCTCCACCTACAACCTCTAGTGCATCAGAACCTAGCTTCTCTCCTAGAAATCAGCTTGAAAAACTTCAGATAGGTGAAGAGGGAACTTCAGACCTTTCCATGCAAGGATTGAAGGGAAGTCTAGAAAGCACCGGAGATATGTTTAAAACTACTGACCCTGAAGTCAAGGATGATGATTTATTTTCTGGAAATGTAGAGTTCTCTCCCCCTGTTGATGAGGTCCAGCCAGGTGGAAAAAGTGGTGATTTTAATCTGGCACATAACCAGGGGAGTGACAGCTATGATTCAAATCTGGCAGGTTTGTTTTTTAAGTCTTGTTTTTGTAAAATATTGTTTGTGTGAAGGACATTTTTAATATCATAATGAAGTATATTTTAATAATAATGAGAAAAAAGTTGTGAAGAAATGACTGAGTGCTACAAATGTAAGAGCACATTATGTCAGATAAATTTATAGACCTTATATAAACTGTCATATACACCTAACAACACCTGCTAACAGTAACTATCACACATTTTAGATAACTTTGGTAAGAAAGTAAGATGAAATAGAAATAATTTCAATTTCAATTTGATTGGTATCAATGATGATGGTACCAATGATGACAGAGAGCCAACTTTGAGCGAAACAAAAAATGAGAATTTCTTTTTCAAATAAAATAAAAATGTGACTCTGCACCAAACTTTGGCAGAACTTGGGTTAATTGTAACACTGAGTATCTTACCTGGAGTTTTGGGAATTATTATCCCCTTACAACTTCCAATTTCCAATTTTTCTGAAACTTCATACACTTACTTACAACCACCATCTCTTGTACAAGTTGGATTTCAACCACCTGAGGTCAAAATTGAGGTCACTGTTACTATAAATAATTTTTTGAATTTCTTGCTCTGCAGATTTCATTGATAATCAAATTGACCTAAAACTTCATTTACTCACTCACAAAAATCATCTGTTTTACAAATTTGCATTCAATAATATCAGGGTCAAGATTGAGGTTGATGCTACTATGAATTGATTTTTTAAGTTTTCACTCTACCAACTGCATTATGGGTAAATAGATGATTGTCTTGAAAACTTCATACACTTACTCTCAACCATCATTTCTTGCACGATTTTGTGCACCAAACACGTGGCCGGGATCAAAACTGATGTTACTGTTACTATAAATAGATTTACATTTAGAGGTTAGTTCTTGGTATGAGTGGATTCATACTGCGACACCTTATATGGGTTAGTAATATTTTTGTAGCGGGACTGGACCGGGTCGATCATCGGTGACCAGGTAGCTCAATTGGTAGAGCATCCGGCTAGTGTTCGGAGGTCCCGGGTTCCAACCCCGGTCTGGCCGCTACATTATCTCCTAGCTCTCCTGTTACTTTTTCCAAATACATGGCATTATCATCATATAGCCCTGTCTGATTAAGACAATATTCATTTATCTCCTATGAATGCCATTGCCAAATTCTCTATGCTGCTGCAATTGTAATGTTGTGTTTGTGCTGTAAATGGCATTCGGCTAGTCATGTTGGTACAATTGTCAACTCAGAGAAGTTAAAGGTTTTACATGATTGGGTGATAATGACAGGTATAAACGTATATGTATCCTATGTTAATTAAAAATACACAATAAAATTTGCACCAATACAGGAACGCTGTCTCCAGGAGTGAACCCTACAACACCCGTGTTCACACAGAAAACCATCTCCTGGCAGTACCAGCTTCCAGGGGGCACCTGGCAACCATACCAAGATGATGTCAATCAAAAAATTGAGGAAAAATACAAAAAGAGCGACAAGACAACATTAATTAAAATTGACAATAACAAGTGAGAACAATATTCATATTGTTTGTAGCATTTGTAATAGGAAGGAGTAACGGAAAATAAACTGTCCATGATGGGCTGCAAAATAACAACCTCTTGCTCCGAAGGCAAGCTTTTTACCACTAGTCTAAAGGGAAACCTGCTAGTCTAAGTAAGGTGACCTTATAATCTCTATTTTTACAATCCTTGACAAAGTCTTCGATCCCAAAGACAACCACAACCCAGGTTCTACAGCTTCACGGAAGCCTTTCAATCTCCTATCCCTATTCTGTTACTATAGTAACTCTGTATTGTCTGATAACTACAGTATGGGAACATCCTATTCTGTTACTATAGTAACTCTGTATTGTCTGATAACTACAGTATGGGAACATCCTTTTCTGTTACTAGAGTAACTCTGTATTGTCTGATAACTACAATATAGGAACATCCTATTCTGTTACTAATAGTAACTCTGTATTGTCTGATAACTACAATATAGGAACATCCTTTTCTGTTACTATAGTAACTCTGTATTGTCTGATAACTACAATATAGGAACATCCTTTTCTGTTACTATAGTAACTCTGTATTGTCTGATAACTACAATATAGGAACATCCTTTTCTGTTACTATAGTAACTCTGTATTGTCTGATAACTACAATATAGGAACATCCTTTTCTGTTACTATAGTAACTCTGTATTGTCAGATATTTATAACATGATAACATCTGTTTCTGTTGGCCAGCTGGCTATTTTGAATTTTGACAGCTTAAGATTTTGATTGTTATTTTTGAGAAAATGGCTTAAAGATCTTTCATATGTAAATTATAGTAAATTAAATTGAATCCTGTTATTATATCTCAGAGTTGTTGATGGATCTATTTCACATTCATACTAATGGTAGGCTTCCCTTGATATTAATTAAAAGGCAAAGTAAAGAGAGTCAGTGTTTCATACTAAATTATGGTCATTCCATAGCGGATGCCATCTTACATCTACATATATATATATCTGTAGGATCTGTGATGAATTTGGTCGGTACACAAAATGACCTACAGGCTGCAATTTAAAATGTTGACAGTTAAAGTTTGCTTTTGTACCACTCTTTCCTGGAAATTACTAAATAGATCTTATATGTTTTTATTTTAGACAGGAAAATGGCACCCAGTAAATATTTTTACCCTTCATAGTTCACATTTTCGATATTGTGTACTGACATATCCTGCCTTGATAAATTTGCTTTTATTTAAAATATGAGAGCGAAAAAAGTAATATTTGAAAATGGTATAGATAATGTACAAGTATTTACACTTTTCAGTATGTAAGTCTCTATATTAAAGTAATAATTATTGTTGTAGACTGTTCAAATACTAAAAGAATATTTGAATATTTAAATTATTCTTTTATTTTTTCTTTAGCTATCGTATAATTTTGAAAGGAAATTTACGACAGACCCATGTAAAGCGTAACGGTAAAAACGAAGGTCCTGTAGAACCAGATTGTGCTGTGCGACGTTTAGGTATGTAAGATTGGTCATGTGACGGTCACATGATCATTAAAGGGACGTGAATTGTAAAATCAAACATGTATGAGCTTTCACCTTCTGGACATTTAAAACATTTTTCAAAAAGATTTTAATTTTGTCTTTAATTCAAGGATAAACTGATGCAGAACTGTCTGAGTATAAAGTATACACATTCAATTTAATGTTAAATAACTGGTTTGTGGCAATCTTTATTTTGCAGAGGTCCCAATTGAAATCTGGGGAATGGACAAGGAAAAAGTGGACCTATACTTCTCTGCTCTAGAGAAAGGAGTAGAAAAATTAAGAAATCTTCGCCTGATGGTTGTCGGCCATGAAGGGGTAGGCAAGACGACTCTTTGTCATCACCTCATGAAAATAGTAGTTCCAGAAAACTTGGACAGTACTAACGGCATCGACATCTACATCCACCGGTATCTTATCAACATGAAGAGTAAGAAGCAAACTCCTCTCCCTCCTGACCGCCAGGAGGAGGCCGCCTGTCTTAGACTTGCCAAGGTTGTAGCCAGCTTTAAACATGGGGGTGACATGATGGGAGAAAACCTGGTGGTGGGCTCCATTAACCAACCAGACCTCCCAAGTCTGTGCAGTCACAAAGGTTATGGATCAGGTAAGGTCAAATATTAAAAGTAAACTTAATTCATTTGATAATTATGAAGAAAGTTTATTAAATTATATTAATCAATTCTGTTGATCCAGATGTAAGTGCATGAGAGATGTACTGTAGGAGGAAACCATAGTACCCATAGAAAACCTGCCTGGTCACACAGGTGACCTTTACACATCCAATCTTGGAATTGAGCCCAGGCCGCCTAGATCAAAGGCATATACCGGTAATTATGTATTACCACATTCTTGTACCGCCTGCAAAAAGTGGCGGCGGCAACGGGGGCATCCACACAGAGGTTTCCGTGTGATAACTCAAGTTCCCTTGGGCCGATCAAAGTCAAGCTTTATGCAGATCTTCCTTTTCAAAAGTGCTTGCTTAGAATTGCTTTCCAGGTCCGAAGGTCAATGGTCAAGGTCACTGTTACTAAAAATAGAAAATTTGTTTGCGTGCAGTAACTCAAGTTCCCTTGGACCAATCCAGCTCATATTTCCTGAAGATCTCCCTTACCAAAGTGCTTGCTTGAGATTGCATTTCAGGTCCAAAGGTCAAAGGTCAAGGAGACTATTACTAAAAATAGAAAATTTGTTTCCTTGTGATAACTTTTATAATCACCTAACTTTCTGCGCAGGCGACACATCCACTTCCATGGAATTCTTGTTAAGAAATATTGATAAGAATCTAGGGGACTTTAGATTTGGCTAATATTGTGGTGGTAATTGGGAGGGTATTTCTAGCCTCCAGGACCCAGTTGTTCAAAAGGTGATTAGGCTAATCACATTTTAACAACATTTTTCAAATCCTGATAAAATAATTTCTGGTCGAACTAGCTTGACAAAACTTAATGAAATTCTGTAATTCTTAATTCTCTTTCAACTGGCATAGTTTAAAGATGATATACTCACTGGTTTTGCAACAAATGAGACATGAAATTTTCACTAATCAAGTGATTAAGCTAATCACCTTTTGATCAACTGGGCCCAGGAAGTTTGTCTGGTTTTAATGTATGAGAAAAATTTGTATTTGTATTTTTAAGATGATCAACCTGACACATCACTGTCATCAGAGACAGAAGTTATAACTATAGGAAACAAGAGTTCTGATGATGCAGATGAAGAGCTACAGGATCAGAGGTCATATTCCAGTGATGGGAGCAAGATCAATAAGTATAGATTCCCTACCCCCAATATACATGATAGCACTTGGAAGAATACAGGCAAGCCACGCGAGCACAAGATCACAAACTTCTTTAAGAATGACATGGTGGACGTGATGCAAAAGTCAGAAGGGGAAGATGAGGGTGAGGAAAAGGCCTACTTGTCAGTCTGGGACTTTGGAGGTCAGAAGGTGTTCTACGATTCTCACCATATCTTCCTCAGTAAAGATGCTGTCTACCTTGTCTGTTTCAATGTCGACGACTGTCTTTCTGACGAGGCCAAGAAAAGTGCAGAGTTTGGTAGGTGTACTGGTTTAGAACTGATTTAGGTATTCTCAATGGAAAGGTCAGCAGGTTGCAGTAGAAAAATATCTATATTGTGACCATGTCAGTCATCATTAAATAAAATCTGAAAATGATTGAATTAATGTACAAAGTGTAAGCAGTTTGAAGCAAATTAAACAAATGTTGATTTCTGTCATGGAGATTCAGACTAATAACAAAGTTTATCTACCATGTATTGGATTGTCTGTCTCAATATTGAACTAACAAAACAAAAAGTTGGGTGTGAAATTGTAAAACAGTAGTTTGGTCATTTAAAATTGTAAAACAAAAGGTTACTTGTTTTGAAAAGTTAAACAAAAACTGGTTGTGGTAAAATTGTAAAAACGATAGGTTGGTTGTAGAAGGCAAATTTTATGAGTATTTGTTAAAAACCAAACATTGAATTATTTTTAGCTCACCTGTCCAAAGGGCAAGTGAGCTTATGCTGTGGCGCGGGGTCCATCGTCCTGGCATCCATCCATCTGCTGGGGTGAAGGGTTACCAAGTTTGTTCAAATGAATGACTTGACTTTTATTCAAAGTCACAGGGGTCAAATAGGCTAATGTTTGAACGACTTCTTTTAAATAGCCAAGAGCCCCAGGGACTTGATATTGGGTCTGTAGCAGGCTTGGGTGAATGGCTACCAAGTTGTTCAAATGAATGACCTTGATCTTTAAAGGTGAAAACAGTCAAATTGGCTAAAATATTACCATGACTTATTTTCAATAACTGAAAGGTCCAGAGACCTTATGTCTGGCTTGTAGCATTCTTGGATGAAGGCTAGAAAGTTTGTTCAAATAAATGACCTTGATCATATTTTAAGTTTGAAAGAGTTAAATTGGCCAAAATATTTATATTTGGTCTCTGATACACTTGTTCTTATTTATGTTTATGTATAAAAATGATTATTGGATAGCAGGTAAGCGATTCGGGCCCATTGGGCCCTTGTTTACCAACTATTAATTATTTTTTCTGCCTTATTTCAGAGCGAGCCCGGTTTTGGCTACATTCTATTGGCACATTGTCCACAAAGCAAAAAAAATCTGATGAGACGAAGGAGTTTGATTTACCTCCGATCATCCTTGTGGGCACACACATGGACAAAGTGGAAGGAATGGTACAAAATATTAGTTAACTTGTTTGAAATAATTCAACAAGCAAATTATAAAATCTGAACCAAGACCTTACCATTCGTTAGAGTGACAGAATGCTTCCATTATTAGTACAAGTCTGTCTGTCATTAAACTATGATTTCTAGGTGATTAATGTATGATATAAAGGTTATGGGGATGATTTAGTGGTCATGGGGATGATTTCTGGGTGATGTAGTGGTCATGGGGATGATTTCTGGATGATTTAGTGGTCATGGGGATGATTTCTGGATGATGTATAGGTAATAGGGATGATTTCTGGCAGTGTACACTATCATTGGGATGATTGGATGATTTCTGTATGATATAAAGGTCATGTTAGTTATTTCTGGATGATGAAGAGGTCATGTGGACTATTTATAGATGATTTAAAGGTCATGGGGATGAACAGCAGACTATAACACTTAGCAATACAACAGAACTCCTTAAAGGCTAAATAATTTATTTTTTAATATCCAAACTATCCTTAAAGACATATATTCTTTCTGTTTTACAGGATGCAGATACAAAGAGGTCTAAGTTCATTGAAATGTGTTCAAAGCTTCTCAACCGGCCAGAACTGCAGAAGATTAAAAACCATATCCAGGGCTACTGTGCTGTTGACAACAGCAATCCTAACCTGCCATGGATAGCTGAACTATGGGAGAATATCATCAAGTCTGCTGAGTACCAGTCACAATGGGATCGGGATCTGCCTGCAAGATGGCTGTCACTAGAGAGAGAACTAATGAAACTCAAAGGTCAAGGTCAAAAGATTATGACTTTTAAAGAGATCACAGAACTGGACAAGAAGTTGGAAACTCCAATCGGAAATGAGGCGGAAATAGAACTCTTCCTTGAGTAAGTGTTCTGTTTAAGATACATGAAATTAAATTTTCAATATATTATTTTGTAGATTTTTTTTATCTGGTTGAGATTTTACAAACAGTCAATAAATAACATTTAAGGTAATGGAATCTACCTTCGGTAGATGGTAGGCTAGAGTGATATTGAGTAAGACAGTCCATTAGGGAGACTAGGGTGAGACGTACAGGTCATTAGGTTGACTCGAGTGAGAGAGAATTGTTTGTCTAATGTTCATCAATTTGTTTCTCCGTGCAAATCTTGTGTACAACATTTTCATATTCACACTATAACATTGCACCATCAATATAATATACATATAATTGAATATATCGTAATCTTATCATTATGATCTAGTAATCACGTTGCATGTTAAAATTTCTGCTTGTTACAGGTATTTACATCAGACTGGTAATATCCTATTTTTCAAAGATGGAATTGAGGGAGAAGACTTGATGGCCCGAAAGTTGGTCTTGGACCCCCAATGGATAGTGTTTGCCTTTCGTTGTCTCATTACCGACAGCAAGTTCACCCATTTTGAAAGCAGTAACTTGGATACCATGTGGAAGATGTACCATATGAATGCTGAACTGCTGCAACCCCTGGTTGATGTCTTGTGGAGAGAAGATCCCTTCAGGGAGCATAAGGCTATCCTTCTCACACTCATGGAGAATTTGGGACTGATATCACGGCCCAAGTCCCTCAATAACATCCAGGCCGATGAGAAAGTGCAGTACTACATTGTGCCTACCATCTTAAAAGAGACCAGTTTTGATTGGCTGGAATCAGTGTTGGATGAAGACACTTTAGCACAAAGCTGTACTTTGTGCATGGCCTACGAGTTTTTGCCGTTTACAATCTTCCACAAACTGTTGGCTGCTTGTATTGGAAATTACAAGATAGCAGCCCACCTGACGCAGGAAAGTGTGCCTCTACAGAAGGGGTTCGGCTGCTTCATGGTAGGGCAGCACTGGCATATGATACTACACTGCAAAAACTCTGTTGTCAAGGTAACAATGTTCAAATTTGTGGAGATGAAAGAGGAAAAGATAATTATGCCTGGGGAGCTGGTAGAAGTGCGGGAATTCCTGGAGGGTGCTTTGAAGAAAATCCTTGACCGTCACCAACTAGGTCACCTCTCATTCCAGTATGAGGTACACTGCAAGTTCTGGTGTGGGGAGAACGAACATCGTGTGTCAGTGGATAACATTCAGCAAGAGAAAAAATTGCGTTGTTGCAGTAAGCCAAAATTACATTTCTTCAACACAGAAGACCTAGCCCCTTGGTTTGCTCCCCGAGATTGTGACGAAAGTTAGCTGACTTGATAGGGTGACAGGAACAAGCATGAGATGATCACAATATACAGGGCTTTCATATTAAACGTAGGATGTACAGTTAGTTTTATTTCATTGATTGTGATGGAAAAAATATTGAATGTGATAAGGGCTATTACATTAAAATATCTAATTGACCCCCCAGGACTCCAAAATAAATCACTTCTATCCATGGTTGGATTTCCTTCCTATTGCTTTGATGTAATTATCCCCCGTGAAACGCGTTTGCAGGGGATATTAAATTGGGCTCCGTCCGTCCGTCTGTGTGTCCGTCCGAGATTCTTTTCCGGGCTATAACTCCATAACCGTTCAACGCATCCCCTTGAAACTTTCTGTATGTATCAGACTAGTGCCCTAGTTGTGCCTTTTGCTATTGCGGACCTTCCATTTTCGGTATTTTTTCTATCACCATGGAAACTTAGTCAAAAATACCAAATGACTGTTTCCTTTTGTTTCCGGCTATAACTCCTAAACTGTTCAAAGCAGCTCCTTGAAACTTTCTGTATATATCAGACTAGTGCCCTAGTTGTGCCTTTTGCTATTGCGGACCTTCCATTTTTGGTATTTTTTCTGTCACCATGGAAACTTAGTCAAAAATACCAAATTACTGTTTCCTTTTGTTTCCGGCTATAACTCAAAAACCGTTCGACACAGCTCCTTGAAAATTTCTGTATATATCAGACTAGTGCGCTAGTTGTGCCTTTTGCTATTGCGGATCTTCCATTTCGGTATTTTTTCTGTCACCATGGGAACTTAATCAAAAATACCATATTACTGTTTCCGGGCTATAATGCCAAAACTGTTCAATGCAGCTCCTTGAAACTTTCTGAATATATAAGACTAGTTGTGCCTTTTGCTATTGCGGATCTTCCATTTTCAGTATTTTTTCTGTCACCATGGAGACTTAATCAAAAATACCAAATTACTGTTTCCTTAATAACTCTTACTTTGAGCTTGATATATACATGTATTTGGGTTTTCATACCAACTGCGGGGCGCGGGGGATATAATGCCAAGCTTTGCGGCTCCTTGTTTATAAAATGAATTCTATGGGTGGTACTCAGGTAGCCCTTAACAAAACCTGGAGTCCTTAGGTGCGATAGATGTTTTCCTGGAATAGCCCTAATACATGTATAATGAAACACATTTGTGTAGAATCACTGTTGTTGGAGATGTATCCGTAATATGACTGAAGAAGCCCACATGTTCGGGCGAAACCGGTGGACACACAGTCAATACAGATACAAACCTATCCTGAGCTTGTTGCATTTGAATATTTGCCTTTAGTTTCCCGTTCCTCAATCGGCCTGCATACTCCGAGTTATCCGTGCAAGGGATAAAGGAACCTACAGAACCTGGATTAGAAGTAGGGCGTTGGCTCTATAATCCGACGGATGTCTGATATGACATGTAATACCAGATTTGGTACCTTTGGATATGTTAGCTATGAGAGTTGATCACTTGTTTACACCATGTAGTATGCAATATGTTTGTGAGATTCACGTTTCTGGAACAAGAATTAACTCATTCAGTGAGATGAAAATTATTCCAAGTAGCCAGCCATCTTGGTCAGGTTGATGCATATGTAAGTGGAATTCACATCCTTCAGTGACAGCCTGCTGGGAAATGCACACCGGTACTTCAGTGTATCATTGTTATATAAATCAAAAGTTTGGAACGTTATAAAGCAAACTGAAACCAAACAGTATAAGAAATGTGTACAGGTCTGTCAAGCTTTGATGAATTTTCTTGACTTTTTGACAATGTGAAGTTTTGGGATTTCCTGCTGATGTTGTGTTATTGACAATCACTGATGCGTAACAAAGCTGTCCATCACAATCATCCATGCGTGATCATTTAGATGCTTAATGTGATTGGGTGTAACTACTTAAACCGTATTTCCTTATCCCTGAGCTGCCTAACCTGTCTGATAGAACAATTATTTATAGGGTTACTTACATGATATATCTATAGGTCCAGGTGGTAAACCTTATACATCTGTGTACAGTGATAAGTTAACATGGCATTACGTATCTGATTTAGCGTCTTGTTCATCATGAATCTTGTTTACTCAGGTTTTTTGTATCTCATTCTTATGAAAATACTTAAATCAATAACGTCATTTCTGTTTAAATAATTTTGTTGTATGAATCTTTAATGTCTTATAAAACATTTAAGCATTGATGTCATTTTTTTTTAGTTTCATCGGGGTATGAAACAAATTTTGTTTGCAAACTGTATGAATCCGCGTAGCCGATTCTTACAGAAGTTAGTAAACAAAATTTGTTTCATACCCCGATGAAACCAATAAATAATTGACATCAACGCTTATAATTAATTTTTGAAAATGATTTTCTAATTTAAAACATGTTTTATGTACAATTTTACTGGTTTTAAATGGGATTCTTTTTCTCAAATCAATACGCAACGTGACGTCACATTTTTCGCGCCATTCTCGAAATTTCTTTGATAGAAGAATGAAAAGAATTTTTCGACCAATCACATTCGAGTATTAACCATGAAAACAAAGAAAAATTAATTATTGTTGTATGAATCCCTGATGTTTTATAAGACTTTTTTGTATGAATCTTTAATGTCTTTCTTATAAAACATTGTTGTATGAATCCATAATGTTTTATAAGACATTGTTGTATGAGCCATTAATGTCCTTTTAAGACTTTTTTGTATGAATCCTTTTAAAATGTCGTATAAAATATTGTTGTATGAATCCATAATGTTTTATAAGACATTTTTGTATGAATCTTTTATTTTTTGTTACAGTAAGATATTGTTGACTGTATGAATCTTATATTTTTTGTTACAGTAAGATATTGTTTTGTGAATCCTTAATCTTTTGTAAAACATCATTGTATGAATCCTCCTTAATGTATCGTAAGACATTGTTGTACGAGTATTTAATGTTCTAAAACACATTGTTGTATGAATCATAGATGTTTTATAAGTTCTTTATATTGATAGTTTTAAAAGACAATGATCAATTTATGAGACCTGAATGTTTTAGAAGACATTTTATTATTTTTCTTGATTTTTGATTCGTTGAAAGTAGTTCACATGATCACCCATAAAAACAATACTGACTGCTGCTTCTGGGGGGGGGAGTTTATTTTTCTAGACATCAAGCTCACACGCGCAATCATGGCCACTTGAAACAAATGTTTTGCTGACAATGAAGATGGCAGACAAAGTTGTTGTCAAACACAGGTTTTCAATGATTTCAAGAGGATGTTGACATCATTTTAAACGGTATGGACTCAATATAAGACAAATCGTGGTGACTAGTACTGTCAAACTCTTCAGACAGTGCCTGCATGAGGTAAGAAATAAACACGCAGAGTTTGATATTCATTTCATTTTCATCTAAATGCTCATTTACGTGACATGTAAGGCCAGTTACTGATTTACACTCAATTTTTACTCTGTTGGTGCACAACAGTGTCATTTGACGGCATTAAAAGGACATTCCGTTGTTTGGATGAAGTTAATGTCACCAAAAAGAAAATTAATGGAAAACATGTATTTTTCCCAAGTAGTAAAGGTTATGAACTTTAAATTAATATGACAGTTTTACTCTCAAGGAAAACAAAAGTGGTTCAAATATCAATTAAATCATAAAAGTTCTCAATTCGACCCAAAGTATCATTAATTACCACAAAAGCAGAAGGTTTTTGTGTACGAAACGTCATTTTTCTGTACATTTTGGCATCACTTTCATTACTGATAGGCACAACTCATATAATCCTCATTCAGGCTTAGATTTTATCAATAGAAATTTTGCACGCTTCTGATGTCCGAGCGATGGAATGCCCCTTTAAGAGAAAGAAACCACAATAGATTTGAATTGGGCCAGATGTTACCTCCAGATCAAGTCAAAGGTTAGTACATTACAGCATAGCTCTCTTCATAGTTGATTAATAAAATTTAATGTAGACAGACTTACATAAGTGTGCATTACACATTACATTAGCATTCTTATTAAACATGTTCAGTCATTGATTTCAAATTAAGTCAAATAGGTATGTTGTATATATTAAGGTTGTGCTGATTTTTAAGTCATGCCATCCAACCCATTTGACTTTCCAATTTTCACAAAATCAAGAAAAATAATAAAAGCAATCATTAAAATGCTATTATAATATTTGTTTAACATTTTATGAGATTTGCCTAGTATGAAGAATTTTCAGTGGTTAATGTTAAGTTTTCATGTTTGAATTGTATATAGAAATGTATTATTCATTTTAAAATATTTGTGTCCTGTAAAAGATATCTTTTAAATTAAAACTACTTTTATTATTTTTTGTATTGTCGCCATTTAATTATCAACCTCCACAGACAATCACTGTTTACTGTATATGTATGTATCAGTCTGTAGGGGGTAGTTATGTATTATACGGTATAACATTAAATGTTCGTGTGTATATTCTTTAGTGGTTTGGAACTTTAAGATTATTTCATGGGTACTGACATTAGCATGGTTATCCCATGTAACAATAATGTACAATACATACAACAATGTACAACAATATTCATTGTATGTGTATTCGTGGTTCAACATAGCTTCTACGAAAACAAGGAAATTTTCATATTATACAGTATGGCCTTAAGTCTTGCACTAATCTAATCAACATAAGATATCTTAATATGTACTACCTCCAACAAATTTGGGGTCGCGGTGGCCGTGTGGTTAAGGTGTCCCGACACTTTATCACTAGCCCTCCACCTCTGGGTTACGAGTTCGAAACCTACGTGTGGCAGTTGCCAGGTACTGACCGTAGACCGGTGGTTTTCTCCGGGTACTCTGGCTTTCGTCCACCTCCAAAACCTGGCCCGTCCTTTAATGACCCTGGCTGTTAATTTAAGCATTGATATTATTTTATTTTAATTTCATCGGGGTATGAAACAAATTTTGTTATCCGCGTAGCCTGTCCGTCTGCCTGTAGATGCATTTTGTCCGAACAACTCCTCCTAAACCGATTGGCCAATTCCGATGAAACTTCACACAAATATTAATGATCATGTGTAGATGTGCATGCCACTTTATTTTTCTCAAAATTTTGGTTGCTATGGCAACTGGTCACTATAAACAGTTTTTCTGATAAGAACCATAACTTTAAGTTTGTCCGGACAACTCTTCCTAAACCGAAGGGCCGATTTCAATGAAACTTCGCACAAATATAGAGAACCATGTGAAGATGTGCATACCACTTTATCTTTTTCAAATTAATGGTTGCTATGGCAACTGGTCACTAGAAACAGGTTTTCCGTTAAGAACCATAACTTTAAGTTTGTCCGGACAACTCTTCCTAAACCGAAGGGCCGATTTCAATGAAACTTCACACAAATATAGAGGACCATGTGTAGATGTGCATGCCACTTTATTTTTTTTTCAAAATTATGGTTGCTATGGCAACTGGTCACTTTTTGAATGGGTTATCAAGTTAGCTTCTAATTAACAGTTCCAATTCACCATTGAATAGTGCAGATTGCGGGGGGTATTAGTCAGCCATCCTGGCGACAGTTCTAGTTCTCATGAGTAGCACTAGAGGATATTTGACATAAAAGCTTGTATTTTCATACAATAGAATAATTTATGCACTTTGATTTATTTGTATACCAAAGTCAAATGTTTGTACTAGGACTGATATTTTTCTTTTGTTTGTTTACATTTCGTTATCATCCATTAAAAAAAAAAAAAAAAAAAACATAATACTTTACACAATGGTATCTTTGTGTCATATCTATTTTTATGCCTAAACCTTTCTAAAATGCTCAATACATCATAATATATTAGATTATTTCCTAATTAAATATCAGTATATTTTGATATAGATTCCAGTTGACGAACCCAACCCCTTGTGCTCTTGTGTGTTATAGTTATAACTATTATTAATATGTGGCAAGCTTTTGTACCATGGGCGGTACTCTTGTTATGTACCGGTGTTGGGTAAGTTGATTCCTTTGGTAATATAGTTTTAATGGTATACAATGAAATGTTAATTCATAAAAAAACAGAAAAATATTCATACTCTTGATAAATTCTAGTTTCACAAACATTTCTTGAAACAATATATGGGAAAGCATCATTTCCTTAGTTTGGTAATTTTAAAGAAATCTTAACTTCAGTGATTCTTTCCTACAAATGAAATCTTTAGGAATTTAGAAAATTTCACGAACCTTTTACATAAATAATTGGAGGATTTGTTTTTAACATCTGATGTTAAGTTCTATATCCTCTATATTTCCGGGATGAATTTGAAAATGACATTAACTCATTTTTATTTTAGTATTCATTACATGAAAAAAAAACTGAAAAAAATGAACAGTTCACTAATTCCATGCATAATATGAGTCATTTGAGTACACACTGAAAAAAGGTGAAGACAACATTCAGTGAAATCCTTAGCTTAGCACCCAGCCAGGAATCAAACCAAGGTCTCTTGTGCAACCAACAGCTCTACCAACTGGGCCAAAGAAGAGAAGTATGATCTGTCATCAAAAAGACAGTGAGACTGTATCTTACAATATGTACAAACCATCCTGCTCCATTCATAAACATGTATGCAAATTAAAATTTACATGTAGCATGTAAAGCTTGTCTGCCAAGGTTTCCTGATGTTTCTACAGGTAACAGTGCTTGGTGTGAAATAGTTCAACACAATTTAGGGGGGGGGGGGGGGGGGGGGGGGGGTGAGCACTGTTGACTATGTATTAATTATTCACATGTACATTGTAATTGTACTAGAGTAAGTGTAAGTGTTGATTCATGTCATGTGACTTTTTTATGTTAGTTTCCATTATACATGCTTTAAAGGTCAAGGAAACTCTGGAACTTTCATTATTTTTCCAGAATGAATGAATACCATGTTATTTAATGTGTTATTGTTCTAGAAACATTTGTTAAAACAAGAGCAATACATATATATATATATCTGTGTCATAATTTTGCATTGAAAAATAAAATGATTTAACACGTTATGTTGTTTCCCTGAGGATTAATTTGATTGGTAAATTCTTAGTAATTATTGATTACTAAACAATCAAATGTACAGGTGACTATATGTAATACGAGATGGCTATATGTAATACCAGGTGGCTAAATGTAATAACAGGTGGCTAAATGTAATACCAGGTGGCTATACATGTATGTAATAACAGGTGGCTATATGTAATAACAGGTGGCTAAATGTAATAACAGGTGGCTATATGTAATACGAGATGGCTATATGTAATACCAGGTGGCTAAATGTAATAACAGGTGGCTATACATGTATGTAATAACAGGTGGCTATATGTAATAACAAGTGGCTATATGTAATTCCAGGTGGATATATGTAATACCAGGTGGCTAAATATAATAACAGGTGGCTATATGAAATACCAGGTGACTATATATAATACAAGGTTGATATATGTAATACATTGCAGTACCTGGTTTACTAAACTTTGAGAGTCTAGGTAGCAGAGCAGAATAGTGTGTAATTTGTCTCTTTGAGCAATTCTGTCGTTCATGGCTTCTAGAGATTTTCCTGATGCCTATTACTTTAATTTTTATCATATCACTGGTAATCAGTCAAATCTGTTTCCCCACCAAACCGGTGTATTGTAATATATCAACCTGGAGATCACTTGTGTTGCAGTGACTCTACAAAGATACTGATGGCTTTAATGGCATCAATTAATTTAGCTTGAAAAATATTATAAATTTGACAAAATCTTTAATACTGAAATTTCAAATGTGAAAATAATTTGGTGCTCCTAAACAATTTTCGATATTATCATTACATATATAATTTCTTTAAATCAATTCTACCTTTATTGCATAACCAATTAAGTATTCCTTTGGCATACTACTAACTGTAATACTGACTAGCCTATAATCCATGAAAATCTCATGTGCAAGACAACAGGGAAATTTTAAGTCCTGTTGAGTGTCCTGACTGGAATTGAACCGAGGTCCCAGGCGCGATAATAAGCCACGGCTCTACCCCTTTGTGCCAAAGAAGTGTAGCGGGACTGGACTGGGTCGATCATCGGTGACCAGGTAGCTCAATTGGTAGAGCATCCGGCTAGTGTTCGGAGGTCCCGGGTTCGAACCCCGGTCTGGCCGTGCATTTTTTCACTCCTATGACAGAAGCATGTTCCGCCAGCTGAGTGACACAAACTATCTTACACTGGTATGTATAAACCCCATGAACCTACTTCTTTACCACTTGTACTGTGTATCAATTGCCAGAGTGATATACTGCTGACATTCTCATATGCCTTATGAATTAAGTCAATTTGTTTTTGTATCTCCTATAACTGGACTTCTGATCAATTTGGATAGAGTTATAGTGTCCATTACTGAAAAAAAAAATACAATTATCAAAATTCAGTATTTTCATCAATTACTTGCAAAGTTGGTTAAATATCAAATTGAACAATTCTTGAATAACTTATGCAGATACTGACTTGTCTTTGACAAATGTTTTAACTGAAATGCATATGTATATCAATATTGATTGAGTTCTGCTGTATGATAATGGATTACACTATTTTTTTGTTTGAACAACATAACTTGCCTCATCCTTTATATCTTTCACTGAAATTCTATTAAATTAATTTCATGTAAAACTTATTTTTTTGTTATTTTGGCAGAAACAGTTAAACAGACAGACAGACATATATAGGTCATAGCTTTGTATATGAGAGCATTATAAGAACAAACTGAGATTTGAATTCTTTATCATTTTAATAATTATTGCATATTCAATACACATCATCATGATATTATAATCAAAACAAAAATTCAACCATAATACAATTAATATTCAAGCATCTGTACCTAAGGACAAGAAAATAATAACACCTTAACAGAACCAAGCAATGTTGTGTACACAAAGATCTTGACTTAAGGAAAAGATACAAAGTCTAGAACTGGGTGGTCAGGTGACGCAGTGATATCAGACGTGAAAGCGAGGTCACATGGGTTTACCCCAGGTTCTCAGGTTTCCTCCCACAGTGAGACTCCATGTGCGATTCCATCCAGGACAACTATCATGATTAATTTATTAAGTTGGTATAACTTGTTTCAAAATTGTTATAGAATAAGTTTACACTCAAAATAATGATTAGTTCTGTAATAACAATAATCATGTCCAAGGTTGATAAATTCATCTCAGTATGAATATCATGTAAGAACAATTGACTCTATAATCCTGCCTGCCATTTTGAAAAATTAGAATAATCAAATAGATGGATCATCTACCATAGGTCATAATCTTTGTTGGTTGTTAGTTTATTGTAAGGACATTTTTCAGGACTAGAAATCATTCTATTTTTTATCACAATGAGAATTTTGATACATTATGTCATTTAGGCCCTTGTCGGACTGGAGATCTCCAACCTGGAGGAACTTCATTGTTCAGATTCTCAAGTTAACAAACACGAGAGATGGCAAGTGTATGGCAGTTAATCTTATCCCAAGGAGGGGATACCCCTGTCTGATACCCAATGGGGTTAACCAATTTACGTTTCTCTGTCCCTTTGGGCCCGTTTTGGTGTAATATTGACAGTTGTTTCAATGTGAGGTAAAAAGTTGTCTAACTTAGGTGATTTAATTATTTATAATGTTAAATTTGTTAAGTTGTTAATGTGAATCTCCTTGTCTCAACTTTAATGTGAGGTAAGGTAATTTCACGCTGGTCAAAGTGTGGACACACCTGTCCAGGGTATGAGAAATTCATAGCATACAGACAAGGAATGCATAAAATCTTATATCCAAATAGGCATTTAAAAAAATAATTAAATTAAAAAAAATCACAATTATTTGCGACTTTATCAAATTTTGCCTATGGTGGCTAGCAGCTGCATATCTTGTATTGACAAAAATACTCAAAAAAAACCTGTACATATAATATATTCCAATATGTAATAAGCTGTATTTATATGATGTAAGGATGGACGGCTCAGAGTTAAAAACTCTTACAAGAATGAGATTTAGAGTTAACTAAATACTTATTTTAATTGCCACTGTGAAACCATAAAATAATAATTAGGATAATTTGAAATTCTCTATACTGCTATACCTCAGTATCAAAGCCGTCTCAAAGCCTTCCACAGATTATTTTCTGTGGTTATTGGGCCTTTAGCTACCAGCCAATGTCTTATCTCACCTCCCTTGGGAGCATACAGCCAGAGCTGTCATATCTCACCTCCCTTGGGAGCATACAGCCAGAGCTGTCATATCTCACCTCCCTTGGGGGCATACAGCCAGAGCTGTCATATCTCACCTCCCTTGGGAGCATACAGCCAGAGCTGTCATATCTTACCTCCCTTGGGAGCATACAGCCAGAGCTGTCATATCTCACCTCCCTTGGGAGCATACAGCCAGAGCTGTCATATCTCACCTCCCTTGGGAGCATACAGCCAGAGCTGCCATATCTCACCTCCCTTGGGAGCATATATACAGCCAGAGCTGTCATATCTCACCTCCCTGGGGAGCATATATACAGCCAGAGCTGTCATATATCGCCTCCCTTGGGAGCATACAGCCAGAGCTGTCATTTGGGCACTAACAGCTAGCTTACACACATTTCTTGCACTGCCCTACCTTGTACATGTACTCATTTATATTTAAAGTATCTTGTTCAAGAATACAACATAGTGCCCATGCCAGGACTCGAACTAGTGACCCTTCGGTCACGTAGCCCTGTGTCCAACCAAAAGACCATTGTGCCTCTAATCATAAAATGAAATCAATATATAGAGGAAACAAGCGAACAGAAAGAAATAGGTAATAAATGATATAATACTCTCTCAGAGGCTAAAATGTCAACAGCAATATCCTATGTAAACGGCAAATACATGTATTACTGAATAAGAATGTTTTACAAAATTTACAGAGAAATCATGATTTTTCATAAATCGGTACAAAGATTCCTTATTAAACAATTTGGATATACAATCAATACCTACCAAAGAGCCTAACAGAAAAAAGATCAATAGCTTAAAATATCTTGTGGCTCACTGATAGTTATGGCCTAGGAAATAGGAAAACTTTATTGAAATTGGATTAACAAGGTAATGCTAGGCTTAATATCAGCAAACTTTCTGAGTAAATAAATAAATATATTAGCATAAAAAATAGATTGAATAGAAAAAGCATCAACATTTTATAAACTGTAAAATACTACTTATTCCATACCCCTCTACTAGTGTTGGTATATTATGCTCTATATTCTACAGGAACACAATGGATTTGTAACATTTTACAGAGGCCATATGTACAGAGGCCATATGGGCCTATAACAGTCAACAGAGGCCCTATAGACCTGTAACAGTCTACAGATACTCTATGGACCTGTAACCGTCTACAGAGACTCTATGGACCTGTAACAGTCTACAGAGACTCTATGGACCTGTAACAGTCTACAGAGACTCTATGGACGTGTAACAGTCTATAGGGGCCATATAGACCTGTAACATTCTACAGAGACTCTATGGACCTGTAACAGTCTACAGAGACTCTATGGACCTTTAACAGTCTACAGAGACTCTATGGACCTATAACAGTCTACAGAGACTCTATAGACCTGTAACAGTCAACAGAGACTCTATGGACCTGTAACAGTCTACAGAGACTCTATGGACGTGTAACAGTCTACAGAGACTCTATGGACCTGTAACAGTCTACAGAGACTCTATGGACCTGTAACAGTCTACAGAGACTCTATAGACCTGTAACAGTCTACAGAGACCCTATGGACGTGTAACAGTCTATAGGGGCCATATAGACCTGTAACAGTCTACAGAGAGACTCTATGGACCTGTAACAGTCTACAGAGACTCTATGGACCTATAACAGTCTACAGAGACTCTATAGACCTGTAACAGTCTACATAGACTCTATGGACCTGTAACAGTCTACAGAGACTCTATGGACCTGTAACAGTCTACAGAGACTCTATGGACCTGTAACAGTCTACAGAGGCCCTATAGACCTGTAACAGTCTTCAGAGACTCTATGGACCTATAAAAGTCAACAGAGGCCCTATAGACCTGTAACAGTCTACAGCGACTCTATGGACCTGTAACAGTCTACAGCGACTCCATGGACCTGTAACAGTCTACAGAGACTCTATGGACCTGTAACAGTCTACAGAGACTCTATGGACCTGTAACAGTCTACAGAGACTCTATGGACCTGTAACAGTCTACAGAGGCCCTATAGACCTGTAACAGTCTACATAGACTCTATGGACCTGTAACAGTCTACAGCGACTCTATGGACCTGTAACAGTCTACAGAGCCTATATAGACCTGTAACAGTCTACAGAGACTCTATAGACCTGTAACAGCCTACATAGACTCTATGGACCTTTTACAGTCTACAGAGACTTTATGGACCTGTAACAGTCTACAGAGACTCTATGGACCTTTTACAGTCTACAGAGACTTTATGGACCTGTAACAGTCTACAGAGACTCTATGGACCTGTAACAGTCTACAGAGACTATATGGACCTGTAACAGTCTACAGAGACTCTATGGACCTGTAACAGTCTATAGGGGCCATATGGTTTTGTAACATGCTGCAGTGGTCCAGTTATACAGGTCCTGACCACCATTTTTATATATTATTAACAAGCATCTAAAAAAATATACATTATGTATAAAAACATCAAGCTATACAGGAAAACATTGGTATACACAAGTGCTGAAGATTTATTCGGCTGTTTTCAGAATTGTTTAAACAGTATTTCTACCACAATACCCCGTGTTATTCAACTCTCAGACCATCAGTTAATCATTACAGCTGTTGATTAACAATCTGTTTATACCACACATGGTATAAACTCTGTACGCATTTCGATTGGCTAACACGGTGAACTTTGACCCAAGCTGCAATTGTTATTGACGTCATCAATAATCTAATGACGTCACATCACCGGGTCCCGGACGTCGCCGGTACACTTTATTTGCATACGCGAAATTATACTTGGCCACGTTTCCCTTTGATTCAAGCCGATATTATTGTGGTAGAAACAGGTCACACGACTCGAAATTGTTGGATATGGAATTTATTTCACACGAGTAAGTTATTTTTTAAAAGTTGCAAAAAACACTCGCTAAAGCTCGTGTCTTTTGTAACTTTAAAAAAATAACTTACTCGTGTGAAATAAATTCCATATCCAACAACCACTCGTTGTGTAACCTCTATATATACCCTGTTCACTCTTTAAACTCACCAATTACAGTTATAGCTCATGAAATTCGGCTTCAGAAATTTATTGAAAAGCAGAGAAAAATACACTGTTCTCCAAACTCAAATGAGAGTACATTTCCTCCACCTTGTATGCAAATTAGCATGCCTGATGTCTCTCCAACTAAAGCTTGCTGAATGATATCTACTAATATATTACAACTTAATAAGTTCTTTTTCTTTGGTAAATCTTCTTGCAATTAACAAAACATGACATTAAGGATCTATATCCATCACATGTACCATCACCTGGTCACCTGAAAACAGTGCCTATTCATAGGTATGCTGTCATCAAATATTGCTTCTATATAGCGATATACTATCATGGTATCTAATTTTACATCACATGTCTTAATCCATAATCTTTTAAAGATTTCTTTAGAAAACTTTAAAAAAGTTAGATTTAGAGTAAAACTTTTTTTTTTAATTCTCAACTTAAGCTATTACAGTAGATGGAAATTCAGCAGAATTCCTTATGACATGAATGTTTCACATTCAAGGTACTCTCATACTGGCCCAGCATCCTTTGATCAATACTCGTTCAGAAAGCCCACTTTTGTGAAAACACACCTTTAGCTCCACACATTAAGTTTGGCATATACACAATGATATATCCTATTTGTATTCATTGTGAAGGATGTTAAATTGCCAGTCTAGTTAATATGATGATGGTCTAAGATTAAATGCAGATACATTTTAACCCTCGTAAAACTGAGAGCCAATCACAACAACTTTACATTTGAGTGGATGTGCATACTATTGTCACACATATCTGTTCACAACAATGATCATGTGTCAGAGCTCACAATATCTTCGCCACCATTTTGTCAAGGTTATGTAACACTGAATCCACCACTTCATTGAATGCTGCTGCTCTTCAGGTTATGATATAATTAGTCACATGGTATAACTTGTCCAATCAGATTGTGTTACTCTCTGATGAATGTATTGCCATGTTTGACTACAAAACCACTTGTGACTGGTCTGATCTGAATAGGTTACCATAGTTACCAGTTGTGAATTGGCCAATCAGCATTTGATAAACCAATAAACTAACCAATCAGAATACAATTCACTTGTGACTAGTACAATCAGAATGGGTCATTTCAGTCACAGATCGGTGAATCATACATGAAGTCATGTTACATGTATCTGATTCCTCTATTGAAACCTGAATCCTGCTGGAGAAGTGGTTTTAGTAACACAATATTGAACTATATATTGTGATTTGAACCACCATTCAATCAAATACTTTCCCTTTTTTGTAGAAAAATCCACAGTCTAGTTCATACTTTCTCAATGCCTTGATGATGTCACCAATTGTGCCCTTGCTGTGTACTTCCTTCCACTTCAACAATATCCTGTATGCCTGTTCTTCTGTGCCCTGGTAGTCACTCAGGATGGTGTCGATGTGATTTTTCTCAAGTCCCAGCCCAAAACCAAAGCACTCCTTCTCTCGGTCACCCTTAAGACACACAAACTTACTAATCCTGATCAGGTGCGATCTCTCCGGGATAAGTCTCTGCTTCTTTAATGGTAGGAATTCTGTTAAAACAATTTCTAGGGTTATTGCAAAATAAACCAAAATATAGAGCAAGATCTTGGACCTTTGACCCTATTAGCCTGGCCCCCAGAAATCTTAGATAATGGCAGTGTGTTAGCTTTAGACTTAGATAATGGCAGTGTGTTAGCTTTAGACTTAGATGATGGCAGTGTGTTAGCTTTAGACTTAGATAATGGCAGTGTGTTAGCTTTAGACTTAGATAATGGCAGTGTGTTAGCTTTAGACTTAGATAATGGCAGTGTGTTAGCTTTAGACTTAGATAATGGCAGTGTGTTAGCTTTAGACTTAGATAATGGCAGTGTGTTAGCTTTAGATGTGTTGATGTTTAACAAGAACAAGACGATGAATGCCTATCTATGTTAGTGGCCAAAAATCTAGTTTGATCAAAGAGTATATACATATACATGCTGGGTTTTGCTAAAGCAACACAGGTCCCCTACTGGCCCCCGCTAAAAATAGTAACAGTGACCTTGACCCAAAAAACCCTAAAACTTGATCTGTACCTACTAATACCGAAGTTCGTACCAACTTTCACCAACGTACTAGTCATACCTTGAAGCATGGCTGAGAAAAGTGTGGAAAACTGAGTGGACAGACTGACAGACGGATGGCCGGACAGACAACAGGAAAGAAACCTGTAGTCCCCCCAAGTTAACCAGGAGAAGACTAGTAATATATAGGATATAGTAATATCAAGGTGGGGAAACAAATATTACTAGTTGTACATTTCCTAATCAGTTATTTAAGGAAACCAAGTCAGAAAATAATACTTACTGGCCACTGGGATAGGCTCATCCTGCAAATTGAAAGAGAAAGTGTTTTTAATACATATAATTTTGATATCTTACTTTCTGATGCCAACATTTTTGTGATAGTAGTATTCCAGCCTGATGTCTAACTACAGGATCCAAAATATCGTAATATTGATAAATTATTCTAGATTAAATATCCAGCCTCATTCCAGTACTTTAAAGATAATAACGGACAAAGCTAAAAGATAACATAATTAGAAATATTAAACTATGATCCATTACATAACCCAATTGTTCATTGAAAATATTAAACTATGATCTGTTAAATAATCCAATTTTTCTCTGTTTTAATTATGGCTATATTCATTACTCAAAGTCAAGTAAATTAAACCCTTTTAGTTATACTAATGGTACAGTGGACTCTGTCTAAACTGAACTCTGTTCAATCCGATCAGCCAAACACCTAACTTCTCTAGCATGTACTAATGAGATATGACCTGTTAATTGAAACATACTGCATGATTTATTCAAGCAAGAATTCCTCTAGAGCAGCCCACATTTGAAGAACACCAGAATGAGGAAATAGAAGATGATGACATCTCACTCACATTATTTTTTAACAACAAAAGTTTCTACCATTGTTAATAAAGATCAAATCAAAAAAATTGAACTTGTTAGTACAGGCACAGATGAGGATTCCGATATTGAAAGTAAAAATGAAATGAGATGAGCTGGACGACAGAGACATATGCATAACTTTGATAAAAAAAATTTTAAAAGATGATAAATTGAAAAAGGATGACTGAAGACTCCCACCATTAAGATTAACATGAGTTCTACTATAAACAAAGATTTTTTTCAAGCAAATGCTTTAAATTAAACTGTTAATTGTCAATGTTGACCCAGTTGACAAAGCTGAGTTAAATTAAACATTTTTGATAAATTCTTTATCTTGTAATTTTACAAAATAAAATAAACAGTTTTGAACAGATGAATTATATGCAGTTTCAGACAGAGTCTACGGTACATCTAAAACTTATGATAGATTGACTCATCATAGACTATCGACATAACCAGCGATGAGAACCATCACCATGGCTGACTAATACTATGAGCTTTATATAGTGATTCCCTGTCACAAAACCTACCATTTCTGCGTCGGTACAGAACCACAGTTTACTGTCAGCTTTTCTCAGATATCTGGTTTGTATGAAGATTTTTTCTATTTCTTTTAGACTTTCAATCTCCTCCTTGGATGCAAAGTCCCCTTGTCGATTTCCGTTTAAGATGTCAAAACCAAAACAATACTTGACAGTCAGATTCTCTGTATTTTGTCCCTGCAGTCTGAGGACATCAACTAAAGTGTCTTGAAGAAATTGGCGCACAGAGACTCCAACCCCAGCTCGTACCACAGATTCGTCATCGTTGTAAGTGAATAGTGTGATGTTAATGGCAGAGTTACTGTATGCCAAAATAACTTTCCAGGCTCCAGACACATTTAAACAGCCAAAACCTTTCTTGATGCAATCTGATGGGCTGAAGTCGTCTTCCCTTTGCTTTGGAAGGACCAAGCTTGTTGGCAGTTTAAATTTAGCCAAACAAACAGCCAACAGTTTATGGAATACAGGTAGTGAAATGAACTGCTGTCCTAATGTCAGACGTAGTGTTGGTGTCTTTAGGAAGCATTCCCCTTCGACAAGGTCTTTTACCCAATTTGGATCAACATCTTCCAGCATGCTTGGAACAATGTAATAGTCTACATTGTCAGGATTGTCTGTGTGGGATTTGTTTGAAACAGGAGGTGCTAGGAGTCCCAATCTCTCCATAACTGTCAGCAGGAGGTCTTTATAGGGGAGGAAGTTTTCCTTGTCTGTCTCTCCCTTCTCCTTCTGTTTGTTCCACAATTCATCAATAAGTGGTGTGGTCAGGTGGCCATCCTTCACATAACTGTTCCATAACACCATTCTATTGCAGCCCCTGCCTTCTATATTCTTGGGGTTTGTGATGAGTCTGCGGAAGGCGTAGATGACCCATTGTGGGTCAATGATGATTGCGAGATCTCTATAGCGATGAGGACCATCGAGGCCCACATCCTCATCAAAGTACATGATGTATCCCATCAGGTGCAAGTACCTGGAAAGTGAAATCAAATCACTATTTAATGTTACCTTTCACAAAATATAGGAAATTTCAACAGGAACTTTACATGTTAATCACTTTACCCGTCATGATAGCATCTAAGTTCTCAGGTAATTGAGCTCGAGGTGGCCATGATGTATTATATATCTTATGATGTAAATTAATGAAGCAATCAATACGCTTTTTTTGTCTTGTGAAATAAAAGCTAATGTCAGTGATCCTATGTTATATCTCAGGCCCAGAGTTACTACTTGTCTTATCCCTACTAAAGTAAATCTTAGAAAACATCCCCAAATAAAAGAGTGGAATAACCCACAAAGTCTCACCTTAGAAACATCCAAATATAAAAGAGTGGAATAACCCACAAAGTCATTTTAGAAACATCCCCATTTAAAAGAGTGGAATAACCCACAAAGTCTCACCTTAGAAACATCCCCATATAAAAAGTGGAATAACCCACAGTCTCACCTTAGAAACATCCCCATATAAAAGAGTGGAATAACCCACAAAGTCTCACTTTAGAAACATCCCCATTTAAAAGAGTGGAATAACCCACAGACTCACCTTAGAAACATCCCCATATAAAAGAGTGGAATAACCCACAGTCTCACCTTAGAAACATCCCTACATAAAAGAGTGGAATAACCCACAAAGTCTCACCTTAGAAACATCCCCATATAAAAGAGTGGAATAGCCCACAAAGTCTCACCTTAGAAACGTCCCTACATAAAAGAGTGGAATAACCAACAAAGTCTCACCTTAGAAACATCCCCATATAAAAGTTTAGAAACATCCCCATATAAAAGAGTGGAATAGCCCACAAGGTCTCACCTTAGAAACAACCCTACATAAAAGAGTGGAATAACCCACAAAGTCTCACCTTAGAAACATCCCTACATAAAAGAGTGGAATAACCCACAGTCTCAGCTTAGAAACATCCCTACATAAAAGAGTAGAATAACCCACAAAGTCTCACCTTAGAAACATCCTACATAAAAGAGTGGAATAACCTACAAAGTCCACCTTAGAAACATCCCTACATACAAGAGATCCCAAAGGGATCTTGGCGCCCACCATTGAATGATCTTTATAGGTTCCATGTCAGATTGATCTTTTCTCTCTTTTTACCCTTCCTTTTACTTATCTGTGTAAATTGTGAAACATCCCTCCAGTGCTTTTTAAACAAGGGAAACTTATATATGAAATTTGAGATTTAGCGATAATGGCTGTCTGTCGACAATGTTTTCAGATTGGTCCAAAAATGCATCACGACGGACCAACGGGAACGTACATATGAAATTTGAGAAAGATCCCTTCAGTACCGTCTGTAAAATAGCAATAACAAACTTCAGTTGTCAAAATCCAAGATGACTGTCTTACGGCCATGTTGTTTTCCGATCAGTCCCGAAATGAATATGCATAACTAGGGACCAAGGGAAACGTCTATATGAAATTTGAGAAAGATCCCTTCAGTACTTTCTCAGAAATAGTGAAAACAAACTTCAATTGTCAAAATCCAAGATGGCTGTCTGTCAGCCATGTTGTTTTCCGATCAGTCCCAAAATGCAATATGCATAACTAGGGACCAAGGGGAACCTACATATGAAATTTGAGAAAGATCCCTTCAGTACTTTCTCAGAAATAGCGATAACAAGAATTGTTTACGGACGGAGGGACGGACGGAAGGACCACAGACCACGGACGCAAGGCGATTTGAATAGTGGAATTATCCTGAAAGTATTACCTTAGGAACATTCGAATTTCCTCTTCATCCTCTATTGGTACTTCCATTTTCTTATTCAGCTCAACAATTTCCTCAAAAGTTTTAACCCTCTCTCTCTTAATTTTCATGATTTCACGCTCAAGTGCCAGCCATTTTGTGGGGATATCCATCTTCCATTGTGACTGATGTGGGGCAGCTCCTAAAACAGCATCTAGGATGTTGTCAAACTTCTCATCACCTTCCTTGGTGTTGTCTACACAAAAGTAGTTCATTATCTGGCTTTTGATGGGTTGAACATCAGGATTGGAAGTGATTCTGGCACAAATCTTTTCAAATTTGCTCTGTTTTTCTTCTTCCTGAAATAAGATAAAATCAATCATTACTATTATGGACTTGAATGTCCTTACACCAATACAAAATCTTTTTTTTTTTTAAATCATCATTTTTAATATCAATATTAAGCAGATTAATCCAAGATTTGCTTCGAAAGGTGAACTATGACCTTAACCTTCGCGCTCTGAAACACCAGTCTGCCCTTCTATGAGGATACTTACTGTTCCTTCCAACTCGTCTGTATGTGTACCGATCAGAATAACAGGCGGTCCCCTTGACTTTCCACTGCATTCGGAGTAAGTGGCGATGGAACGGAGCCAGAACAGGATTGGTTCTACAATGAAAAAGTACAGTACAAGGTATTTAGCATTAAAAATTAATCTGACAATCTATCTGATCAAAATCTAAGACATACGAAAAGCCCTTGTTGACTGTTTTTGGTCACTTAGATATGACTACAATTACCCCATCTGGTTCTTGTAACAATTAATTCAATAGACTTTCTTGTTCTCCTAGATATCTAATCAAAGTTTTTCGTTTAAAACAACTAAAATTACCCAAAGGACACGACCATGACAGCATATGTACAGTTTTCTCAACTCTCCCAAGAAACAAACTGAAAACCAGTAGAGAGCATCAAATCACACATGTCAGATCTTCACCTAAGATTGCGTGGCTAATGTTATAACCAACTGAGCTATTATAGCCTCTCTTGAATGGCCTCTGTTGCAAATGTGTATAGTGAAAAGTATTCAAAATCTGTTGCATTATACAATATGTCAGCTTACTGGAAGATATTTCATTTTTTTATGCAATAGAAAGATACTTTATGCAAAAGTAGGTTAAAATCTCTTATAGGGTTCACCCGTTACCTTAACTTTATCTAGTTCACCCTGCAATTCAGTCAACAGAAAGGCCACAATCATGTTAAATGCCATTAGCACAAACATGCTCCAAACCACATACACGTGGAATGATTCAGTCAAAATGCTGATTTTGATAAGTAGAATTATTAATGAAAGAATTTTAAAGGCACAGCGATGGATAGATGATGGATGTCATGTAAAGGAATACATTAAACTACAATACACTTTGACGTCTAGTGATGTGAATCTTAAATCTCGAATGGTGCAACTCATACAATATATACTGCAAGACGCTTGAAAATCATAGAAATTTCAACAGACAAACTCACCAAAATCACAGTCCTCTTGGCATTTCTTGACATTGAAACAAAGGAGATAAACTGCATCTTTGCTGAGAAAGATGTGGTGAGTGTCATAGAAAATTTTCTCTCCGCCAAAATCCCACATAGACAGGTATGCAATATCCTCCTGTTTTGCCGACCTGAGCTTGTCTGCTTCGTCTAGGATTATGTCGACATCCCTCTTTACATAGTCGGGGATGGTGATCTCTCCAGTCTTCTTGGATACAACATAGTTACTTCTGGTTGTATGGGCAGTCTTGGAAATTTCGATAGGCTGGTTTATGTTTATCTGCTCAATTCTATTTTCCAATTCAGCAGTAGGGGTAAAGGTCATAGGTGGAGTCTCTGGTAGGTCCATGGACACAGTTTGAGGAAAATGAGGCACTGAATCTGTCTCTAAAAAGTGAAAGTAACAATAGTCAACTTCATATATTACTCCATGTACCAGCGTAGCAACCTATTCTTTCCCCCCTGCTGAAAGCTTCCCCGGGGAAAGAATCAGCTATAGCTAGCCAATTCCCCCCCCCCCCCCCCTATCAGCTATGTTAGAGGGAAAATTTTTGGCTAGCCCATTCTTTTCCCCTATTAAATTTGGTAGTGGGGAAACTTTTGACTAGCCCTTTATTTCCCCGGGGAAACTTTTATAGGGGGAAAGAATTGACTCCTACACCGGGAAAGATTTAAGTATGAAACTGCCTTCTTTGGTGGAAGTTGGTATGTAGAATTAGTATGAGTATAGCTTCAGATCAAGTTTGAGTTTCAGGGTTTTTGGGTGAAGGTCAAGGTCACCATTACTATTTTTAGCAGGGGCCAGTAAATGGACATGTATTGTTGCTTTAGCAATACCCCGCATGCTTGTTTTCCAATATTTCTCATGGAATTGCAGACCAATTAAATAGCACATATTAACATGTTATGAAAAATTTGTCTGCAATCCTATAAAAGTTATAGGACAGTAATTTTCCTTAATACTCATATTTTCATTTTAAATTTAAGTCTGATATCCAACCTGTGACAGTATTATAACATTCCAAAGTCAAATTTTGCACTCTCAATGGCACCTGTTCTTGTAACATCACAACTACAGGCAACCGTTTTTGGCAGTAAAATGTATAAACATAATGCAAATAAACACAAAATCATCATTAAATTTCAACATTTAAACCAATATATTCCATCTTTAGGATATTTACATTTAATACAACAGAACTACACAAATTGTTGCAAATTACCTTGATCAATCCATTTTTGTTTCTAATCTTATAGAACAAATTTCGTGATATCACAAGTACCTTTAATATAGTGATGTCGGACAAAACGATGTCATTTAGTGACGTCACAAACATTGTTCTTCAAATCACTACACCGATGGGAGTTATATTAGAATTGAAATCTTTATATTTTGTTCGGTAAGGTTATATTATAGTGACAATGCAGAGCAAATGGAAACATAGACTGTCAAACGGCATATCGGATTATCTAACCCTCAAACCTACCTTCAGTTGGTCTCGTTCCTTCATCCATCTCTATATCCTCCTCCTTCTCTTTCTTGGATTTCCCGTACACAGTTGCACATGCTAGTTTCTGCATGGCAACCACGTGTTCTGTTTCTCCCATGAGCTTCTTTTTTTCTTTGGTTGTGGTATTGATTTGGTAGCTGTTCACGAATACTTCAATACCATCTGTACCTTCCACATTTCCAAAATTCCTGTCCTTAAGCATATTCCGACAGAGTGAGGTCTTGCCTACACGATCGTTGCCCACCACCATTAGACGGATGTTGGAGGAAGGGTAACTTCCTTCCGCGAGAAGCTTCATATATTTGTCTACCATCTCCTTCCTCATCCCTTTGATAGCTCTAGGAATTACTGCAGAGTCAGAAAATCAACATTGACAAATGACATACTGGTTTTTATTACATTTTTAACAGTGAAATATCGAAAATCCTTCATTCTATAAAAGTGATATTTTTCACTAGTGAAAAATCACTTTTTCTGATTTGACCAATCAAAACACCGCTTACAAACAACACTGTGGAAAATTAAAAGCAGACCTATATATTTTGCTATAAAAATGTAATAAACAGAATGTCTAGCAGTATCTTTGGTATTAAATACATTTCATAATATTTTGATATTTTTCACGAGCAGCACTTGTGAAAAATACCAAAATATTAGCCCCTCTCATGAAATATATTTGGTATTACTGGAGACACTGATATATATCCTCTTTGTAACATCACAGAGTTTACACAGTATTGCCATTCAACAAGAGGCCCAGAGGTCTAATAGGTCATTATTAAACAAGAATATAACATGAGCAAAATAATGTATGCTTGTGCCATACCAAGCAGAATCAAATATGAGATTGATAAACCATTTGTCTTCCCAAAAAGGTTCCAATTTTTAAAAAGAAGTTGAACAAATGACCTGAGGGCAAACCATGTGCTAATCATTTTTCTAATAGTTTGCTATCAAATGGTCATTTCAGTTTTCAAAAAAAAAAAAAAATTAATAAAAAAATTGGATTGGACACTGGTGGCTAATGTTGACACCTGCTCCGCGCAAAGTTACAATTCTTTGCAAGTGGGGGTTTTAGTCTAAATTCAAAATTGATATAAACTACTTGTAATATTGACTATCTTCGATTTATGACAAATTCCAATAAAACAACACTGCCAGGGCTATGTACTGATCATTACTATGAAAATTGGTATCTCCTTTGTAGAACTAATAACAGTTGAGGTTTTAAGATCAGGGCCATGGAGGCCAAGTAAACAACAAGAGATCCTGGAGGGATGTTAGTGCCCACCATTGAATGATCTTTATTGGTTCAAAAGTCAGACTGATCTTTTTGCCACTTTTCTCTTCTTTCCTCTTTTTTTCTTGATAATCTGATAACAAGGATAACCTTCAGATGAAATCTCAGATAGATCTAAGAAAGAACTTTCTGAGAAATGGAGATAGCTAACTTAAACTGTCAACATCAAAGATGGCTGTCTGTTGGCAATTTTATATTCCTGATCAGATTCAAAATTGAATTGGCACTTGGGACCTAAACAAACCCACAGCTGAAGTTTGAGAACTATTCCTCCAGTGCTTTTAAAGAAATAGTGATAACAATTTTTAATTCTCAAAATCCAAGATTTCTGCCTGTCATCCATTTTTTTTTCCTGGTAAAAAATCAACCGTGAAATTTGAGAAATATCCCTCAAGTACTTTTTCAGAAATGCCACCTCAAGGATTGTTTATGAAAGGGCAGACAGACCAAGGATCACAGATATAGGACAATTGAATAATCCACCATTTTGATATTGTCTGAAAATGTTTTAAGGGTTTATCACAAATTCTTGAAATCCATCCACATTTTATGTTTTTCATCAACAAAATTAATCCAAATATCTGCATGAACACTTAAAAAACATCAAAATGATCCCAAAAATGTTGTGACTGAACAACAAAAGAATGTATAATAAATTATATTAGCGATTCCATGTGCATGACTTTGCTTCACGTGTAGCAGCTCAGACCAAAGAAGTCTTCAGAAAATATTGAAACAACAACGTACTTGCTCGCCGGACAGGTGTGCTTTCACGACTGTTCACCTTCTGTAGCTTCATGGTATTCAAGAACACCCGGTACCTATTGAACAAAAAGTCCGCAAAAACTCACTTATCATTTATCTTACCATGTATCATTTATCTTTACCATGTATCATTTATCTGTACCATAGATCATTTATCTTACCACGTATCATTTATCTTACCATGTATCATTTATCTTACCACGTATCATTTATCTTACCACGCATGACATTTATCTTACCATGTATCATTTTCCTTACCATGTATCATTTATCTGTACCATAAATCATTTATCTTACCACGTATCATTTATCTTACCATGTATCATTTATCTTACCATGTATCATTTATCTTTACCATGTATCATTTATCTTACCACGTATCATTTATCTTACCATGTATCATTTATCTTACCATGTATCATTTACCTTACCATGTATCATTTATCTTACCACACATCATTTATCTTACCAGGTATCATTTATCTTACCATTTATCATTTATCTGTACCATAAATCATTTATCTTACCACATATCATTTATCTTACCATTTATCATTTATCTTTACCATGTATCATTTATCTTACCACACATAATTTATCTTACCAGGTATCATTTATCTTACCACGTATCAATTATCTTACCGTGTATCATTTATCTTACCATGTATCATTTATCTTACCACGCAGGACATTTATCTTACCATGTATCATTTTCCTTACCATGTATCATTTATCTTACCACATATCATTTATCTTACCATGTATCATTTATCTTACCACGTATCATTTATCTTTACCATGTATCATTTACCTTACCACATATCATTTATCTTACTTACCATGTATCATTTATCTTACCACATCATTTATCTTACCAGGTATCATTTATCTTACCACGTATCAATTATCTTACCGTGTATCATTTATCTTACCATGTATCATTTATCTTACCACATATCATTTATCTTACCACATATCATTTATCTTACAATGTATCATTTATCTTACCATGTATCATTTATCTTACCACATATCATTTATCTTACAATGTATCATTTATCTTACCATGTATCATTTATCTTACCACATATCATTTATCTTACCATGTATCATTTATCTTACCGTGTATGATTTATCTTACTGTGTATCATTTATCTTACCATGAATCATTTATCTTACCATGTATCATTTATCTTACCATGTATCATTTATCTTACAGTGTATCTTTTATCTTACCATGTATCATTTATCTTACCGTGTATCATACCATTAATCTTACCATGTTTCATTGATCTTACAGTCTAACCGTGTATCCTTTATCTTACTATGTATCATTTATCTTACCAAGTATCATTTATCTTAGTGTATCATTTATCGGACCACGTATCATTTATCTTACCATGTATCATTTATCTTACAGTGTATCATTTATCTTACCGTGTATGATTTATCTTACCATGTATCATTTATCTTACCATGTATCATTTATCTTACAGTGTATCTTTTATCTTACCATGTATCATTTATCTTACTGTGTATCATTTATCTTACTGTGTATCATTTATCTTACCATTAATCTTACCATGTATCATTTATCTTACCATGTATCATTTATCTAACCGAGTATCATTTATATTACCATTTATCTTACCATGTATCATTTATCTTACCAGGTATCATTTATCTTACCGTGTATCATTTATCTTAGGTTGTATCATTTATCTTAGGTTGTATCATTTATCTTACCGTGTATCATTTATCGTACTGTGTATCATTTATCTTACTTACCATGAATCATTTATCTTACCATGTATCATTTATCTTACTATGTATCATTTATCTTACAATGTATCATTTATCTTATCACATAACATTTATCTTACCAGGTATCATTTATCTTACCAGGTATCATTTATCTTACCACATATCATTTATCTTACTGTGTATCATTTATCTTACCGTGTTTCATTTATCTTTACCATGAATCATTTATCTTACCATGTATCATTTATCTTACCATGTATCATTTATCTTACCATGTATCATTTATCTTACTTACCATGTATCATTAATCTTGACAGTCTTGCTGCTATTTTTCCTCTTTTTGTTTTTCTCAATCTCAAGGTCAGTCATGTTGGCCTCTGAGAACGGAACCCATTGATTTCTCTTTTTATGAAACCAGTGCCATTCAACATCCTGTCTGAAAACATCATCTTCTTTAGAATCAGCAGTTTCTCCAGATGTAGAGTTTGTTTCAGAAGTCTTGTTGTGTGGAGGTTGAGCAGCATCTTCAGGAGAGAGGTCATGAGTCAATACTGATGTAGTGGCTGTGGTCTTTACAGGAAAACCTGGAGTATTCGGCTGTTCATCTGGTGTCTTCAAGTGTGTTCGTGTTGCTTCAGTTCCAAAATGTTCTAAAGACAAAATATTAAAATCATTTTTTTTTTTTTTTATTTTTCACTGTATACCACTAAAAATAAGGAATGACCATGATTATATTGTTTGTTTTAGATGAGCTGATTTATCACCCCATGAATAGCAAGAGTCATTTTGAGGCAGGGTCTCCTTGTAGTAGTTGGTGACTACCTCACTGAACACCACACAGGAGACCCTTCACATGCAATCCACTGTAATTAGGATAAAGTGTGTTGCCCAAGGACACAACCATGACAGCACATGTACAGAGTGACCTGTTTCCCAGCTTTCCTATTAGAAACACAAACCGACACAGGCAGAGAGCATCAAACCACACACCTCAGATGTTCTGAGATTATGTGGCCGGAGCTCTAACCACCTGAGCTATCACAGTCTCTTATGATTGGGGTCTGTTACTAATGTGTCAAGAGAAAAATATTAAAAATCTGTAGTATTGTGTAATATGCCAACTTACAAGAAGAAATTATCCCCATAAATAATTACTATGTTATCATCAATAAGAGGACATCACAAAGATTGTCCTTAGCTACTGACAAGTAGCTTAGATATGAAAAATGTTCTGAAAACCCATGTAACTTTGAGAATGTACTAAAGTACAATGTAATATATCTTTTCCTAAATTTTGTTGGGAGCTAATCCTAGAAACCTACTGACCAATTTACATGATTTTTTTAATTAGATATTCCCTTCATGAGAATAAATTGTGTAAGTTTTTTTTTAGCAAAGTTGACCCCATGACCTTGAATATGGGTTAAGTTAATTTCTTTTTGCAAATTTTGTAGGTGTTCATCACATGGAAATGGTATCTTGATTCGTTGTCTCTTGGTTATTGAGTAATGAAGAAGTTGACACTAGATAGATGGGCAGTTGATCATGATACAACACCACAGCCTGAAATCACTTGACCCACAAGTGTCTGCTTCTGGTTAGTGTTGATAGAAAAAAACCATTAGCCTCTACTCCTACTAGTAGACCTGATTGGTCGACAATTATAGTTAGTATTGTTTATAGAGCTGTCGACCAATCAGGTCTACTTCCGTTCCACAGTCGATGCATCGAAGACTTTTAAGTGTTACACCTTGTTGATATAGTGTAGAAAAGGCTTATATGCCTGGTGAACGTGTGTATGTACATGTATTGAAGGTGAGAGTGTCGCGTGCGAGGTCACATACCTGTGGTTGACAGTAGGAATCGGGCCTATTCATATTTTTCCTATCAATACTATCTGGAAGCAGACGACTGTGCTCGGCCCTTCTGGAAAGATGAGCTAAACATAGACCTATACTTACCAGTAATGTCAGTATTTATTCTGGGCATTGCATGATCGATAGACAAATCCGTCTGTGCACTCAGTGACATCGGCCCAGAGGTGTCTAGTTGGCGAGATTGGGACCCCACCATACTGATAGGTGAAGCTGATGGCATTGATGTGTCAGTCGGCGGTAGCACATGTTTCCTATTTGAATCCGATCCCGATACACCGGCATGTTTTGATTCTGGCCCGGGTGGGGTATTGGGTGGTACTACAGGACTAGGGTTATCCGTTTCAGGTAGTTCAGCACCCTTCTGTGTGGCACTGGCTGCTGGTTTCTCTGTTTTAAAAGTAGTGGCGGAAGTAACCATCTCTGTTCTGTTTGGCTTTGGTGGTAAGAAAGCTTGTCTGGGTTGAAATACTGTAGGTGAAAATCCAGCACCATTTATACCCTCATTCGGCTCCCTGTAAAGATATTTTAAATGAAGGATAATTATACACACTGGCCATGCATTTTAAATACTGTTAACTCTTTGGGATATTCAAATGTTTACACACAACAGAACCTCACCCATTAAAAAAAAGTAACAGCAACCTTGACCTTGATCCAAAAACACTTACATATGTATACTCGAACTTGAGATATTATGTTCCTTTATCACTGTGTGAAGTTGGATCAAAATCCCACAAGGAATTAAGTCACTAGAGTTCTGACAAACTTTGGTGTTACATACAAAGTGAAATATAGGACAGATGGAGAGGAAACCTATAGTTCCCCCGGTTCACTGGTAGAAGACTAATACAAGCAAAGTAAGCAGGGGTTCACAGACATACCCTCAATCCCATCCCTTTTAACAACTAAATCTGTTCTTGGATTCAACAGATATATTGTTCACAAGCTTTTAAAGTTAAAAAAGGTCAAGTGTGACCTCTGAGCTTAACTGACAACCGCCAAAATTTTGTCAGGTGTTGACATTGACACCATGTTATGGTGTGAATATGTGAATGTGGTGTGCATATGGTGCAACTATGTGAATGAGGTGTGAATATGGTGTAAATATGTTGATATAGTGTGAATACAGTGTGAAAATGTTAATATGGTGTGAAAACAGTGAATATGGTGTGAATACAATGAATATGGTGTAAAAATGTGAATATGGTGTGAATATGGTGTAAATATGTGAATATGGTGTGAATATGGAATAAATCTGTCTAGTTGTTGCATCCACAGTTTTATTAAAGGGACATCACGGTAAAAGCGTTGTAATTTTCATTGAATGTACGTGTTTTGTTCCTTTCCAGTTATGTTTCTGTGCTGTCCCAATGTTCACAGTCGATCCTCATGTCCAGCTTGACCACTTGATTTAGTTGGGAATCCCCCTCTAAATTTAGCGCGGAAATTATTTTTAAATCATCACGTGACTGTTTTGAAATCGAGGCAACACAAACACACGATAGTTTACAAGGCGAATTGGATTAGTTGGTTAACGATATTATACAGTGGTTTAAATGTTAAATAACACGTTCTATATATATTCCGGCACATATATTTATGTGTAAATAAGTGTAAACACCGTACGTATAGTGACAGTAGCGATGTACTGGTACAGACTGTATAAATATTACCGAGTTTGTTTAACTATTACCAAGTTTGTGTAAATATTACCGAGATTGTCATGACCTACTATCCAGCAATCAAGTAGAATACGAGCAGCGTCCGTATTACTGCTGTTTTCATGTTTGAACTATATTGTACTGCTTCCCCAGTTTAATTCTAGGATTATGTTTGACCCATTTTCCGATTATTCTCTTCATTGCGGAAGCTGTTATCGTTTTCAACCGCAGTCGATTCACATTGGAAGCCATTTTTGTTTTCATGTGTTTTAGTGTGTTGTGCGCATGCGTGTTATCGTATATGTCACAAAATTTGCATATTCAGACTATTGATCAACGAATTGTGATAACCTTTTTATAATTAATAATTGATGTTTTTTATATACATATATCATCAAATTCGAATGGTTATTGTTCATAAGGATATTTTTTTTAAAGATATACCCAATAATATGAAAAAATACAAAATAAAAATTGGTTTACCGTGATGTCCCTTTAATGATCTATACCATGTATATTTGCCACTTGACATTGCACGACAACAGATACATAGGAACATGGCCACGAGAACCACCTCTAATAGAATACACCCACAAATCACTCCTTCATTTCACAACAATTTTGTCTCGGACACAATGTTCATATGTCATTCCCAGACATGCTGATCACCACTCCATGATATATTACGGCATTTTCTCGGGTAAACACATTACCATGTCACTCTAAATCAGCCCATAAAAGACAGAAACATGCTGACTGGTAAATAGAAAATTTGGCACAATATGCAACGATATCATCAAACCAAAATATGGAACCTTACGAGACAAACACATTTACCAAGAACAGAACTATGCCAACTTATGTGGCTTCATCAATCATTCCATCTCCAAGTAGGATAAACCAATTTTTTTAAGTACAATACAATTCAGTTCTGTAATACAATAACAATACATTTCATGCAGAGTTGCACTACCCTACCCCGCCTTGCACCACTCCACAGTACTCTATGCCTCTCTTGGCAATTTGAATAATCGAGAAAAATTAATTAGTCTCTTCTATGTCCCAGTAAGAGAGCAAAAAACGCTGCAAATATTAAAATTTTAGTGGTGTTTTATTTTTAACCTAAAAGATATGATTGAATAGGGATTGTACCAATTTCAGTTTCCAATGCAAATATCTTTGGTGTGTCAGTATTACAATGTTATAAAGTTCTTAGATTTGAGTGAATCAATGCAAGTGCCAGGATTATAGCCTGTTTCAGGTATGTCTCCTTGTTGTCGCCACTCATTATAAATGACTCAATACTGAGCATACTCCGACAAAATACCACTCACCATATCCTAACATCAAACATTCCTTCGGCCCCAAACCGGTACCAATTGCTATGTCCATTTGGCCATCGTACCTAAAACAAGAATACTCTCAATTTATATAAGGCCAGTACTAAGCAAATATTATTAAAAAAATTGAAACAAGGAGCCGCAAAGCTTGGCATTATCTGCCTCGCCCTGCAGTTGGTATGAAAACCCAAATACATGTATATATCAAGCTCAAAGTAACAGTTATCAAGGAAACAGTAATTTGGTATTTTTGATTAAGTCTCCATGGTGACAGAAAAAATACGGAAAATGGAAGGTCCGCAATAGCGAAAGGCACAACTAGAGCACTAGTCTGATATATACAGAAATTTTAAAGGAGCTGCGTCAAACGGTTTTCGAGTTATAGCCCGGAAACTGTAATTTGGTATTTTTTATTAAGTTTCCATGGTGACAGAAAAAATACCGAAAATGGAAGGTCTGCAATAACAAAAGGCACAACTAGGCAACTAGTCTGATATATACAGAAATTTTCAAGGAGCTGCGTTGAACGGTATTTTAATTATAGCCAGGAAACTAAAGGAAACAGTAATTTGGTAGTTTTGATTAAGTTTCCATGATTACAGAAAAAATACCGAAAATGGAAGGTCTGCAACAGCAAAAGGCACAACTAGGGCACTTGTCTGATATATACAGAAAGTTTCAAGGAGCTGCATTGAACGGTTATGGAGTTATAGCCCAGAAACAAAAGAAAACAGTAATTTGGTATTTTTGATTAAGTTTCCATGGTGACAGAAAAAATACTGAAAATGGAAGGTCCGCAATAACAAAAGGCACAACAAGGGCACTAGTCTGATACATCAGAAAGTTTCAAGGAGCTGCGTTGAACGGACACATGAACGGACCGACGGACGCACGCACGCACGGACGGCCGGCCGGCCGGACGCACGCACGGACGTACGGAGCCCAATTTAATATCCCCCGCAAACACGTTTCGCGGAGGATGAAAAAAATGAATGACTTAGTATCACATCGTTTTGATTCACTGGCCTAGGTTAAAATATTACAAAATACCATGTATATAAAGAACTGATCTATTCTCGGCTGTTGTAGAGAAAGATACCACCTCCTCTCACACCCTTCTAACAATATGTATACCACTTCTATTTTGAAGGGGACTGTTACATATGTCTCCCAAACCACCCCTGCAGTCTTATCAAATGATTGATTTGTTTATTTGGTTTATTTTGTTAAATGTCCTATTAACAGCCAAGTACATTTAAGGACTTGCCAGGTTTTGGAGGTGGGGGAATGCCGGAGTATCCGGAGAAAAAACACCCTCCTAGGGTCAGTACCAGGCAACTGCCCCACATGGGTTTTGAACTCGCGACCCAGAGGTGAAGGCTAGTGATAAAGTGTCGGAACACTTAAACCACTCGGCCACTGTGGCCCCTATTAAACGAAGTAGTTGATATTGCAATGGTGTACTTTGTAATATCATACAACACCTACATACCAATTTTCATCAAAATATATGCAAACAACACCTTCGAGTGTCAGGGTACAAGATATTATGAAAGTTTCATCTAGGACATTATGTAGGTAAGAGATACTCTCTATTTCCTTTTCTACCAAGCCATATTAGAGTAAGAGTTTTATACTCACATGTACAAGTCCACTCTGCTGAACATCGTACACAACCCCAACATTTTCTGGTCCTCCATCTTGGAAACCCCACTGCCAGTCATCCCCACGACACACCAGACAGCCTGTTGCAATCAAGTCGTCCTCCGTTAGGACTCGCTGTACCTGACTGGTAACAATCTGCTTCTTTCCTTCCTGATAGCTGTACTCTCCTCTAGTCCTTGTAAAGTCCCATTCTACAAACACATGGCCTACAAAACAAAATCAGACTACATCAATGACTGGTTAAACAGCTCAATGTCTGTCTCCAAGCTCAATTTTATGAAGGCTTTTATGTTTAAGTTAATTGTACATTTGCTTTAAAATTTACGGTCAAACCTGTATGTATAAGAATTGACATGGTTCAGATAGGATTTGGTATGGTTTAGAGACAAATTTTTGTTTTTTTTATTTCTTTTGTTTTAGATGCAGATGACACAATTTAGAGAGTTCCTACCTTGTTTGTGTGAATGTCTGACAACAGTGCCAGGCCCCTCTCCATCCTGGTTACCACTGACCCACTGAGGTCCCCTCATCACTCGTGTGCCCAGAGCAGGTGCTGATCCGTCTAAAAACTCGGCATCCTCCTCTACAGTGTCAGTCAATTTATATTGGAGTATATACATCATATCATCCTGAAATACAATCATCATTATCGTGATGTCCTCCTGAAATATCATAATCATCATCGTGATGTCATCCTAAAATATTTCAATCATTATCATGATGTCATCCTGAAATATTTCAATCATCATCGTGATGTCATCCTGAAATATTTCAATCATTATCGTGATGTCATTCTAAAATATTTTTAATCATTATCATGATGTCATCCTGAAATATTTCAATCATTATTGTGATGTCATTTTAAAATATTTCAATCATTATCGTGATGTCATTCTAAAATATTTTTAATCATTATCGTGATGTCATCCTGGAATATTATAACTATTATTGTGATGTCATTTTAAAATATTTCAATCATTATCGTGATGTCATTCTAAAATATTTCAATCATTATTGTGATGTCCTCCTGGAATATTATAACTATTATCGTGATGTCATCCTGAAATTTTCAATCATTATCGTGATGTCATTCTAAAATATTTCAATCATTATCGTGATGTCATTCTAAAATAGTTCAATCATTATCGTGATGTCCTCCTGGAATATTATAACTATTATTGTGATGTCATCCTGAAATATTTCAATCATTATCGTGATGTCATTCTAAAATATTTCAATTAATATCGTGATGTCATCCTGAAATATTTCAATCATTATCGTGATGTCATTCTAAAATTATTCTAAAATTTTTCAATCATTATCATGGTGTCATTCTAAAATTATTCTAAAATTTTTCAATCATTATCGTGATGTCATTCTAAAATTATTCTAAAATTTTTCAATCATTATCGTGGTGTCATTCTAAAATATTTCAATCATTATCTTGATGTCATCCTGAATTTTTTCAATCATTATCACTATGTCATCCTGAAACATAATTATTACTATTGTGATGAAATTCTGACATCACATCTCTGATTATGTTTTTCTTCTCAGATATTACTTTTTTTATCATTATCCTAAATTCTATATTTACTTATTACATTTATTATCATGTCATACATAACTAAATTATCTATTTATCAGAATGTCACCATGAAATATTACATTTATTTTCATATCATCCTCAAAGATGGTACATTATAACAAGAATGTATTGCGATTTCACATGACCCAACAGGTGACCCCATACCTTTTCACGTCGGATCGGAGAATCGAGTACCGGTCGCCTAGGTAAATTAGGCTTTTGTGTTACCACAGTGCCACCCGACCACCCATACCAGAACAGATTTGTTTGCCAATGTAAAAAAAAATTAAAAATGGAGTTAAACAAGTACTCACTATGTCTGACTGTTCAACATCACTTTCATAGCTGTGTACAACACTCTCAAAATCTCTCCTGTTCTTCCAACTCAGGGAAAAGCTCCTACGCATTCGAGTCACTGCAGCCTGTCAAAAACCACAGAACTTGCTATATTTTTCAAGAAAATTTTTCAGTTCACATATTTATACATACATTGTATGTAATAGCAATACAGTCAAACCTGTCAGATGGGACCTTCCAAGGGAGGCAATAGAAAAGGTCACATATGACAGGTGGTCTCTTAATCCAGGTTCAGGTTATAGTAAATAAAGGGTTTAGTTAACTTGCGTTATGATGGTTGATAACACTGGGAGGAGGGAATTTGGTCATCAATGAGAGGAAGTGGCTTAATTCAGGTGGTCACTAAGGCAGGTTTTACTGTGTAAAAATAAGTGTACTTGTTTGATATTACCGACAAAATATATTACCAGACATCTACTTACCATGTTCTTGAAGTGTCGACCCAATTTTTTCACACTTAGCATGTCACAACCAGTCACACTGCCATCAGATACCTCCGCAATCTTTTGTAAAATCTCCTAAAATGTATACAAGCATAGTGTACGCTTGGAAATGAATTTTTATAAGACCAATGTTAACATTTTTGACAGACCCTGTATGGTTATCTGTATTTTTACTCACCTGGTTCGAGTTTTTAATCAATGGCAAATGTATTTTTTAGCTATGATCACAACTTGCATTTACATTAAGAAAACATATGCAAAAATATCACATGGGCAAATTCATGTGATAACAGACCGATTACATGATGAAATTAAGAATTACCCATAACCAACTGTGACCGAGCATACCAAAATGTATTACTGCGGCCTTGAGCCACAGGGACATTTACTTTATTGGTACATAATTCATTACTTACAGGGTTTTCCACATCACCAACATTGATACAGTGAATGGGATGATGCTCTGCCCCCAATCTCGCAGCTAGATTTAATATCTCATCATTAATCTACAGACAAACAAATATATTATCATAAATATACAGATAAAGAAATATCTATCATAAATATATATACAGATAAACAAATATCTATCATAAATCTACAGATAAACAAATATCTTATCATAAATCTACAGATAAACAAATATCTTGTCATAAATCTACAGATAAACAAATATCTTATCATAAATCTACAGATAAACAAATATCTAATCATAAATCTACAGATAAACAAATATCTAATCATAAATCTACAGATAAACAAATATCTTATCATAAATCTACAGATAAACAAATATCTAATTATAAATCTACTGATGAACAAATATCTCATCCTAAATCTACAGATGAACAAATATCTCATCATAAATCATACATCCATCCAAGTGGACATTATTTCTGTTGTCAATTACAGCCTTGTTTGGCTAAATAATTAGATTAATTAGACATACTTGTGGCAATATATGCAAAAGTGATTACTTAATTTTACTTTTCTTTGAAAGTGTGTGTAAGTTTGAGCTGACAAATGTTCATTATTCTGTGTGCATGGCGGTTACCGTAGCTTTTCCTCTTACGCAAGATGCGCAAAATATACGGATAGAAGGGATTTTTTTTCAGCATTTTCAGCCCCAAAAAGTACCTGTGCAAATTACACAGGTGTTTATGGTAAGAAGTTTGAGAAAAATCCCTTAAGTTCTTTTCAAGAAAAAGTCATAACAATGATTGTTTAAGGACCGCAGACCACGGATGTAGGGCGAGTTGAAAAGCCAACCATCTAGTAGCACACCATCCAGATGGAGGGCTAAAAATCAAATATTTCACCAAAAACCAACAAAATATTGATAAGATTGAAATACCTAATCAGTACTTTACAAATGAAAAAAAACTCATTCATGATTTTGAATTAACTAATTTTTTTTTCAATTTACAAATGAAGGATTATGTCATCTTCAATTTACAAAACAAAGATCTCGAACAATGAAGTGTACCTCTTCTTGGCCATACCAGCTGCTGTCTTGACCAGTTGTTGACTCAGAGTCTGTAAACTTGGAGTCGGTAAGTAGGATGATTCGTGGGTGGACGTGGCTTCCATTCATCACTGTGATTGAGCCTGTAACCAAATGATAAATCTCCCTCAGGTGTACATATCAAACAAAAATAAGACAATTAGTATTGTAGTGAAAATCAGGGGAGTTATCTCCCTTGGTTGGAACTGGTTCTGCACGTGAGCTAGTATTTAATCCGGGGGGGTGTCAAACAGCAGTCTCTTTGATCCTGAACACAGCAAGAAATAGACCACGAAACGTGAGTACTTGTCACCACAATGTTGGGTTTGGGGATAGAAGAGCATTCATCAGTCTTCTAGAGAAGGCTGGTGACACCCTACGCCAGTTTTCTCTACAGTATGTTTATTTCATGTTTTAAATACCTCATAAATACCTTTCATACTTACAGAATCTACACTTCATAGGTAAATTAATGGCTGAATTGTTTTCAACTTTAAGAACTTCACTTGGATATTGAGATTTTCTGACAAATTTGTTTAGGGTTTTCCTCATGTGGACTTGATATTAAAAACTTTCTAAACTGTTAAAGTTTAATCTTAGACTTGGTATTGAGACTTTCTAAACTGTTACAGATTAATCATGATATTACCATATATAGACTCACAATTCCGTCAGACCTTCTTTAATTGACCACAGAAGATTTGTGAGTAATAAATTAAATGAATTGTTCTATATTTTAAAGCAGTGGATCTGTAGGTACTTACCACGGCCATTAATGGCTGACAGAGCCATGAAGAGACCGGCCATAACAGGAGTACGTCCTCCCACCTGTATTGAATCTGTAATGGAGAAATAACATAGGTGTCAACCATCCCGGATTACGCGGGAAGTGCCCGGATAATCATTAAAAATTTCCCCTAAATCCCGATTTGGTAATTTCCAGAATCTGGGTTTAATTTATCCCGGATTTGAGCAATCATCCCTCATAAAACCCTAAAAATCTCACACACTTCGTCTCTGGACTGATTATATAAACAAAACACCCCTTTAACTTGTTATAATTACTGTAGCTAATTTTGTGATTACAACTAGGATACATCACTTCAAGAACAAATATCATGAAGGCTTATGAAGGTAGTTAAGTTTATTTAATAAACTTAACTGCCTTCATACGCCTTCATAATATTAATAAACAAAAAGAGTAAAATATCCTATATCTGTGTATGTATGATTCATAGACAGAGATACTCTTTTTCACCTGATATAGGAAGGATCACAACCAGAACGGCAATATGCTGGAGTTGACAATTAAGTATGAGACTTATGCAGTATTTTGCAACTTGAGAATTGTATTCCAATGGCTAATATTCCCATTCTCACACACCTGACCCCCATTCTCACACACTCGACCCCCATTCTCACACACCCGACCCCCATACTGCCCACCCCAGGTAGTGACTGATTCTTTTCTCTCACCCTTATCCAATAAGGAGAGGGTGAATTTAACAACATAACAAATGTTATACCGCTAATTCCCAACTGCAAACATTTCACAGGGTGAATTTTCTAAACAGGGTGAAAATTCTCAACATACAATGAGCTTATTACTTGATATCATTGATGATACACCGACGATGATCTGATTAAATATCTCTCTTACCTAATTTGGGGAACAATGAAATCATGCATGGGAGAAAAAAGGACATTTGCAGGGGGATGTGGTATTTATAGCCTTGGAGGTAGGCCTACCCAGATGAGTCCTCAGAGCCCCATAGTCACAAGTCAGGTGGTGCAGCACCTCTGTCTTATGCCCAACCGTTACCAAGGCAACACTTTCACTCAGGCGATGCCGGCGGTTGACATTTTCGATAACTGTGAAATGAAGACAACAGTTCTTAAATCTGTAAATAGGACATAATATCAATTCCAACCTCTGTTACTCCCTAAATCCTTAAGCTTTTTTTTTTTTTTTTGGGGGGGGGGGGGGGGGGGGGGGGGTCTTTATTGTTTTTTACAATATAGATTGTTCTTTACAAAATACAGCTCCAACCTCTGTTACTTCCTAAATCCTTCAGATTTTTGGGGGGTTCTTATTGTTTTATTTATAATATAGATTGTTCTTTACAAAATACAGAGTATAATTCTTCTTTACATGATACATTGTTCTTACAAAATACGTTGTTCTTTACAATATACACATTTGAATATTTGCAGTGAATTTATGAAGCATGTAAGCACATTGCTTATTGAATACCACTGCAGAAGAGCTAAATTGTTCTCCTATTTGTCCGATGACTCCTTGTTTTGGGACAATGCATCATTATCGTACCAATAATACCAGTAATTTTCAACAGATTTTCAACATACATAAATTGCATTTCTCGTGCAAGTTAAAACATAAAGTGAAAGAAAGTTTCATACATATTTTTATTTATATTCAAACCTGTCTATAAAGGACACCCATACCCAAGGGACAGATGAAAAGTGTCCTTTATAGACAGGTGTTCTTTATACGGAGGTTAATTATATAGTAAATTGGAAGGAGTGGGCTGATGAGTCTGTCCTTTATAGACAAGTGTCCTTTATATAGAGGTGCCCTTTATCACAGGTTTAACTTACATTATATATTTGTATCAATTAAAACAATATTTTTGTGAGGAAATAACATACATCCTACAGCTATGTATTCAACTTTTATACTAGATAAGGAATTTCAATTTTTTTAAAATAAAAACAAATACCAAAATCAAACTCACTGTCTAGAAATGTTCGCACAACATTTACTGCTTTTTCATATGGCGGACCCATCATGCTTTCCGAGATGTCGATGACAAATATTGTATCAATACCTCTTCCTTTGGGTATCTTCATGGAACGTGCTGTCACAGAAAAAAACATATTCATTTAAAATTAGGATGTTCATTTTTTCAAGTTTGGTTTGGTGGAGTTACTTCCCTTCGTAAAAACTGCAGTCCAAAAAAGGCATTTTGTACCTCGCTTGTTGAAATCTTTTTTTGCTTGCATGATAATTGAATCGGAGACCATCCCAGTGAAAGATGGGTTTAAAATCGGAGACCATCCCAGTGAAAGATGGGTTTAAAATCGGAGACCATCCCAGTGAAAGATGGGTTTAAATTATCAAATCTGTTACTTTACCCTTAACTTTCATTCCCAAGCTCAATCTTGTTGTGATATGTTACCTCTATGTATATTTAGGTACAGTGTATATATTAAATTAGTACCCCTGCATATACCTTACGTAACCAGGCTCAAGCACAGCGCCCCTCTGAACAATCAAACATCCCCACCCAGCTTGAAACAGAGGTTGGCTCTTTTTTTTTTTTTTTTTTTTTGTTGGTTTTTTTTTTAGTTAATAAGTAACAGATTCAATACAAGGAAAATAGAGATTCCCTTGATTAACTAGAAGGATTCCAGTTTACATGCTACACTATTTTAATACAGATAAATAGAATCTTACATTGGAGCTGTTCCTTGGACTGTGATATCTCAACCAATGTGTAAGAGTTAGGTCTGGTCGGCCAAGAAGTTTATAATCTATTACTAAAACATTGTAACTTTAATGCCACATGATACCAGATGTTTCTCTCTTACTGTGCACTCACTGACAAGCATTAATTAATTATTCAGTATTCCATAGACAATAATACTTACCACTTTTTGACTCTGTGTTGGCTATTTCTATCCACATATTCTGTGTCATAATTAGACTGCCATCTACAATTTCAATGAAAATAAATCTAAAACAAAATGTTTAAACATTATCACACGCAAAATGTTCAAATAAAATGAATGGTTAGATATGGTCAAATTTTCCTCAATTCTCATTGGTTAAAACATGGTCACATGGAGGTTAATATTTTGAGATATACACATGATGTCTCTGTTTTAAGAATCACTGAGTCAATATTGCATAGTATTGTGATGTCATAATCATTGTGTCATCATAAAGTCCCAATGTAAATTTTCTGTAATGAAGATGAATATAATGCAATTTCATACTTTTACAAACAAGTTTCAAATATGAATATATATATATATTATTAATAAAGAACTTTTGAATCAGTTAATATGGTGTTATGCTAACCTCAGGGAAATGCCATATTGACCCCACCAAAAGTCTATAATTGATAAGTATAAAAGCAACAAACTAATGTTCAAAACATTTTAGGCTACAGTAAAAGTAAATATGGGTTCATTTGGATATCAATGTGACACATTAGGCAGCAACACAAATGAGATAAAAGTCTGTATTCTTTTCTTGAACAACGGAACATAGGCTTCATAGTGTAAATTATAACTACTCAGCGAAAAAAGCACGAGAACAGAAATTAACAAATGCCACAACTCTGATGTCCTAAGATAAAGGATTATAACAAGTTTGGTAGATGTAAGTTAAACAGTATAGGGTAAAAAGATCTTTGGTTTCAACAAAGAACATCATGCAGTTTATAGTCAGAAGCGAGACCCTATTATGTAGCAGTTTGCCTTCTCAAGAAACATCAATACATTATCATATTGTAAACATATAATGTAAGAACATATACCACAGCTATCATTGCAGTTCAGACAAAATCAACATTTTCATTACCATGTCTTACTGCTCCAGGAAAGTTATGTGCACCAAGCCTTCGTCCACCTCCGGCCAGCTTCTTCCTAAATTGGAAATATTAACGATATGGTATAAGGTTATAAGAACAGTGATAAATTAAAGATCATGGTTTAGTACAATGTCATGGTGTCAGTATAAGGTCATGGTGTCAGTATAAGGTCATGGTGTCAGTATAATGTCATGGTGTCAGTATAAGGTTATGTGGTCAGTATAAGGTCATGGTGGTCAGTATAAGGTCATGGTGGTCAGTATAAGGTCAATATGGTCAGTATAATGTCACTGTGTCTGTATAAGTTAATAGTGTCAGTATAAGGTCATAGCGGTCAGTATAAGGTCAAGGTGGTCAATATAAGGTCACAGTGGTCAGTATCAGGTCAAGGTGGTCAGTATAAGGTCATGTGGTCAGTATAAGATTGAGGTAGTCAGTATAAGGTCACAGTGGTCAGTAAAAGGTCAAGGTGGTCAGTATAAGGTCAAGGTGGTCAGTATAATTTCACGATGTCAAATATATGTCGTGATATCTTTGTAATATCATGGTGTGAGTATAATGTCATTGTTTGGGTCTATATGGTAGTAATCAGTAAAGTGTCATGGTGTCAGTATAATGTCATGGTTTTCAGTATAATGTCATAGTGTCAGTATAATATCATAGTGTCGGTATAATGTCATGGTGTCGGTATAAGGTCATGGTGTCAGTATAATGTCATGGTGTCAGTATAATGTCATGGTGTCAGTATAATGTCATGGTGTCAGTATAAGGTCATGGTGTCAGTATAAGGTCATGGTGTCAGTATAAGGTCATGGTGTCAGTATAATATCATGGTGTCAGTATAAGGTTATGTGGTCAGTATAAGGTCATGGTGGTCAGTATAAGGTTATGTGGTCAGTATAAGGTCATGGTGTCAGTATAAGGTCATGGTGTCAGTATAATGTCATGGTGTCAGTATAAGGTTATGTGGTCAGTATAAGGTCATGGTGGTCAGTATAAGGTCATGGTGGTCAGTATAATATCATGGTGTCAGTATAATGTCATGGTGTCAGTATAATATCATGGTGTCAGTATAATGTCATAGTGTCAGTATAATGTCATGGTGTCAGTATAACATCATGGTGTCAGTATAATGTCATGGTGTCAGTATAAGGTCATGGTGTCAGTATAAGGTTATGTGGTCAGTATAAGGTCATGGTGGTCAGTATAAGGTCATGGTGGTCAGTATAATATCATGGTGTCAGTATAATGTCATGGTGTCAGTATAATGTCATGGTGTCAGTATAATGTCATGGTGTCAGTATAATATCATGGTGTCAGTATAATGTCATAGTGTCAGTATAATATCATGGTGTCAGTATAATATCATAGTGTCAGTATAATATCATGGTGTCAGTATAATGTCATGGTGTCAGTATAAGGTCATGGTGTCAGTATAATATCATGGTGTCAGTATAATATCATGGTGTCAGTATAATGTCATGGTGTCAGTATAATATCATGGTGTCAGTATAATATCATGGTGTCAGTATAATGTCATGGTGTCAGTATAATGTCATGGTGTCAGTATAATGTCATAGTGTCAGTATAATGTCATGGTGTCAGTATAATGTCATGGTGTCAGTATAATATCATGGTGTCAGTATAATATCATGGTGTCAGTATAATGTCATGGTGTCAGTATAATGTCATGGTGTCAGTATAATGTCATGGTGTCAGTATAATGTCATGGTGTCAGTATAATGTCATGGTTTTCAGTATAATGTCATAGTGTCAGTATAATGTCATAGTGTCAGTATAATGTCATGGTGTCAGTATAATGTCATGGTGTCAGTATAATGTCATGGTGTCAGTATAATATCATGGTGTCAGTATAATGTCATGGTGTCAGTATAATGTCATGGTTTTCAGTATAATGTCATAGTGTCAGTATAATGTCATGGTGTCAGTATAATGTCATGGTTTTCAGTATAATGTCATAGTGTCAGTATAATGTCATAGTGTCAGTATAATGTCATAGTGTCAGTATAATGTCATGGTGTCAGTATAATGTCATGGTGTCAGTATAAGGTCATGGTGTCGGTATAAGGTCATGGTGTCAGTATAAGGTTGTTTTGGTCTGTATATTTAGGGTAGTAGTCAATATTATGTCATAGTTTTACTTTTTTGGATAGGACAGTGAATTAACTTAAGCCTTCTTTTGTTTTACTTTCAAATGTACTTACTTTAGGTACACATGTATGAGGAGCACAGATTCTATAATAAGCTTTTTGACTGAGTACAAGTCAATGGATATTAATCATACATATTACATGCCAAAGCAATTGAACCGTAAGTAGTAGCAAGTCAACTTTATATATTCTTACTTAAATATCATAATCAGAATCTCTTCCTGTACTTATAAGGATGTATAAAGCGCATTCTTTCATCAGTTTGTACCAGTATGACAATTGTATTTGTCACACAGACTGAATCATTTAAACTGGAAAATTTCATGTATGAAGTTTGTTTGTCTGTTTGCTTGTTTTCTGGATTTATTGCCCCATGAACAGCAATGATTATTTAGCGACAGGATCTCCTTGTAGTAGTTGGTGACTACCTCACTGAACAACGTACATGAAGGCCAATAACAAGCCATCCAGACCAATTAGGGTAAAAGTGTCTTAGCCAAGGATACAACTACGACAGCACAGACCGGCCCATTTCTCTGAGAAACACAAACCTACACAGGTTGTGAATATCAAACCATGCACCTCGGACTTTCACCTTAAGAAACATGGTGGGCACTTTACTCTACTGAGCTATTGCAACCCTGTTCACTCATATTTCCAGAAAATCTTAGTAAACTGAAAGTAATATAGATTATATATACCTTTCCAATCATTTTCCTTTCTCATACATGAACATTTGATGAAAACACATGCCAGTTCAGGTTTTTTTTCATCTCTGTTGATCATAAAACTGACTATGGTACAGCACCCCCCCTAGATTTTCTTTCCTTTGTTCAAGAATATGGTGGTGGTAATTACCACTTGTTCCATCACCGTTACAAACTTATGATAAGATTATGGCTCTCAACTATTCTTTTCCCTTCCCATGTATCATCTGCCTCATTTTAGTATCATAAGTTAACTTTCTATCTTTTTTCACCGATTAACCAAAGATTGATGGTTGACAAAAACTGCTTACTATTTCCCGAATCCATCTGTCCATGCTGTTTTGAATGCAATCCATGTACATATCTTTCTAATAAATCTAGCGCTCAGCATACAAGGAGTGGGACAACTGGACCGCCCATTGTCAGTATAATGTGACCGGGTGGGGTGTCCTGCTGGGTGTCTTCAGCAGTATGCTTCAGTGAGGTAGCACTATAAATCAGCAAAAGTTCCGGCCTATCACAAGGAGACTTAACACAAACATACCACAGCCTCCCTAAAACACACATATGCACTCACCACACGCATGCATGTCGCACGCACGGGAGGCTGTCCTTAAATGACCTTAGATGTTAATAGGACGTTAAACAAAATAAACCAAACTAACCCAAATTCTAATAAATCTGACATCAACATAAAAAGTCAATATCAGAATTACATTCATTCCACAAAATCAATATATTAGGTATTGCTTTATGTCCCGTACTGACCTCTGCTAAAAATAGTAACATTATCCTTGACCCAAAAACCCTGAAACTTTAAATTGTCAGAGAGATGTCATGGTTGTCATGTAAGAAGTTTTATCAAAATCTCTCAAGGAATGAAGCGGGGCTGCTAGAGTGCTGACAAAATTAGCATTACGTACATAAACCCCTCCCAACTTCATCAACAAGATGCCCAGAGGGCCTGTATATCTCACCTAGATTTGCCTTAAAATGATTCACCTCCAGTCTATTTTCCCTACTGGGCCCCATCCCTCTGGTCCCAGATGAGCCATATACCATCCTTTTACACTAAAATGATTGCCTAGCCCATAAGTTATTTTTGCTCAAGACCAGATTTGATCAAAATCCCTTTAATTATACAATTAATATTTCTTCAATTCCCATTTTAGGCTCCACTCTCTGTGGAAGCAGGGTTGCGGAACCAGACCCTCTCTTTATGCACCGATAAGTTTCCTTCTTCAAAACAGGATCCAGAGTAAATTTTGTCGATATCTAACCATCCCCGAATTCAAGATTATTATAAATAGTGATTTAATGGTAAACTTGACAGACACTGGAAAGTGTATGGATGTCTCTGATGGCATACTCACATAACTTCTTCATAGGTCTGTCCGTTAGCCATGTTGTTAAGTTGTGGTGTTACAGTCAAAATTCTCTCTAATCAGAGTGGTCAGGCCCTCACTATCCTTCTACTGGCCATCTCATCTCCATTCTACAACATAGAGTAATGACCACAAACTGACCAATAACTTCACAAAAAAACCTATTAAACATACATTTTGAAGAAATAAACAATAAAATGAATGATTATGCATGTAGGGTGTCTATCGAATGGCTAATATAGAAGCCTTGTCATTTTATGAAAAAAAAATGTATAGAAACATGTATACTTTATATATCTCCCTTTGCTTACATGTACATGTACATTGTATTTTTATTTATTTAAACATAATTTATTGCCTTCTTTATCGACGAGATTGAGCACCAGGTGAAAAACTTATTTGAAGTCCTTTATCGGGCCTTCGCTGCTGTAGTGGATTTCTGGTCCCCAATGAGATAAGCATACAGCATCGGAACACTGCCCTAAACAACGTAGATGACAGGCGACCTGTTGTATTTTTTTATCGTATTAACATTGAAGGAGCTATAACCGATGAAAGTGATTTCAACATCGGAGACATTTTATTGTATGATTTCTATAAAATTATGATATAAAAATTGCTCATGGGCAGAAAATATGGGACCGAATACAATTCTGAAGGGGCATAAATTGGGGCATTTTTAACAAGACATATATCCTTGTTGTTAATAATATCCAGGAGAGAAGATGAAAATGAATCAAAACAATTTTCATTTTTCTTTTCAATCATAATTATATGATTCTTATTTTTCACTTCAATTTTCCAAAAGTCATTCCTCGTTCTACATAAGGACATATTATACAAGGTCCTGTCGAAACCGTAACAGGCGAAACTCGACAGTAAACTTAAGGACAATCCTAACCTACTATCCTGGCTTGTTGTGACACACCACCTCAGCTTCTTATTCAGCTAAATCTAGACTATGTTTCAACTTTCAGCTAGTTATCATGAAGACAAACTTGCAAGCTATGATACTAAAATCTTATTTCTTTCCGAGTCCAAACTTGTTCATATTCATAATTTAACATGAGCAATATTAAGATTTTTGTAATTATATTGCCTCAACCGATGAATATATATATTTTATAGTGGTCAGGTGACACCATGGTAACACACTCGCCTTTCACCTGCTGAACCTGATAAGTTATGGTCAACTGTCTGACCATGTGGTCTTTTCTGGGTAGTCCGATTTGTGGGTCACCTAGCTCTCTGACCATGTGATCTTTTTCAGTGTTGTGAGATTTCTCCCATCAGTATGACATACCATCCTGCCCTTCCCTCATATTTATCTAATCCTCTCATCTAAAGAAAGCGTTTAGGAGAAAAGTTTGGGAAGGGCTAAATTGTGAACCACTTTTAGCTTTACTGTTTTACAATTATTGAATGATTTTAATTCACATTTCTGCTAAAATGAAGAAAGTGGGCTTAGTTGTGAGTAATCAATTAATTAATATGTAAATAGAGTTGATAATTTAAAAGATTTGAGTCAATATAAATTCAATTCTAATCTCAGCCGTAGACTTAGATATACAAGTCTGTAGTGGAGTGTTAGCAAACCTAGCCTGTAGCCTGGTTCCAAGTTTGCAGACTGTACACTGAAATCAATATAAATTTATTAACCCTGGGAAACTCGAGGATTTGTTTTTTACTGGAAGTGAGGGGGTAAAATGTCATACTGGAAAAATACCTGATACATCATTCAAACAACACAATTTGTAGTACCTTCCAACTTGGTGTAGGAGATATATATCTTGGTAATTATAGTCCGTTACGTAAACTTTAAAACTGGCCTGCATGGGGTGACCCTAGTCCTTATTAATATTCCTAGCAAGACCTTGAATTATATATATCAATGACATCTGTTGCTTTATTTCATGATTGAATTACATTATCACCTTTGACAAGTATTTGAATAGATCTACTCTAACATACAGCAGATATTTGAGAAGCAATATATACATGTAGATAAGATAAACACGTGTCGCATGGTTCGGCAGATTTGAAATGCTCAAATTGACACCAAATAAGGAGGATGTTAATTTATGTTTCAAGTCTAAAGTGCAAATACGTTAATATATATATATATATATATATACGGATATAGAGGCAAAGAGTCTGCATCCATGTTTTTGAAATTGTCCAAAGGCTTTATGCTACAGGCCAAATAAGTCCTACCTGTGTCGTATAACAAGTAAATCTCGTCATCAAAGCCAAGTACACTTGCTAGTTGTGGTGGTTGTTTACTCTCGGACGGCATATTATATAACCGTGTACTGTTTTACAAACATATTCTAGGAAAACTACCAGTTGGCAGTTACTCATAATCACACTTGGCCCTATCTATCTTTTCGTGGAAATCCCTAAAAATAGCAAAAGTTCTCTTACCCGATTTCCCCCGTTACATAACTATAACTCGCATGTCAAGTTAGACTTTTCATCATTTGTTAAGGCATTTTAGAATGAGTCGTCCTACTGCTTTTTTAATGCCTTTTTCCACTTCCTGGCGAGTAGACTATTCAATAAAGTGTATTATATTGGGCGATTCTGGGGAATTCCAATCTATTTTAAGAAAGTAAGGGACATAACCCTTTTTTATTATACTAATTTACGGAGTAGGCGAACAAGACGGATATATCATATATGATTACAGTAGGCTAAAATGATATTTTTTTTTTAAATAATAACATCCCCACTCAGTGTAGCTTTCCGTAAGCACCATTTTTTATTTACATACAACAAATACATATGATCATTGGAGTAGCATTTATTCAAAATAAAACGGCTTACCGTACATCATATCGTAATTGTATTATATCTAGATCACACATTTAATTGCTTTAAAATACGTTATCAAAATAATGAATCAATGAATGTCAATCATATGAAGCTTGTTAGACGCCATTAATAAGAAATATACACACAGGGGCTTGACATGTCCCTATGGCCCAGAATGAAATAACCATGAAATCTACATACTGTTTACTTAATATAACTAAGAAATAATTATGTGATGTGATATAATGTACAAACATCTGAAACATCTAATGCTTCCAACATCTGAAACATCTAATGCTCGTATTGAAGGATTTGAATTTTACCACACATATTGTATTACTTTTCAACATAACCCCCTTCAGTATCTACACTTTTGTCAGTGGTGGTTGAACTCATCTTCTTGTCTGTTCCGAAAGTCATCTATTGCATGTTAGGGCCAGGGTTAGGGTTAGGGTGCCTACAAAAGCTGTTTTCAGTTTTGGAAATAGATGGAAGTCTGATGGAGCGAGATCAGGTGGATAATGCGGATGCTCAATCACTTCTTAAAGCTACAATCGTGAGTGGCAGTCATGGCACTGACAGACTCTTTCACCCTAACCCCTAACCGATTTTGTCCATTTTGCAAAGTTTACTTTAGAGTACTACCTCGTCGATATAAACTAACCAAATGAGACCAGTCCTTGGATACACGGCTCTATACAGTCAGATAATAGTAGGACTAAAAAAGAACATCATTGAGTACCACCTTTAATTCAATACGAGGCTCACAACTTATCAATCAGCCCTCGTAGACCTTATATGTGTGGTGACGACGACGACGACGACGACGATGATGATGATGATGATGATGATGAAAGAGCTATTAGATCGTTGAAAAAAGTGCTCTGATGATAATATCATGTATTAATCATTCTGTCATGAAAATGACTGAATTTTCAATAGTTAGAAATTCCACGCAGAATGCTTATAAGTACAATTGTACATATTTTTAGAAAATAAAGATTCCCCTAATGGAATCTAAAAACAATAGACCGATTACGATAGTTAGTTGTTTGGGGAAGTTATTCACTATAGTTACAGACATACCCAGAGTATGTTAGCTGTGAAAATCACACAGGTTTTCGTAAAAAAAAAAAAAATGATAAAAGTTTTGTACTTAAATCTTTGATACATTTTAATCAGATGATGAAAAGAAAATTCCATTGTGTATTTGTTCACATCCAAAAAAAACTTTGATAAAGTATGACACATGCATGCATTGAATTCTGGGCCAAGATGTTGATGAGTGGAATTAGTGGGAAATGGTTTACAATTATTTTTAAAATGCACGAAGGCATTCATTCTAATATATCTTTTAACGTTGAATATTCTGCTATTTTTATTTTGTTCTTCTTTTCATTATTATAATTCATTGTTTGTTTTTGTAAGTGTGTGTGTTTATTTTTAGAATTATCTTTTTTTTTTGTGTATGTGTGTGCTGAGTGAGTGCGCGCTTGCGCGTGCGTCTTCTGGCACTATTGATAAATCACTGACACGTTATTATACGTATATAGAGTTGTGTTGTTTATATTTTAATTTAGTTCCGTATATATAAAACTAGTATACGATACTCAAACTTGTATAGGGTGTACTTGAACTTGAACTCTGGCCATAAGAACTTCCTTCGTTTGTTTTTTGTTTCTGTAAATTTACGCTCATTGGCAAGTTTCGATAATAGTTTCATAATTGTGTCAACGCCAGCTAGCCAGCTAAAAATGAGACCTTAGTGGAATCATAAACATAATATGTATATATATATGTATATATAGGGCGATATGGGAATTCTCAGGAAAGTTCAATGATTAAGATTGAGAAGACATGTAACGTTGCAGGTGGATATCACTGGGACTTGAGAAGTAGTTACAGTCTACTTAAATTTGGACCCTCCCCAGTGTGTATAGCACATTTTGAGAGGGGGGAAGGGGGGAGGGGGGGGGGCTAGTTTAAAATTCGGTAAAAATTTAAAATGGTTAATTTGTTTAACAAGCTACACGTGCAGTAGCTAAAATTAGACATGAAGTCGTGAACATAATGATATCTACATCTATATATATATTAGGCGGAAATAGAAATATTGGGAAAGTTTTACGTCGAACACATGCTAAACACTACCGGAAAACGCGACTAAGCTTGTGATTAGAAAGATTCGAGAACGTATTTTTCAAAGGGATCGATAATCATGGTTTACTAGTATTTGGAATGATAGTGGTCAGAATAGCCCCCCCCCCCCCAAATAAAAACAAAACAAAAACAAAAACAAGAAAAAACAAAAAAAAACAACAAAAAAAACATGTTGACTGTGACAAATTGTCAAGTCCCTGAGGGCGGCCGGGGTTCGATTCCCGATCGGACGTGAAAATGTATGGGACCAAAATCTGCCCGACCACGTGGTTTTCTACGGGTATTTTGGTTTCCTACCACAGCAAGATCCGTGTCCGCTTCCATCCGGTGCAACAAGCGTGATTAATTATATGTTGATATAACTTGTTTAGCTATTGTTGTAAAATAAATAAAGTTTACATTAAAATACACAGACAAGATTGTTGAATTGAGAAAGATGATATTCCTAGGCTCTTTGTTATTGTTTTATAAGATGTGTAAAATTTTCAAATGAGCATAGATATTGTTAATCTGAATTGCATCTTTAAAACTGTTATTGAAAACATAATCTATATACATCGTATTTAGACAGGACCTCTCGGAAAAGTGTTTATCAACTCACAGTAATATAACATTTACGGATAACTCGATAAAATTATATGCACCACATCAAACAAAAGGCCCAGAGGGACTGTATCGCTCACACGTAGCTGAATATTTCAGTAATAATTGCAAAACACTCTTATTTAAGTTATATTACAAATATTTCCGACTTTTTAAGGTGCCTCTCCAAACAATGGTCCAACCCAAATGTGGACAAAATGATGTCATTTTTAAACAAAAAAGGATTTCAATTATTAATTGCTTTATTTTTCGCTATACCCCCCTCCCTTCCTCCCTCCCTAATGAGGCCCACTCGTCAAATTCCATCAAGTTGTTCAGTACTAGTAACGATTTAAAGGATTAAGCCATATTTTCCCGCTTGGGTCCATCCCTCCGTCCCAAGGGAGCCACTGCCTCCATTAATACATAAAACAAATATGTTCCAGACCTTTCACCAAAGTTCATTCAGTCGTTCAGGACTAGTAGCGATTTAAAGGAAATGTTGACGGACGACGGACGTTGCGCCATGGTATAAGCTCACCGGCCAACTTAAACACACATTCTAACTTATTCAAAAAAGTGCATTGCACAAAAAAAAATGCGATGTACTTTTAAAAAATATGATAATATAGCTTAAGTGTTAATGTCATAAGTCAGGAAATCGCACCAGTGTGCAACGATATCACGCGATTTGTATCATCATTATCAAGATATATGATAGCGTCTACTATTACGGGCGTTTCAGTCTTTCTTACAGTGGACTATTTGTTTTTTCTCGTGAAAAGTACAGTACAGAGAATATGATGCATGAAATAGGCTGGCCACCAGCCCTCGTTGTCGTCGTCCACCAGCCCTCGTTGTCGTCGTCCAACAGCCCTTGTCGACTCCGCCGTCGTCGTTGTCGTTGTTGTTGTTGTTGTTGTTGGGAACTGCTCAGCTAAATTCTGACGATTATCTACCCCTAAACTCTCATAAAATGTCACCTGGAACTTTGGAATCAGACACATGTCCTAGAGACCAAAATCATAAAACTCAATTTTATCGATAACTTTAATATTCTAGAGGAAGGGGACAGTCTAGCAGTGGACAAAAAAATAGTAGGAATGACTTTTGAGAAAGGGAGGTAGACAGGAGATAGAGAGGAGGCGTCCGTTGTATTACCTATAGAATATACATGTACATGTAGAGCTCTGTAATTTTGAAGGTGACGCCTAATAGTTGTCCTACCTATCTCTGACTAGGCACGACACACCAGGATGTCCTGTTGTGACGAGGGATGAAAGGGCAAGGGTCCTAATCTGTAGTTATTAAGAAATAAAATTTTAGAAATATGAAGGAGTAGTGAAAACTATATCCGGTCATGATCAGCGATAGAGCTCTAACTAATTAACAATAGGGGTGTGATTTTTGCCAATTTAAATCTAAATATTGTCGAAAATGATGATCACGAGCTGGTAGGCTCATGGACACAGTACAGAACATGGTAAGAGTTCCACTTGGCGAGAGCTTGAGGCTGTCAATAGGATGTTACACAGTTGTGTAGAATGTCTGGAAGGGCAAGGAGTAAGGTGATATACAGACAATAAAAATGTCGTGAGCATAGTAGAAAAGGGAAGTAAACAATCTGAGCTACAGTCTACAGCCTTGGAGATAAATCAGGTTTGTGATGAAAGGGGGGTAACTCTTTGTCCTATTTGGGTTCCCAGGGAACAGAACCAGACTGCTGATTTTTTGAGTAGATGTTCAGACAGCGATGATTGGCAAGTAGAGCCACTCATATTCGCATGTTTGAGCGACTGCTAGGGTGTTTACACTTGTGATAATTTTGCAAACCATTATAATGCACACTGTAATAAATTGGTGGTGCCCAGGAATATCAGGCGTAAATGCCTTTTTATATGACTGGTCAAAAGAAAGAAATTTGTGGTGTCCTCCACCTAGACTGATCAGTCAGGTTTTGGATAAAGCTGAAAAAGAACAAGCGTGTGGAACTTTAGTAGTTCCATATTGGAAAGGTGCACTTTTTTTGCCCAGGTTACACAATGGAAACACATATAAGTCATTCATTATAGATTCTAAACTAATGAGTGCAAATGTATTGAGAAAAGGAAAGGGCAACAATGGTATATTTGGGAACAAGAACAGTAAATTTGGTGTATTGGCATTGAGAATAATGTACTGTTGCTTTCTGGAATCTTTTTCGCTTCTCTGTAGAAACAGCCTTAGATGAAACTTCATATGTTGTAATAGTTGGCGATATCAACGTCGACCTCCTGACAGCAGACACTAATCATCCACTATATGAAGTTAATAACCACTTCCATTAGACAGACCGACGAGACTTGGGCGCACGGGTAGCACGCTCCTTGACCCAATTCTTTTATCGGACACGTGTATTCACTCTTTCGCTGACACTATCGACATAGACAGGGACATTTCAGACCACCAAGCGACAATTGTTGAACTAACAATAGAATCGAATATTATTAGAAACTATAAACGCAAGATTTTATGTTATAATGATGCAAATTTTGTTCTTTTTAATAACAAACTTAACGAAACGGATTGGACTGATTTTTTCTCTACAACACCTTTACCGGATGACATGTGTACTTTATTTACTAATAAATATTTAGAAATAGTCAGCGAATGTATTCCTTCAAAACTAGTGACAATTAGACCTAACGACAAACCATGGTTTGACACTGAATTAAGACGTGAAATTAGGAAAAGGGAAAGACTTTTACATAAACTTAAATCCAGTCGCATTCCCCTAAATTTGAGTAATTTTAGAAAACAACGCAATAAAGTAAATAATCTCAAAAAACGCAAGAAAGAACTTTTATGCGGACATAAATGGACTTTTGGACAATTACAATAATACGAACCCTAGAAATTTTTGGAAGCTTGTTCGCAAACTTATCAAAACATCTGATACATCAACTTGTATTCCACCTTTAAGGAGTGCGGCAGGATCTATAGAAATGGACGACGACATCAAGACTGATATACTAAATAACTATTTTGTATCTATATCCACTATTGACGATACTAACATTGACGTACCTACTGTAGATCTTAGAACGGACACTAGATTAACTGACATTCCATTTAATATTAATGACATTACTGACGTACTCAAGACATGGTAAAGCTGTAGGTATTGATACAATAAGTCACATTATGCTAAAAAATACTGCTAATGCGGTAGCTTACCCTATATCTTTAATTTTTCGCGCTTCTTTGGAGACTGGGTTTAGTTTGGTTTATTTTGATTAACGTCCTATTAACAGCCAAGGTCATTCAAGGACGGCCTCCCGTACGTGCGATATGCATGTTTGTGGTGAGTGCGTATGTGTGTTTTGGGAGGCTGCGGTATGTTCGTGTTAAGTCTCCTTGTGATAGGCCGGAACTTTTGCCGATTTATACTGCTACCTCACTGAAGCATACTGCAGCACACCCACCCGGTCACATTATACTGACAACGGGCGAACCAGCCGTCCCACTCCTTGTATGCTGAGCGCTAAGCAGGAGCAGCAACTACCATTTTTAAAGACTCTGGTATGTCTCGGCCAGGGGACAGAACCCAAAGCCTTCCTCACAGGGGCGAACGCTCAACTAAAGGCCAAACGTGAGGCAGTGTCAAGGGAGACGTTAGGAAGAAGAAAGTTGTGAAGAAGAGAAAAGAAAAGATAAGATCCCAAATTTAGTCGCCTCTTACGATCATGCAATGGGGGCAGCAGGTACAATTATTACGCCCTACCTGCAGGGCAGTGGAGACTGGGTCTTTTCCCACACAATGGAAACATGCACTAGTAATGCCAATTTTTAAAAAAAGGTGATAAGCAGGATCCCTCAAATTACAGACCTATTGCATTACTATGTACAATCGGTAAAGTTTTTGAACGAGTAGTGGCTCAGTATATACACAATTATCTGTTAGAAAATTCTCTTATATATAAGTATCAATCAGGTTTCCAACCAGGTCATTCTACTGTTCACTAACTTATAGAAAGGGCCTGTTTCCAGTAATGTTAATTCTCCATAGGAGCCTGCCCCCGTATAATTTCTTATCTAGCTCAACTACAGTTTTTTTCTTTTCCGAAGAATAATTTTACACCTTTCCGACACCCAGATTTCATAATGTCAGTGAAAATGTATTTTTATAAAGTTGTCATTTTCAGCAACAAAGACATAAGGTCGTAAATAAAAGGTTATCTCGAAATTGTAATTCGCAACATAGTATAAATTTCTTTTGATAAATATTTCCAAAACATCGTGTTTATTCATAAAACAAAAATTTTCTCGGATGAAAATGCACTTGCAGAGACACAATTATGAAGAAAAATGCCATAAAATTGCAATTTTCTTTCGTTATACAGTTTTGGATGCAAATTTCCATCACAAAATCGGATAGAGCTTTACTTGTTTCATATGTGTACCAAAAATCAGCTAATTCCATGTGGTGGAACGTTCTCATATCCCCACCTGAATGTGGTTGTAAATTGAAAGAAAAGGGGAAATGAGTAACAACCTTGTCTGAAACCCTATTATATAGCTTATTATATACAAAATGTTATATTGAATATCAGAGCGGATATTTTCATGACAGTTTTATGATATCTAACGACTAAATAAACAGTATCGATATAAAGATTTACACTGAGGACACCCTGATACATGAATACTGTTCTATCTCAAGTTGTCCTCTTTTGAATTTTCTGATCGTGTGGCCTTGTACATTTATCCGTATCTTCTTGTCTTTGTCTATACGTTTATGGAATCATTGACTCGACGCTAGCTATTCTTGTCTCACTTTCCTTGTTTTATTGTCAAAAGCGTTGTGGCTCTGTCAGGATTGGGACCCTAACTTGTCTCACTTTCTTTGTGCCTGCCGACCACGCCACATCGAATAGATAGATTATCCATATGAAAAATACTTTATTTTGTTCTAAGTAATCAATCAATTCTGCGCTTCTTGGAGGTATTGAATGTGATTTATTATATTGTCTTGTTATTTTGTGTAAATAGTTGTTCGTTATTTATCACACATTTTCGCATAATTGTACCAAACTACTAAGTATTAGCTGTTTACAGCAATCATCGGTGGCTTGCTATTTTGTTACTTTATCGACGCTTCATAAACCAATCGTTATTGTTTCAAGATGGAGGGTAAATGTGTTGGAGAAGGCTGTCAACTATACGTCAAGAAACGTAGTGGCAATAAGAACAGAAGTGCACGTGTAACCAATACCACACTGACGAGTATTCAGTTGTTAAATATTCTTTATTGTCCGGTTAGAGACCTAAAACAATATAATAAAATACGATTACACTCTTACTAACATTCCTCTCACACACATTATCTTACAATTGATCATAAATAGATAAAATATGTTAGAGGAAAATAAGAGTGACTTACCAGGGATCCTGCGAGTGTTAACGATTACATGCCTGTTCACCTGGGCAGGTATCGCAAAAGTGATACCTGTACAGGTAAATGTTGGACAGGTGGCGGGAAAAGAAGAATGGGGTGGTTTAGCCAATCGCACGCGCACATGCTCACGATACATGTATTACTACATCTACCGGTGACCCCGTGACCTGAATATATAATATATACCCAGGTTACACACGCAATGTAAATAGTCCATAATATAAATAGCTCCTAGATACGCTGGTGCAACAAGGATTGATGTCAGCAAAGGAACAAGCACTTATTTGCCAGAAGTGCTACATGAAGTATCTTCGGAACATTTGGTTTGGTTTGGTTTATTTTGTTTAGCGTCCTATCAACAGCTAAGGTCATTTAAGGACGGCCTCCCGTGCGTGCGACATGCATGCGTGTGGTGAGTGCGGATGTGTGTTTTGGGAGGCTGCGGTATGTTCGTGTGAAGTCTCCTTGTGATAGGCCGGAACTTTTGCCGATTTATAGTGCTACCTCACTGAAGCATACTGCCGAAGACACCCAGCAGAACACCCCGACCGGTCACATTATACTGACAACGGGCGAACCAGTCGTCCCACTCCTTGTTTGCTGAGCGCTAAGCAGGAGCAGCAACTACCATTTTTAAAGACTCTGGTATGTCTTGGCCAGGGGACAGAACCCTAAGCCTTCCTCACGGGGGCGAACGCTCAACTAAAGGCCAAAAGTGAGGCAGTGTCTAGGGAGACTTTAGGAAGAGGAAAGTTGTTAAGAAAGAAGAGAAATTCAGTCGCCTCTTACGATCATGCAATGGGGGCAGCAGGTACAATTCTTACGCCCTACCTGCAGGGACTGAACCTGAACCCGAGCAGAACCAGGAAATAGAGGAAGAAGACGACTCCCCGTCCCATATCCTGCCGTCAACTATACTATGAGGTGTGGCTTTACCAGCACTCCCCAGACCTTCTCCGATGTCAAATATATCTCGACACAAAAGCCAAACGAAATTTAAAACATATCTATGACATCATCCATTGTTTTAGAGACCATTATATCTAATAATGGACTGTTATCAGTCCATTATTAGGACAAACTGTCCATTATTTCCATAAATAATGGACGGTTTTTTTGGACGTGTGGAAAAATAATTCAAACAACAACAAGAGATCCCAGAGGGATCTTGGCGCCCACCATTGAATGTTCTTCATAGGTTCCATGTCAATTTGATCTTTTCTCTACTTTTCTCTTCTAAGTCTTACTAATCTGTGTAAATTCAGAAGAAACCTCTAGTACTTTTCAAACAAGGGAAACCTATATATAAAATTTAAGATTAAGGCACCAAGGCGAACCTATATATGGAATTTGAGAAAGATTCCTTCAGTACTTTCTGAGAAATAGCGATAACAAACTTCAATTGTCAAAATCCAAGATGGCTGGCTATCGGCCATGTTGTTTTCCGATTGGTCTCAAAATACAATATGCATAACTAGGCACCTGGGGGAACCTACATATGAAATTTCAGGAAGATCCCTTCATTAGTTTCTTAGAAATAGCAATAACCAGTTTCAATTTTCGAAATCCAAGATGGCTGCCTGTCGGCCATGTTGTTTTCTGATTGGTCTCAAAATGCAATATGCATAACTAAGCACCAAGGGGAACCTACATATGAAATTGGAGAAAGATCCCTTCAGTACTTTCTCAGAAATAGCGATAACAAACTTCAATGGTCAAAATCCAAGATGGCTGCCTGTCGGCCATGTTGTTTTCCGATCAGTCCCAAAATGCTAGGCACCAAGGGGAACCTACATATGAAATTTGAGAAAGATCCCTTCAGTACTTTCTCAGAAATAGCCATAACAAACTTCAATTGTCAAAATCCAAGATGGCTGCCTGACGGCCATCTTGTTTTCCGATCGGTCCCAAAATGCTATATGCATAACAAAGCACCAAGAGGAACCTACATATGAAATTTGAGAAAGATCCCTTCAGTACTTTCTCAGAAATAGCGATAACAAACTTCAATGGTCAAAATCCAAGATGGCTGCCTGTCGGCCATGTTGTTTTCCGATCAGTCCCAAAATGCTATATGCATAACTAAGCACCAAGGGGAACCTACATATGAAATTTGAGAAAGATCCCTTCAGTACTTTCTCAGAAATAGCGATAACAAACTTCAATGGTCAAAATCCAAGATGGCTGCCTGTCGGCCATGTTGTTTTCCGATCAGTCCCAAAATGCAATATGCATAACTAAGCACCAAGGGGAACCTACATATGAAATTTGAGAAAGATCCCTTCAGTACTTTCTCAGAAATAGCGATAACAAACTTCAATGGTCAAAATCCAAGATGGCTGCCTGTCGGCCATGTTGTTTTCCGATCGGTCCCAAAATGCAATATGCATAACTAGGCACCAAGGGGAACCTACATATGAAATTTGAGAAAGATCCCTTCAGTACTTTCTCAGAAATAGCGATAACAAACTTCAATGGTCAAAATCCAAGATGGCTGCCTGTCGGCCATGTTGTTTTCCGATCGGTCCCAAAATGGAATATGCATAACTAGGCACCAAGGGGAACCTACATATGAAATTTGAGAAAGATCCCTTTAGTACTTTCTGAGGATTAGCGATAACAAGAATTGTTTACGGACGGACGGACGGAGGGAGGGAGGGACGGACGGACGACGGACCACGAACGCAGGGCGATTTGAATAGCCCACCATCTGATGATGGTGGGCTAAAAATGTACACTTCATCTTTTAATCCATTGATACTGTAATCCAACAGAATTTCGTTATAGTATCACATGTACAAGCTGTATATATAATCAGACAGAATTTCGATAAAGTATCACAAACTGTATAATCCACCAGAATTTCGATATAGTGTCACATGAGCCATTTTCAATATTTCTCATTGATTTTGAAACCTCCAGATTCGATATTAATTTCCGTACTCCCTCTATTTTCACTTTCCTTTCTGGGAATTTTAACACTGTTAGCGTTGTTTCCACTAAGAATGTCACTCATGTCAGATTGCTGTTGGTCACTGGTGCATTTGTAAGCACGTACAGCATTTGAACGATGGCCAGTTTTCTCGGAAATCAACTGTTCGTCTATTCCGGCACTATAGAGGCGTGTTGCTGCGGTTGCGCGGAGAGAGTGGTTGGTAAATAAACCCTGAAATCCAGCTTGCTCACAGAGGCGTTTTACTGTTTGTTGGAGTATGTGAACTCCAACTGCTGCATATTGGTACCATACATTTCCATTGATGTATTTCCTCGCTCTTAGGTAAAACGCATCAGTTTTAGGTAAATGCATTTTAAATTTCTATTGCACTGTACACATGTATACAGAGTAGTTTCACTTTGATTTTAATATCATATTAAACAACAGCATATTTTGATACAGGAGGGGGTGGTAAAATTTAATTTTATTCTTGATTAAGATAATATTTACAGGTAAATGCTTGTTTGTTTCTAGATTGTATTTAAGTTGAATGGGTTGGAGGAAGGCAGATCGGGATGGATTTACACTCACTTGGCTTGGGTATATTTTGTGTAGAGCTTCACAATGCACCTCTCTGGTTGTTTTAGATTTTCATAAGCCCTTGTAATTTTTGGGTCAAGCTTTCGATGAAGGATACCGCCACGGTTTGATTTTGACACATCTTCAGTGTATTCCAGGTATCTACGATTCTCGTTGTCCACTCTGATGCAAATTTGTGAATGTCCACCAAATCGTAAATTACGATGTTCCTGACCTGCTCGCAGACGAAATGTCCGAAAACAGACTGCTTTTGAGTTCAAAATTTGGGCGTTTATTTTCCTGCATGTCTAATACATCATTAAGGATAGTATCGGTATCAGAACCTTTACGTAATCGCTCCACGACAGTCGACTGAGTTATGAAAATTGTATCAGAATCAGACATGCTGTCTCTTCCGTGTTCTCCTCAGAAATGGCTATATGAGAATAACAGTCTGAATTCTGATGTATAAAACGACATTGCATGAAATGCTCATGCAATTACTATATATAGCTTGTTACATTTCTTACCTTTACCTGTCCAAAAATATTCATGGTTGATTAAACACACATTGCTCATAGTATTACCTGTAGTAGTCCAATATTATTCAAGGCCGAATGAACATACTTCCCCATGCCTGCATACATGAACTGTTGTTTATCAGGCAAGCAAAGAACATTTCCATTCTTAAATAGAAGTATTGTTAGCTTTCAAATTATATCAATGGTACGTACACTAAGTGCAACAGGGGGATATGTTTTAAGAAGGAGAAGGTCCTCAAGCTGTCTATTCTTTGAAATAATGCACTGGACTCGGCCTTCGGCCTCGTCCAGTCCATTATTTCAAAGAATAGACAGCTCTCGGACATTCTCCTTTACATAACGTTTGGATACGGTTCACCGACGGTTCACCGTTTCACCCGATGATGAGGCCCCAATAAAGGACTACTACTGCCAGTGCCCAGTTGGAGAGAGAACGATGGGAATGTGTGCGCACATCTCCAGTATCTTGTACTACCTTGGGTATTACAGGGCGCTGGAAAACCCTCGACCATTACAACCACAGGTGAAGAAATTCCGACAAAACTTGAAATACATAGGGGAATGTACTAGATTTATTTTAGATATAATTGAAAAAACACATGAAAATAACATCCCAGGATTACTCATTTTATTGGACTTTGAGAAAGCTTTTGATTCCCTAGAATGGCCATTTATTCAAAAAGCATTAGAATTTCAAGGTTTTGGGCCCAATTTAAGAAAAAGGATGAAATGTTTTTATAATAACTGTTCGAGTTGTATTTCTAATAATGGACATGTGTCAAAATTCTTTAATATTGAAAGAGGAGACCCTTTATCACCATATATTTTTATATTATCTATAGAACTTCTTAGTTCATCTCTTAAATTTAATCCAAATATAAAGGGCATTAATATAGAAAACTCTGAATATATATGTTGAGTCAATATGCAGACGATTCAACAATATGCCTCGATGATGATGAAACTTCATTAGATAACGCACTAAGCACACTTGATCTTTTTACAGACTGTTCTGGTTTACGAACAAACCTGGACAAAACCCACTTATTATGGTTGGGGTTAAACGGGGTTGTGGTGAGGAATATTTACAAGAGAGAGGTCTTCATTGGAACCATAGTGGGAAATTTAAACTACTTGGCATTTCTTTTGATCTGACTAAGGAAGACATCACTACGCATAATTTTGAAGAAAACTTGTATCTGTTAAAAAACTCTTAAATGACTGGTCTTTTAGAAACTTGAGTTATTTGGGGAAAATTACAGTTATAAAAACTCTAGTACTACCAATATTTACGCATTTATTTTCTACACTCCCAGATCCATCAGAAACATTTCTCCAAAATCTACAAAAAGTTTTTTTCTCATTTTTTTATGGTCGGGAAAAAAAGATAAAATCAAAAGAAATACAATGATAAATACTTATGAAAATGGGGGACTAGGAATGCCGCATGTAAAATCTTATTGTCAAGCTCAAAAAATAACATGGATAAAGAAATTATTGAATCCAGAAAACTATTCCAGTTGGAAAGTATTACTATTAAGTAAGGTGGAAAAGATGGGAGGAGATAAACTTTGGGACCTGAATAGTGAAGGATAACTGAAAATTTCATGTAAATTTAACACATTTTGGCAAAATGTAATTCAGATATGGGCTTCCTTGACACGTGTACCTCCCACAACCCCGAATGACCAATTATCTCAACCATTGTGGTTAAACAATAAAATTCTTGTAAATAATAAACATGTTATATACTATAAATGGATAAAGAACAATGTGTTTTTCATTAATGACTTAGTAAATGAGACTGGTGAATTTCTATCTTTTGAAGAATTCCAGCGGAAGTATAATATAAATACTAATGTTATAACCTTTCAAGGGCTACTCTCTGCTATTCCAAGGAACTGGAAAAAAATATTATTAATAATGGTAGAAAACTAAATAATATTGAAGGCAATTTAATTACTTCGCTTAAGTCTAACGAAAAAGTGGCTAAACATTTGTATAATCTTCTTATCGGTGAACAGCAGGAATTTCCAAACAAAGTCGTAGAAAAATGGAATAGAAAGTTAGGAACTGTATTTAATTTGGAAGATTGGAAACTGATATTTAAGTCAGTTTTTTTGTTGTCAGATGATACAAACATAAGGACTTTTCAATTTAGGTTGCTTCATAGAATTATTTATACAAATTCTAGATTGATGAAAATGAAAATTGTTGAAAGTGAACTATGTACTTTTTGTATGGCTAATAGAGAAACAATTTAACACCTTTTCTGGGAATGCCCTTATGTTCGTGTTCTATGGGAATTCATAAAAAATAGATTTATAACTAATTTAAATATATTGTTTGATATGAATTGTACTTCAGTCCTGTTAGGTTGTAAGAATGACTCTCAATTTGATGTTATTAATTTTTGTATTTTACTTGTGAAAAAGTATACTTATTCCTGCAGATGTAAAAGTATTATCCCATCTATTGAAGGGATCCGGTCAATTTTTATGTACTATAAACAAATTAAAAAACAAAGTGTGATATTTTATCCCCGAACAAAGGCAAACCGAATAAGAGAAAGATGGATTTCTATCAGTACAGCACTGGATCTAGTTAATAACTAATAATATTAAGTAAGATTGAAAATATATTTTGTACTAGACAATAAAAGTATATATGTAAGCAGAAGTAAGAATTAATCAAATAGCCATGTTTTGTTTCTTGTAGCAATGTGTTTATATATGTGAACTTGGAAAAATAAAGAAAGTGAAAAAAAAAAAAACTTGAAATACATTGGAGAGAGAACGATGGGAATGTGTGCGCATATCTCCAGTATCTTGTACTACCTTGGGTATTACAGGGCGCTGAAAACCCTCGACCATTTCAACCACAGGTGAAGAAATTCCGACAAAACTTTAAATAGTTTTCCATGCGGCAACGGAGTGCATATGTCGAAAGTATGTTTGGGGCTCGATATGAAAGATCCCCGTTACCATGTGACTAACCAAACTTATAAATATAGGTATTATACAATCGCCCGTAGCTATGGACACTCCCGTAAATGCGAAAACCAACCAAAATCATAAGGAACACGTTTTGTTTGTTGTTGTGTCTATTTGTCAGCCAATGTCTTCAACCACGGGGACTTGTGAAGTAGCCATCTTGGATTTTTTTCATGAAAAAGTGTTTCTCTCACTTTTTTTCATATCTGTGTACATATTCTCAACATACCGAGCAAATACTCTCGTGTTTTTGTTTATTATCTAAAGAAAGTCGAAAATCGGCAATTCAACCATAGGCTAATTCAACCCAAGATTTGAAAATGTTCCACCACTTACATGTTGATGATTTTTCCTCTCATCAATAGCATATTACGTACTGTTTAATAGGATAAAAATTGGTTTGCATCCAACGCCCATAAAAGGGTGTATTCTCTAAAAAAAAAAACAGTTTTTGTGTCTAAAATGTTATCATCGAAAATGGCATTTTTGAGATTGTTTCTTCCATAAAACAGCCAAATGGCGCGATGGAAACATGATTTTTTTGTCACAATCATGCCATGAATGTATTCTTTACGGTGACCATCATTTGATTATATTTTCATTAATATTTTACATAACATGCACATTTTATCAACACTTAGACATCTTCTGAAAGGTACAACTTTGAGGAGCCATAAAAAACAAACCAAGTGACCTAAATCTTTATACTTTATAGATTTGTGACCACAACGGCATGGGCAATGCACCACCAACAGGAAATTTGAATCAGAGAAGGGGCCATTTTGGAAACAGTCCCTTCATCATAATATTTGTGAAAGTTTAGAAAAAAAAACATACCGGTATCGTTTTCTGTGATATCTCCAAGGCATTTGACCGAGTGTGGCACAGGGGACTGGGAGCGAAACTCCAGAGTTATGGTATATCAGGCAAGTTGTTGGATTGGCTTATGGATTGTGTGTCAAATAGAAAACAACAGGTATTTTTCGGTAATAGCAAATCTTATGTGAAATCTACTAATGCTGGGGTACCTCAAGGTTCGGTCCTTGGTCCTCTTCTTTTTATTATTTATATTAATGATATAAGTGACGATCTAGTCAGTCTATCGATGACATATCTCTTTTATACTCGGATAAATCCCCTCATCGTATTGAACAAAATATTAATAACGACCTGATAAAAATACAATCTTGGGCTGATAAGTGGTTGGTCAAGTTTAATCCGGCTAAAACTGAGGCGTTACTTTTCTCTAATACTGAATTAGATTATGTAATTGATATTAGATTCAATGGTGTCCATATTGATTTTGTAAACTGTCATAAGCATCTGGGAGTAAACATCGATTCTAATTGTAAATGGAGCTCTCATATTGAAAATATAAGTAAAACTATAATTAAACAATTAGGTGTCCTCCGTAAACTAAAAAAAACCTCTAAATTGGACAACACTGAATAGAATATATAGATCTTTCGTTCTTCCTGTCCTTGAATACTGTTGTGAACTTTGGGATGGCTGTTCTTTAGCCGACGCCGATAGATTAGAAAAATTACAACTAGAAGCTGGCCGCATTGTCACTGGTCTACCCTCTAATGCCAGTAGACAACCTCTTTATACTGAAACGGGTTGGGAACCTTTATCCAAGCGTCGTTCTCGTAGAAAACTACTATTGTTTTACAAAATACATAATCACTTTACTCCTAGCTACCTTAACACTCTACTCCGTAGTCTTGTTTCTGATAACTCCACACACAATCTCCGAAATTCCGAAAACTTTCTTTCCTTCTACAATCAGAAAATGGAATCAGCCCCACCCCTCCCCCCTCCTTTTGATCTTCCTTATATCCCTTTTAAATTACGACTTTTGTACAAATTACTTATTTCAAGTGTATGGTTATATCTTTTCCAATACCGACGGTATAAGAGAAACGTATTTCAAAGAAAGGAATGACCAGGAGAACGCTCACCTTGGATTGGATTATATGGACATTAGTATAAGCAGTGAGTTTTGAACAGTGGAAAGTTTCAACTTTTGCCGCCGGTATTGGTAAAGATCGTCGCAAGCACGCATAGAATGAATAAATACTTATGTTGTAAATCTCTCTCTCTCTCTCAAATATTGAGAGAGAGAGAGAGAGAGAGAGAGAGAGAGAGAGAGAGAGAGAGAGAGAGAGAGAGAGAGAGAGCTTTAGAAGCGCTTCCATGGCAGCTAGGTCTCCTACTAATGACAGATGCTGGAAGAGGCATGGTCGATGGAAATCTGAGAGTGCTAAAGATGGTTATATATACTGACCGTGCGGGCTTTTATTGATATCCAGACACTATTAAACTATAATATATGGATAGATGGTAGCTTTATCAATTATATGCTAAAAATGGCGAAAAAATATCAATATTTGACAGTTATAGCTATGTGAAATTAGCGATATCGCAACCTAGCGCTAGGGATGAGCCATAATCTTGGTTATTTGCAATTATATCCAGACACTATCAAAACTATAATATATGGATAGATCGTAGCTTTATTAATAATATGATAAAAAATGTTGAAAAAATATCAATATTTCACAGATTTATGGCTACGATCTCGCAACCTAGCGCTCGGGATGAGTCATAATCTTGTTATTTGCAATTATACTACCGCCCGGGGTTTTATCCAGACACTACTAAAAGTGTAATATATTGATAAATAGTAGCTCTATCAATAATATGGTACAAAACATGATGAAAAAAAAAAAATGTTATTTTGCTACTGCTCGGCTGTACATCTTAATGCCCGGGCTTTCATGCGTGGTCAAATATCCCCACCGGCGGACAGAGCATGTAGTGTATAAGTCAAGGAAGTGAAATCAAAAAGAATTATGAAAATATCTGTACAATTGTTTGAGTTACGGCGTTTTAAAATCCGGCTTTTTATAATTGTTACAAGTGCAATCAACGATTGCGAAAGCTCACCGGCGGCAGCAATCACACTATGCATTCATTTTTTATGTATGTATAAGCATGTCATTTTGAAATTGTATGTCACATAATATCGCTCCTAGACCTCTAATGGATGTATAAACCAAATAAGAAGGATGTGGACTTACAAGCTTTCCAAAACTAACCCCCAAAATCTTTAAAATGGGTTTTTGTGTAAAAAATCACAATTTTTTTTCGACATGATTTTGCCATAACATCACTCATATATCTCTAATGAATGTATAAACCAAATTAGAAGGGCATGAGGTGTATACTTTTGGACTTACAAGCTTTCCAAAAACTTAACCCAAAAACTTTAAAGTTTTGGGGTGGGACGCCGACGCCGGCCGCGGTGGCCGAGTGGTTAAGGTGTCCCGACACTTTAACACTAGCCCTCCACCTCTGGGTTGCGAGTTCGAAACCTACGTGGGGCAGTTGCCAGGTACTGACCGTAGGTCGGTGGTTTTTCTCCGGGTACTCCGGCTTTCCTCCACCTCCAAAACCTGGCACGTCCTTAAATGACCCTGGCTGTTAATATGACGTTAAACAAAAACAAACCAAACCGACGCCGGGGTGACAGCATTAGCTCTCGGTTACTCGTAACCGTTGAGCTAATAATTGCTATTTGGCTACTGCCCGGCCGTACATCTTACTGCCCGGGCTTTCATGCGTGGTTAAATAACCCCACCGGCGGACAATATCTGTAAAATTATTTGAGTTACGGCGTTTTAAAAATCCGGCTTTTTATAATTGATTAATTAATTCTTTGTTTGCTTTAGATTTCACGATGACCTGCCCTGTGGAATATGCAAGAGGAAGTGCCACTTTAATTCAATCCTTTGTGAAATGTGTAAGTCATGGTTTCATGGAAACTACCAAGGTTTGTCGCAGGTAAGTATGACCCAGTTAGCAGATTTCGGCCGATTACGTATGTAGAAAATATTCGCGCCCAAACGGACCGTTTGATTTTAATGCTAGTCGAAAGCGTTTAAGCAAAGCAGCAGAGCAAGGATATGGTAAACTGGTGAGTGCAGCTATGTTGTAGTCAATACTTATCGGAGATACTCCTGTACCGAAACCAGAATGTGACGTAGACACACATCAACACAGAGACAGAATTGCATCTAAGATTCTTCAAGATCATTGGCTTGGAAAAGGCCATTATCCAGCGACAACAAGGATGGATGGTACTTGCTTTTACCACGCGCTTTCACAACGCTTTATCCAAAGAATTCAGAGTCAGAATTACAATCGACCGGGTCTTTGGTTTGTTTTTGTTTAACGTCCTATTAACAGACAGGGTCATTTAAGGACGTGCCAGGTTTTGGAGGTGGAGGAGAGTACCCGGTGAAAAAACACTGGCCTACGGTCAGAACCTGGCAACTGCCCCACGTAGGTTTCGAACTCGTAACCCAGAGGTGGAGGTCTAGTGATACAGTGTCAGGACACCTTAACCACTCGGCCACCGCTAATGTACTGGACAGACCGACCGATCCGTTCATCCTCCCGTCAATGGATTATCTGACATGTGTAGAAATTATGAATCAGACCTTCTATCCCATCGGTACGACCAGCTGCAAGAAACAACCGATGCTGATAATGTGGACATCAATAAACCACCCAATTAGCAGAAAAACCTGGACACCAGACCATTTTGTTCCCTTGATACCGTTTTTTTCGTGCAACAGAGGAGGTCGTCTTGGATGATTCGCTACCCAAAGTAGCCCCCACTAAGAAGATGACATATGCCGAAGCTGTTTCTCCAGGAGGAACGTCGGGGGTTAGTATGGGAAGTCCGCAAATGCTGACAACGGATACCTCAAGGGAAAATAAAACGCCGGACACGATCTTATTAACAGGACATTAATCACCTCAAGTACGCCACGGACCCCTACGTACATCAACCACGAAGTTGATACCGCATGTGAGCAAGACACCAAGTTTAGGACCAAAACACACCACACCCTTTCCCATTTTTGGACCGACCACCACGTGAATTGCGAGCCTATAACATCGGAAAAACCTGACAGGGATACCGCGACATGTAATTCTAGTGAAGGAAGGAAACTTAACAGACAGCATGGTCTTAGTCAGCTGAAACCGACCTCATGCAAGAAACCGAAAATTTGGAGGCCTTTCTCAACATTTGAAGACGACAGGAGAACAAATCAAAATGATTCATCGTCGTTCGAATTACCGAAAAGAAAAGTTGTCTTTCAAAATATTGGAGACGACGACTCCTTGCAATCCATTCCTGACATATCGACATCGCCAGTTTTCAACAGGAAGATCAAGACGAAAATCGATAATGGACACTTCCGACAGCACCAAACAAGTGGAAATCTTAAACATGGTCGTTTCCTTGATGTTGATGATGTTGTTGACCTCCTGAAAAACTCCACCTCACATCTAGATGTTATACCAAGAGGAAAGAAAGAAGATGTATTCTTTGTCATGGACAATGAAGATAATACGACCTACGACTGTGGCGTTTGGAATCAAGGATCAGCAAAAAGACATTATTATTTGCAAAAAGACGGGAAACGCGTTTACATTGAGAGAAAGATGGGCAATTTGTCATACTGTGATCCAAAACCCGAGAATTTCTCAATCCACAATCATCGGAATCGAAGTTGATCCAACTTAGAAGATACTACATGAAGCTGAAAAGGTCGGAAGACTAGATAGAATCAGGACATGCATATTTGGTCGAGTATACTTGTAAGGCGCCCGAAAACGTTTCGCACCACGGGAACTCTAAGATGGCAGAGAGGCAATATACAAGATCCACGGAAAAGATGAAGAATACCGTCCGGGATCATATAAAGACACAGACATCACGAGAGGTGTATCAGGGAATGGTTTTGGGCGACACAGAAAATGTCCCGCGCGATCTGAAGCAGGTCCAGAATTTGAAATTCCAACAGGTACGCAGCAACAGAAAACCGTCGGATAACCGTAAAAACACAGCAGACGACGTCCTTTCTATCATCAACGAGCTACATCATCATCCTTTTGTGCAGCAGATCAATCAATCGAAAGGACAGGCACCGGAAATTATTCTTTATATACCTCAGCAAATTGACGACATTCGAAACATGTGCACAACAAAATCACTGCACCAGAGTGTACTTGGTATTGATAGAACATTCAACCTTTCTGCGTGTTATGTGACTATTTTGGTATATAGAAACACGAATGTTATTCGCTCATCAACTCAGACACATCCAATCATGCTTGGTCCAGTTCATCTTCAATGGAACGGGTTCTTCCTATCATATTTCAAGTTTTTCGCCCACGTCAAATCATTACTGGACACCGAAGTCAACGGAACAGAGATAAGTGGCGATTCTCTAGTCATTGGATCTAACGAGGAAAAGGCCATATTAAAAGCTGTTCACAATATTTTCCCTGATTCTGACCATGTTCTCTGTACAAGACACATTGAGGAAAGATTGGAGTCAACAGCAAACAGCAGCGCGAAATCATAGAGAATATATTTGGGAATCGCGGACTTCTCCAAGCAACAGACGAGACAGATTTCGATCTTCGGGTTATAGAGATGCTGGACGAATTTGAAGAGAACTTGCCAGCTTTCGTGGAATATTTTAGGAATTTAAGTGCAACTATCCGCAATCATGTGTTCCTTCCACACCATAGCAACAAAAACATCCCACTAGATTGGAAGAACAACGCGTGCAAATCGATGAACCATCTTCTAAAGCTTTCAACAAATTTGAAAACACTGAAAATACCCGATAAGATCGTAATATTCCAATACGTAGAGGTAAAACGAGCCCTACACGGACAAGGAAATTACCAGCTGGCTCCTTGGATGAAACATCTACGTGTATCTCAACAATGCTGGGAAGATAAGACTCCAGAGCAGAGAAACACACTTTTGAGGAAGCTTCTACAGGGTGTTCCTGCTAAACCGAAGACGATTACCTCCACAGATGGAAAACTTACCATTCCGAGAACCCCACACACTGCGAAGAAGCCAGGTCAACGGAAACGAGTGAAAACAGCAAAGACATTTGCTAAATAGTATGAAAAAAAATGATATTTAGGCAAGGAATGTGCCTGTGTCCTGTCTTCATGGTCCGAGTTGTATACTCGCTACCTACCTATCCACCCACCTATCCTTTTGTTGTCCTGTGGCACATGGTTAACACAAGGCCTTGCCATTGATATCTATGTAGCAATCTTTTCTTTCTATTTCTCCCTTGTTTTCACCATTGTCTTTATTCACTATCTCTTAATCTTCTCCGTACTTTTCTTAAAATTCACTAGTTTCAAAGATTAAACAGACAAAGCAGTTGTGTCCTATCGCCAAGGTCCGAGTTGTATACTCGCTGCCTCCATGTTGTTGTGTACTCATGGCTTTGGTTATGTCTGGCTGGAACAGGGAGTTGGAGATGTTAATGTTTTTTTGAATTGATTCCAAACAAGAGTTCGGGACATATTCATCCAGGATTGGCACACGGCTCTTGTTATGTATTCGCCAAGAGCTAGATATTGTATGATTTTTTCACGTGAATTTGGTTATAAGAAATATTTAGATATTGTGAATATTAAAAAATTTCAGAAATCTCTCACAAAGTTGCGTGTATCATCACATACATTAAACATAGAAGCGGGTAGGTGGAATCGTCCAAACCCAATTCTTTCAGAAAATCGATATTGTATTGTGTGTATTACTATAAATGAAAATGAATATCACTTTGTTTTGGAATGTCCATTATACACAGAGATAAGATCAAAGTTTTTGAGAAGGAAATACTATGTTTATTGATCTCATGTCGTCAGAAGATACAAACATTGTTCAAAATTTGGCTATGTATATTTACAAAGCTAATGAAATAAGAAATGAAAGATTATTTAACTGATTTTTTTTTGTAATGATCGAATACCCTTCGCTTACTAAATTGGTTTTGTTGGTTAGTTATATGCACAGGCTAACTATATTATTACTGTTCCTTAGTGTACTTATTTAAGTACCACTATTCAATTGTACATCAAATTTCCACCATGAATTTTAATTGTTTTGTATCTGCTCAAAGGCATTATTGCCTATTTAAAAAATAAAGACATATATGAACATACACTGAATTCACACCGACCATTTATGTTCAAGAATTAATGTGCAAAGCAGTTGTGTCCTGCCGCCAAGGTCCGCGTTGTATACTCGCTGCACCCATACACTAAAGCCATTACTGCCATTTGATTAATACAACTTTTGGCTGTGAATAATGTCAATTTATACTTAGCTACCAACACACGTGAATATTCAAACTACTAATAAGCAATATCCGATCACACCGGGTATTATTTGCATCACTGTTATATTATCCAGAATCAATGTGCAAAGCAGTAAGTTGTGCAAATTTGTCAAAGTCGCTAAATCATGGATGCTATATTCAACAGGTTTGATTTGATTTGATATACATAGATTTTGAGGACTGTACAACGATATTACTAATCAACACATGTTTTATTTTAAAGAAGTACGGTCGGACTGGCTGAGAGACATGTACATGTATATAACCAGACATCAAACAGACACACATACAAACATATATCATAACTGTTATTATTAGACATAGCTGACCATCTGTGTATTTATATATAAATATACGTATATAACTGGTCCAAAGGCAAATCTATGTCATCTATGTTTATTAATCAATGTTACTATGAATGCCTGTCTGTCTGTTTCGGAAGTCCAGACGTCCGTCCGTCTGTCTGTGTATCAATACAAACGATATCATGACTGTTTCAATAATGAAATGCTTCCTTAAAATGATCATTTAAAACAGTTTCAACACTTTCCTAAGGGTACTCTAAATTAAAACAAAATAACTACAATTATCATAGCCTTGAATTTTTTTTACATTTATATTTAAATTTACTTTATATATTACAGGCAGACAAGAACATTTTCCAAAACTCCAGTCTGTGGCGACTCCTGAAGGTATGCTTATCGAGAACAACCGCATCTCTCTGACTCAGACACCAGGAACTCAGCTTCAGCCTAATGATCTGGCAAACGGAACTTTTATTTAAATTCATCTTTGAGACATCTGGAAAGGCTGCCATATCCAGTGCGGACAGCGATTACCTATTCAATGCTGTCTCTATACAGCTTATAGGTGACGAGACGTTATCAACAGAACTCCGGTACCGCACATGTATTCAGATGATATGTAATAAGGAAACTTTCCTCAGTCATAAACAGCGTGCGTCTTTTTCACTATTGTTGCCAAGCTACGAGGATGCCTGAAATAGTTGTACAAAATTTGGTTACGGGTATTCTAGCATATGGGCCATCATTGCATCATTTGTCAAATGTTATCCAGCCGTAAATGGTTTCAGGGATTTAGCTACCATCAAATTGAATACGACCATACAACCTGAAACTAGAACTGTCGCCAGGATGGCTGACTAATACCCCCGCAATCTGCACGAGTCAATGGTGAATTGGAACTGTTAATTAGAGGCTAACTAAGATAACCCAGTAATATAGTGGCCAGTTGCCATAGCAACCATAATTTTGAAGAAAAAAATAAAGTGGCATGCACATCTACACATGGTCCTCTATATTTGTGTGAAGTTTCATTGAAATCGGCCATTTAGTTTAGGAGTTGTCCGGACAAACTTAAAGTTATGGTTCTTATCAGAAAACCTGTTTATAGTGACCAGTTGCCATAGCAACCATAATTTTGAAACAAGACCTGTTGGAGAACAGCATAGCTCATCTCGCAAATGTTTGTCAATAAAATATTAAAATATATTAATTGGAATGGTTTCGCAAATTGCATTAATAATATTTATATTGTTAAATTGATATGATTATGTTTTGTCAATTCATGCAATTTTCAAAACCATACCAATTTATATATATATAAATTATTTATTGACAAACATTCGGGAGACAAGCTATGCTGTTGTAGATTAAATGAAGATATTAAATACAAATGTAATTGCTTTTGGACATATTTCTTCTTTTTTGAAAAATGTGGACCGGTATAAATTGTCTATTGTGACGTTTTCATATTGTTTTATATTCAGTTTCACCCCAAGAAGGGATAGTGTAACTCCATAAGGACTCTTTTACCAAATATCAGCCCGCTCATGTAGCGTGAAATTAATGTCAGGTGTTTTAACAAGCCATGGTGGTATATCCGGTACTGAATACTTGGCTATGTTGTCTTAAAGATATGTCTAGTTCTTCTAGAAAATTTGATATTCGGATGCCAAAGGTTGGTACGAGTTTTTGGTTTTGAGTGAAGATGTTTCGATACTGTGGATTGAAGACGTGATTAAAAGCTGGGTTTGTTGGATTGGACTTTAATTGGGCAGCAAATTGTACTGACAGTTTTTTCCTTCGATCATTTAACGATGGCTCATTCGCCTCTACATAAAGGCTTTTTACCGGTGTTGTTCGAAAAGCCCCAAGAGCTAAACGTAACCGCTGCTTCTGTATAGGATCCAGCATCTGCAGGTATGAACTGCGTGCTGATCCATAGACGATCGAGCCATAGTCAAGTTTCGAACGAATAAGCGACCTATACAGTCGCAGAAGCAAATTCACGATCCGCACCCCAGTCAGTATGGGAGAGGACACGCAAAATGTTCAGCGCCTTTGAGCATTTATCCTTCAGATGTTTAATATGTGGAACAAAGGATAGTTTAGAATCAAATACTAGTTCGAGAAATTTAGTTTGTTCGACAACTGGAATTTTAATGCCATCAAGTGCGAGATCTGGGTCATTGTGTGGTTTTCGTTTTTGGCAGAAGTGCATGCAGACAGTTTTTGATCTGGATAATTTGAAGCCATTTTCATCTGCCCATGTTTGTAGTTTGCCCAAACATTGTTGAAGTTGTCGTTCTATCGTGTGCATGTTCTTCGACCTATAGCAGATCAAGAAGTCATCAACGAAGAGAGACCCTTCAGTTGACTTACCGAGACATTTATTTATACTGTTGATTTTCAGACCGAAAAGTGTTACGGAAAGGATACCACCCTGAGTGACTCCCATTTCCTGTTTGGCTGTTTCAGAATAAGTTGAACCTACGCGTATGTCTCGGCCAGGGGGCAGAACCCAAAGCCTTCGTCACAGGTGCTAACGCTCAACTAAACGCCAAAAGTGAGGCTTGTTGACAGACAACGGACGCACGACATGGCATACGCTCACCGGACCTTCGGGCCAACAAAGCTCAGGTGAGCTAATAAAAATATATCAACAGAATTAGCAATTACATTTTACTGCAGGTGCCCACAGGGTGCTCGTTTTTAACCCGTACTCTTTATAAAAGTTACTTTGTGACCTTTCTTTGAATGCAACAATCTGTTGTTATCTAGTAACTTTAATGTACATTTTTTGTACATTTCTACGGTAATTTGTTTGAGGTGAGCTGCATTGACAGTTTCAATTGTACGCATTGATACTACACACCTATTTTGTAACCTTTAACGTCAGAGATTACTATCAACAATTTGTAATTGATGAAACAATTTTTACGAGAAGTGGTTTATAAAGAGAAGTCCCAATTTTCTTAAGAAAAATTGGGAAGTGGTCACTCTTGCATAGATCATTATTTATCTTCCAGTCATAATCTAGTACAAGAGATCCCAGAGGGATCTTGGCGCCCACCATTGAATGATCTTGATAGGTTCCATGTCAGATTGATCTTTTCTCTACTTTTCCCTTCCTCTAAGTCTTACTAATATGTGTAAATTCAGAAACAGCCCTCTAGTAATTTTCAAACAAGGGGAAACTATATATAACATTTAAGATTTCTGATGATGGTGGGCTAAAAATTAAGATTTAGCGATAATGGCTGTCTGTCGTCCATGTTGTTTTCGGATTGGTCCCAAAATGCAATACCAGGGACCAAGGGGAACCTACATCTGAAATTTGAGAAAGATCCCTTCAGTACCTTCTGTAAAAGAGCAATAACAAACTTCAATTGTCAAAATACAAGATGGCTGCCTGTCGGCCAGGTTGTTTTCTGACTGGTCTCAAAATCCAATATGCATAACTGGGCACAGAGGGCAATCTACAAATGAAGTTTCAGAAAAATCCTTTCAGCGATTTCTGATCAATAGCGATAGCAAACTTCAATTGTCAAAATCCAAGATGGCTGCCTGTCGGCCATGTTGTTTTCCGATCGGTCTCAAAATGCAATATGTATAACTAGGCACCAAGAGGAACCTACATAGAAAGATCCCTTCATTAGTTTCTGAGAAATAGTGATAACAAACTTCAATTGTCAAAATCCAAGATGGCTGCCTGTCGGCCATGTTGTTTTCCGATTAGTCTAAAAATGCAATATGCATAACTAGGCACCAAGAGAAACCTACATATGAAATTTAAGAAAGATCCCTTCAGTGCTTTCTGAGAAATAGCGATAACAACCTTCAATTGTCACAAGAGATCCCAGAGGGATCTTGGCGCCCACCATTGAATGATCTTTATAGGTTCCATGTCACATTGATCTTTTCTCTATTTTTCCCTTCCTCTAAGTCTTACTAATCTGTGTATTTTCATAAACAGCCCTCTATAGCTAGTACATTTCAAACAAGGGGAACCTATATATAAAATTTAAGATTTAGCGATAATGGCTGTCTGTCGGCCATGTTGTTTTCCGATTGGTCCCAATATGCATAACTAGGCACTGAGGGAAACCTACATATAAAATTTGAGAAAGATCCCTTCAGTACTTTCTGAGAAATAGCGATAACAAACTTCAATTGTCAAAATCCAAGATGGCTGCCTGTCGGCCATGTTGTTTTCCGATTGGTCTCAAAATGCAATATGCATAACTAGGCACCAAGGGGAACCTACATATGAAATTTGAGAAAGATCCCTTCAGTACTTTATGAGAAATAGCGATAACAAACTTCAATTGTCAAAATCCAAGATGGCTGCCTGTCGGCCATGTTGTTTTCCGATTGGTCTCAAAATGCAATATGCATAACTAGGCACCAAGGGGAACCTACATATGAAATTTGAGAAAGATCCCTTCAGTACTTTCTGAGGATTAGCGATAACAAGAATTGTTTACGGACGGACGGAGGGACGGACGACGGACGCAGGGCGATTTGAATAGCCCACCATCTGATGATGGTGGGCTAAAAATGGAGGGATGGCATAATGATATGTCGATGTGGGTACGAGAGCCTGAAGCAGGATGTAAATGTTGGGGTATTTTTGATAAAGGTATCGGTTGTTTTTATCTATAATTCATCAATACGTCTTCCTCCCTCCACGTGTTCGGAGAGCCCAACAGTCTGTTATGCCCGTTAATATCTCATAGAATTGTGTCTGGTATTTGGAATTGGGAGACGAGATTATCTAGTTGCTCACACGTGAAGGCAATACTCGTTTGAGTAAGATAAATTGAACAGACAATTACTTGTCTGTGTAAAGTTGCACTCTTTGGATATTAGATATCCCGGGCTCCGTGTGGGCAGCCGATTGACAATACAGGGCTCGTAATACCCCTTGTCTATCTGGAGTCCGATGCTAAAATGGTGTGTTTCAACCACCAGGATCACCTTTCCCCAGATTACGAGATGAAACCCACGGCACACAGGCTGGCTCAAATTGGAGCTGCTGTGAAAGCCTTCTGCTAATCTAATACCCAGGGCACACCAATCATATTCCCTGAAACAATCGGAGTGGACAGAGCACCAGTGTACCCAGTCTCGGGACGTGGGCCCAGCTTTCTTGGAGACCAATTAAAAGTGAACGTCAGACGATTGGACGATAACTCGACGGTAATCTCAAGTCATTGATGATATCCTTAGACTTATCTGCTAAATGGTCAGTTAGATTATCTTGATTAGACAAACCAACATTAATGCTTGGATTGATATCCAACCCTGTCACATTATACTGACAACGGGCAAACCAGTCGTCCAACTCCTTATATGCTAATATGCTGAGCGCTTAGCAGGAGCAGCAACTACCATATTTAAGGACTTGGCCAGGGGACAGAACACAATGCCTTCCTCACAGGGACGATTGGGTTTGGTTTCGTTTTACTTTGTTTAACGTCCGCACCGAAAGCTGGCTTATCAAAGTAAGCGTGTACTTTTCCATCGCTGACTGTAATCTTATTCTGTTTTGTTTTGGATTTTGTTATTGATGCATAGGACAACGCAGCAAGGTCATTACTCTCGACCACTCTCCTGGCGTCAGGGAAGGAAATGTTGCGGGTATACTTTACCCGCAGAACTTCCCTCTCCTTCTTCCAGGAAAGACAGTCTCGAGATGAGGCTGCATGGTTGCCCTTGCAATTGACACATCGTTTGCCGGTGATATCACAACTATCAGCGTCGTTATGGCCCTCTTGTCCGCAGTGTTCACAAACCTCTCTCCGCCTGCATCTGTCCTCATGATGGCCGTATCTCTGGCAGTTACGGCATCATAGAGGATTCGGTATGTAGGTATTTTGTTTAACGTCCTATTAACAACTAAGGTCATTTAAGGATGGCCTCCCGATCGTGCGACATGCATGCATGTATTGAGTGCGTATGTGTGTTTTGGGAGGCTGCGGTATGTTCGTGTTAAGTCTGCTTGTGATAGGCCGGAACTTTTGCCGATTTAAAGTGCTATCTCACTGAAGCATACTGCCGAAGACACCCAGCAGCACACCACACTCGGTCACATTATACTGACAACGGGCGAACCAGTCGTCCGCAATTAATGGCCACCTACACGACATCGGTCGGTCAAATATGGATATTGTTCGAGATACGGCCTTCAAAACAGCAAATAGTATGCTTGATGCCAAATTGAAGGCAAACATGAGGAATGGTATGTTGAAATCACCCGTACACAAAGCCATCATATCGATTTGGTTTGGTTTATTTCGTTTAACGTCTAATTAACAGATAATGTCATTTAAGGACGGCCTCCCGTGCATGCGACATGTATGTTTCTGGTGTTAAGTGTCCTTGTGATAGGCCGGAACTTTTGCCGATTTATAGTGTTATCTCAATTAAGCATACTGCCGAAGACACCCAGCAGCACACCCACC